>NC_092698.1:38531552-39131552 GCF_964275005.1 Diadema setosum
TGATGATCCTCCGCAAACTGTATCTCTTCATGCAGAAGTATTTCAAGTATAAGGTTACATAAAAAGCAATCTTATTTCGTTTAGACAAATTGATAAGTGATGGACATCATGAGCTGCAAGCTTCTCTGTGAATCAAGGTGATGAAGATAACTTTGATTTTAAAGAAAAGTTAACATACATAAGTCACTCAGAGAGAATCACCTCCTTGCAATCTTTTATGTAAGACAAGATTAAGCAGGAAAGTATCTGATGTCACATGATGATCAATTGAATGTCTTTTGGGATTATGACATGGAAGCACAAACAATGACTTACTGATTAAAGATGCAAATGATCAAAACAAAACAAAAAAAAATCACAATTAAAGGACTAAATGTAACAGCTAGATTGGTAATAGGTTTTATGAAAAAACAACAAACCAAGTTTGAATAAAATACAGATCTTATAACACCCAGTCAACCACACGAAGCTCAGCACATTATGTTTGCATGACTATAGTGTCAAATCTAATTATTGAATCAGCAATGTCACTTAAGATATCATATTCTTATACAAATCCATGGAGCTGAAAGAAAAAGAATACAACTCTTGTAATTTCAAAATTGTAGGCAGGGATCTCAGTCCTGTGGTTGAGACTACAATCACAGTAACATCAATAGGGATGTCGATAAGGGTGAATAGACCAGTTGATGGAGATATTTAATCTAATTTGATTTAATTTCATTTATTTTCTCTTTCATTTCCAACAAAAAGAAATTATACAAAACTAGAAAAGCTCTCTGAGAGCACAGACCTCTGCCAAGCAGGTTTTTCCACCACTGATCTTCTTCTTCCATAGAAATCAGTGATTTCCACCCACGATTTCCAAATATCGAAGCCTTTTGTTATGTCATCACTTTCCAGCTGCACAGTGCACCTCGCCTTAGCAGTTTTAACTAGAAATTGCTCTTTAGCGTGCGTATGGAAACCTCAAAAATGCGCAGCTTGAACTCCGAAGTTCATTGACCCTACCTGCCAAAATATTGAAAATCCTTCATAAAATTCACACACACACACACACACACACACACACACACACACACACACAAATTGCTGGATCACTACCAAAACTTAATTATCTGTTACTTGTGTCATTCTCAACCTTTCCTTTAAGTTTCATCCAAATCCATTCATAACTTTTTGAGTTATTCTGCACACAGCAAATAAACCAACCAACAAACAAATGCCGAAGAAAACATAACCCCCTCCCTTGGCGGAGGTAATGATAAACACATGATTGTGAAAAATCAAACTATTCAAAATACTTGTTTGATGAGGTAGCAAGATTAAAGTTAAGTCATACAGACTTAATTAATGTTGTACATTTATTACACAATGGGCAATCGTTCATAGATACTATACTATAAAGGGCTTTCATGGCTCATCCTAATACTTGCACCACATTGTACTATATCTTACCTATATCATATGCAAGCTACTCCATCATTTCTATAGTTGTCTGAGTAGCGTCATTACATCTAGGGCAGTCCAATTTGAAAGGAACAGAAGCTTTGGAGCTTGATGACTGAAGATGGAGTATCTATCAAGAAAGCTTCTTATGGGAATCCATGAAAAAGAGTGATATCCGGCATTTCCTGTTGATTTTATCCCAGCCTCACTAGAGAGCTCAACAGTCTCAGCTCTTTCAGCTTACAGGCATTATCCCCCATCTGAGATGAACATATCAATCACCTGAGCTTTCAAAAAGCAATTAGATAAGGGAGGTGGATTCAGCACCTACATGAGCATGAAATGCATTTGTGATATACACCTAAACCTCATCAGGGTTTCTCTTAATGCCAACAGTACGTCCAGTGATATCGCTGAGTTACATCCTCTTCACAAGAGAGGGAGAGACAGAGAGAGAGAGAGAGAAAGAGGAAGCATTTTACACTAATAAGTTACATCCTATAATAAACAAAACATAACATTCATGGGACTAGGGCGTTATTGACTCGTGTGCTAGTGTATTTAAGATATCCTGCTCCATTGATTAATGTGGGGTCACTTGAGAGAGTCAAAACTGTCTACAGTATGGCAAATATGGGACATAATTAGAAATAATCTAGGAAATTCATTTTTTTTTAAAAACTTGAGTCATTTTACTTGGAAGAGTTTAATGATTCCATGACATAACAAAGAAGATCCTATTAATTTCATCTCATAAATTGATTAAATCACGCATGTAGATAGTTCAAAGAACGAGAAATCATTCAGAATCTGCACAAGATATTCCATGCAATTCTCATCTGATAGATTTTTTTGTTATGTCTACATCTTTCTATTGTTACCACTATAATGAAAGAACTGCATAAATAACAACAGGCACTTCTGAGTCTCACCTATAAATCTTTAATCTTCCCTTAGAAATCAATACAACAAAGAAATCACTTGTAAGGTATTGCATTTTTTTATTTACATACAGCAGAAAAGAATATCATTCTGCACTGTTATGTACTGCCATAGAAAAGTATATGTCAGGCTTAAAAGATTTGACTTTATGGAGGTGGAATTAGACACATGCTGTTTTCCCAGCCTAGTCATCCTACCCCTACCTTTTGCTCTTCCATGCATTCATTTTTGATGCCCTTTTTTTCTCTCACCAATTTTCAGTGATGAGCTTTGCTGGTTAACAAAGCATGATGATTAATATATGCTGACAAGTTCCTTCCGGCATCGCCGTAGCGACAGCGGATGCCAGGTTAGCAACCGTCTCCCGGGATTCACATGCATCACTAATTAAAGCCGCTCGCTCTGCCGCTACCATGGTTCTTTTTTTTTTTTTTTATATATCTCTCATTATTATTAATGCTGAACTGCCATGGGGTCTAGTTTGTCAATTTACAAAACAGGCATTTCTCTGCATGTCCTGTAGGGTTGTGTGCATAGCTGACAGTAAATGGGGCTTCCCCTTACATCACCCTAACCACAAGCTATGAAAGAAATACACATTTGAGAGAGTTTATACTGTTTTGATGGTACACAAGAGGATGAGAAAATCCCTGAAATGGAAGCGTATGTCATTCTCATGAATTTCAAGTTTGCAATGAAAACAAATGGTGCGGTAATCCACTTTATGCATCATTAAAGGTAATCACATGAAATAATGTATCTCTTTCCTCCATCCATCTGTCAAATCTAACTCAATATTCAAACCTGTGGGTGAATTCATTTCATCTCCTTTCTTAGAATACTCCTCTTCCTTTTTCATTTTCATTTTGGTGGACTCATTTGAGGAACATGATTTCCATCTATGAACATCTAGAAACTGACAGTACTAGTACAACGGACATGGACCTATCCTTGATAACTTACCTTGTTCTACTCTGCAAATTCCTGCTACATGCAGGTGAAAGCCAGGTCTGAGCATAGCGAGAAGCTCTCTTCACTAATTGGACACTCATGGACATGGATGAGGGAGTCACATGACTTGTTAACCCGTTGGCTTAATGGCCTCCGCCTTTGGCCATCAAACCTACTCGTCACATGACCTACTTGCTCATAAGCTCCCCATCCATGAAAGTCAGTTTTCTGCCCTTAAGTAAGGATACCAAGGATGACCATCTCGATTCGCTAACTCCCATTCCTCTACCCCCTCCTCCCTCACAGTCGGTTACCATGGAGACTGTGACTGCATCAGCAGACCAGGTGGAGAAGGAGGAAGAGAGATTTATAGAGAAATGAATAAGACTGATATTTTCTGCATTGAATAATATGCTCCTGGTGGAAGGCATGTTATTCTCTCTTCTCTTAAGAGAATGCACAATAGAAACTAGGAACACATGCAACAACTGAATGAAAAGCATACATGATCATAGCTTTGAAAGAAAATTGCCTTTCATAATCTATATAAATCCTGGATTCAAGATCAACAGATATGAATGTGGATAGATATCAGTGTTATACCAGTTACGCATGAATATGGAATGATGAAGGTAACCTACAATATCATGGACTGATAGTTACATGTATATTAAATGTCAGAAAGAATATCTGGGGTGGATTAGGGTTTTAATTTATCATATAATATTTCCATACCTTTTCTGCAACTCTAGTGAAATAAATCATGTCTCTTTATTAGAAATTTATATTTCTGAGTTTGATGCAAAAGGGTTCACCTTTACAGCTTCATTTAAAAAAAAAAATCAAATCAGTGATGTCAATAGCCATGTATATTCTTGACTAAATGGGTTTTGACTAGATGATATTTCACTACATCCCATTCTTTGAGGAACAGATTTGAATTCCAATAAAATGCTGGCCCATTACTAACTGAACTATTACTGTTGATTTTCATTGGCCTTCACTAATTCTAATCTTTTTCTCATTCAATGATATTTTACCACAGCTAGCTCCAGTGCATTTTTCTTATCTTGACTGAGCTGTGACATACATCATTCTCCAGCTGACCAACTTCTCAGTGATTTCAGAATGTAATGGTGTAACGATCACACAGGTTTCTTGGGCTTCCTTGTAGATGAATGAGTTATGTTAAAGCTGTTGTCTTTTTTCCCCTTTGATGTCAATGGCCCTTAACACTCTCTTCATAGTCCCAACCCACGTGCCACATACAGGAAGAGATCTCCCAGCTTTGTGACGTGTGTCCACAAGGTCAACAAGATGCTGTGAATGGAAGACCAGAGGAAATAAGAAAACAACAGGAGCTAACCTTCATCTAGTCTTGTGGCCTCCATGCGCTTGTTTCTTTATAGTCCCATTCATTCAGCTTGCTGCTGTGACATCCGCTTCAAAGTGTCTAATCTTTACGTCAGCATGCATGCATTTCCACCATCCGAGTGCCCTTCTCCAAATCAGCCCACCGCTGCAGTCTGTCCTTCGGTCCTGATTGACAAATGCACAACAAAGAGAGAGAGGGAGAGAGAGAGGGAGAGAGGGAGAGAGGGCAGCGGGTTATCTCCAAACGTGAGGATGCTGTCACGGAGCTACCACCTACAACCTGTACCATTTGGGTATCAGGCACATGGAGTGGTGAAATGGTGAGGGAGAACACAACTCAAATTGATGTGTGAGAAAATAAACATGGCTCCTGTATCTTTTATAACTGTGAATTCATAGTTTTAAGTTGGGCAAAAGTCTAAAAATGAACAGTTATAAATATGTCTAGCAACATAAATGTTACCCTGTAACAACCGTATCATTATTAATATTGATATATGGACAGTGAAATGCAACATTCTCCACATTTTTTTTTTTTTTTCTTGCATGGGGTTGTGGGGAAGGGGAGCAGGTAAATCTCATTTGATGCTGTATTAAACAATTCTGAGAAATCATGTATAATAGCCTAGTCATACTTGTTTAAAGTGATGGTATTGGTGGAGATGAGGATTGGGCTTTTAACTTTTTTTTTGCGAGATATCAAGAAACCACTTATGAAAAAGTACAGAGCATACCACTTTTAAAAAAAGAGAAATTCAGAGTTCATTTGATGAAGATCAGTTTTGGAATGGCCAAGACATCAAAAACAGAGTAAAACAAAGCAATCGTAATAAAAGATGGGTTCCACTTTTTATTTGGATTGCTCTGCTTTGGATATCTCAGCCATTTTGAAACCAATTTTCATCAAACAAATGTTGAATTCCTTTTAGAATTACGTACACTCTTTCATATTTCATTAGACGCTTCTCATTATCTCAACAAAAAATGTTAGAAACCTGAAGTTAGATCTCAGCCAAAACTATATGAGCCCTTTAATCTACACAAAATTGTTAAATATTTCACATATAATATCAGCATAACTTTTACAAATTCAAGCAAAGGATCAGAAGATCTCTCTTACCCTCAAACAAAATTTATGTATAGTGGATTTAAAAGTCAATAACACATTCATAATGACATAAATAACACACATATTCACACCAACAACTTACACTTTTGCTTGGTGTTGCAAATTTTGTTACCTTTCAGGCTGACTAATGTGTTGATGATCAATGCTTCTACTTATGAATAATCACAATGTAAACTACCGTACTATCATTACTGCTATTACACAAGTGTTGCTGTGCTTGCACCATTACAACTTATCTGATAATATTTATATGTACAAACTGTAGGCCCTACTACAAATGAGGTTTTACTTCTACAACATACCATTACACCTATGGGTACTGCAGCTGCAACCACTAAACTCAAGCTTTTGCATCATGTAACATAATCACAACTACATGTATAATCATTGAGTAACTCAGAATTTGTTTTATTACTTTTGTCATGAAAAGTGACACAATTGGACTGATAAATAGTACAAAAGTCAATGTTTTCATCATGTTACTGCTGATTGTTATTTGTTGCAATCAACATTATTGTTACTGGTATACTCGCTGTGATCAGTGTCATTCTCACTGCTGCAAAAATTTTCAACTGTCACTGTGAAGTTGAGTTGGAAGTTAGAGATTTACACAGATGCACATTGTACTGACTGCCATAAGCTCGGGTGGTGAGTAGCTAAACATGCATGCTTGACCATGTTTGAGGCTACGTCATTGAGGTTTATGGAGGGGCTTTAGCACACCAAGTCACATGCCCGACAGCAGTACTCACATCCAGCACAATGGGCACTTAAGGAGAGAGAGGAGTGGCTATGATCAGGGCAAAGTGACATGCCTTAGGAATGAGATCACTGCTGTAATGATCAGTGGATGAAGGCTAATGTGATGCTAGAATTAAAGCAGCGGATGCCTGACATCATAGCTGTCTAGGTTACACATAAATCCCTCATTATCATCATTTTCTTAGTATCACAGTCAATGCAACTACTGCCTGAAAATAGCTCATTCACAATAAGCTTCAGCACATTATATCATCATCCATTTATCTCTGACATACATAAGTCCGGGTAAATATTATAATAAGCTTTTCATTTCCCACCTATTCTTGTTATCATTTCTACAGCTCAATATCTGTTTTACATACTGTATTCAGTGGTGGATCCAGAGGGGGCACATCAGGCGCACCACCTTTATTTTTTGTTAAAACAGAAAATAAGAACAAGAAAAAGAAAAAAATGAAATGAAACCCAGAAGCAGCACCAGAAATATTGTTTGCGCCCCCTCTTTATGGAATTCCTGGATCAACCCCTGATATTTGCTTGATATTGTCCAGAGTAAAAAGAATGAAAGAAAAAATCTGCAATTGCCATGGATACCACTTTATGAGCATGAATTAGCAAGTGTGCAGAAATTGTGAATGCATTACTATACTGGTTTATTTATCATGTTAGCTTTCACATATCCTCAACTAAATTCACTTCTTATTAAAATTTTATGTCTATTTCCATCAGCACAGGTTTTTAATGAGGACCCAAGTAATACCTCTGGTTTTGCAATGTTTTGCATGATCTAGCAATTTACTAGAATAAATGCATGCCAGAATTTCACCTGTAGAAATGGAATGACAAAAAGGACGTGACATCAGCAGCCTTTAACCAGGCAATTGAAGTGGAGATATCCATGGATGTTAGCATCATTGTGGGACTGGCTTATTCTGTGAGCTTAAAGGTCAAAATTTCTCCTAGCTCAACACACTCACACAACAGGAAATATGTTGAACTTTTTTTTTTTTTCATTTTTGCTTGGGATAGAATTCAGGATCCAAGTGACAATGGTATGACATCACTATCAAACTGCTGACAGCTGAAGCTGTAGATGGCACAAAAAAACATGCCAATGCTGCAATCGTGATGGAGTCGCTGTGATAAATGTCAGCGGATGTTTTTCTCCAAACCCTCTCAGCCAGCATGGAAGGATCTGAACAAAGACCAATAAGAGTCATTTCCTCTCCAGGGTTTGACAAGAAAAAAAGGACAAGGTCAAAGAATTTGCTGAAGCTATCATTTCAACCAAAACCTACATATTTTATAGTGTAGCTGATCTGACTTTAATAGATTTAGATTTTCTTTTTGACAAAAATCAATACATATTATGATCAGACAGAGAAATGATGGCAGTAGCATAACATGAAAAAAAAAAGAGGGATTACCGCATTTCCTTTTACAGTGTTGGCTAAGATGTCTTCATATGCTGGACTTTATTCAATGAGTTGGCTTTGTTTGCACCAAATTTGAAATAGAGAGAGAGAGAGAGAGAGAGAGAAGGGGGGGGGGGGGCTAGGGAGGGAAAATATTCATAAATGCCATTCCTGAAAAAGACTAATTTGTTGAGTCACCACCATTTAAGCACAATTTCATCAAGTTTTACATCAGTGGAAAAATGAGCAAAGAAAATGGGATTCCATCAGGATTAGAACCCGAGAAACCTCCAGATTGCTAGCGCGGTGCTCTACCGACTGAGCTATAGGAAGCCCTGGTACAGTGTTCGACCCAGAAACCCCTAATTCTCAATGCTCATACTTATAATCTTTAGGTGTAAAAGAGTCATCATTGCAAGGATATTGCAACAAGACAGGGAATGGATGTGAAAGATACAAGTTTGTCTATCTGCTTTCATGTCGAAGAGAACTTCGAGTGAAAGTTTGTGTACATGTCAATGGAATATGATGAGGCTGTATATATTATCACCTTATCTTATTGCACATTTTGGGTTTAATCATCCATTTCAAGACAACACATGAAGCTCTACAATTCAATAACTTTGATCATTTTGATGAAAGTTCTGCTATCAACAACTGTGTAAACTGACTTTATATTTCAATGCCACGTTGAGCATGGTGTTGAAATGCTCTATAACGTAGACCCTAATCACATCAGACCTGCAATTCACATCCTGGGTACAAATCTGTAATGAACATTTCTTTTTTTTTTAATGTCTGCCAAAAAGGAATGCTCTCTGTATCTCATTCTCGAGAACAAAACTAAGAATCTAGAATACTGTTCATCTTTATTTATTTCTCTTTTGCCTTAAAGGTCTTTTCTCCTGTCAAGGTAGCATGATGTTTATTATATTTCTTTTCGTTTCCATGTCAAGTCATCACCATTATCTGCAGCGAGCTCATTCCTGTTAGAAAACAAAAGAAGTTTTGAAGTACACTGCGCAAGTTTTAAATAACAATCAATACTGTTATGGAAGACGCACACGCACAAAAAAAAAAAAAAAAAAAATCAGTCACTGCCGTATGCTACTTCTAGTCCTATTAATGCATGTGATGTGATAAGACTGATACTAACAATATGAACAATATGTACATAAAGATATGATTATTATGTAATTACTGTATGTTGGATATTCACAGAGACTAAATTCTCTCAGGGTAGTTGCATTTCAAGCACAGCTGCAGTGTTAGCCTCTCAACTATAAAAAAAAAATGTATTTGAATTTTCAAAATACAATGTGTATTGTTGAATTGTTCATTAAATTGTTCATCAAAAAGACTAACTGTCTGTGTTATGTGCCATTTCACAAATTAGTCATCTAATTTTCTTTGTGAAGTTATATGAAAATGCTACAGAAACTACCAATTTAAAAGAAGCAAAGTGAGGGGACAATGCTTGCTGGAGTTACACAGGAGCTGTGATGCTTATGAGAATTGCTATCACACAGTAGCAAATTGCACAACATCACAGCACAAAACTATCAATGTGCAGCAAAAGCAATTACTCATACTGTAATGGTATAGTTTTTTTTTATGTTATTTTCCTATTGCTGTTTCATGCAATTTGTATTTGTTTGCACTGCTATGAGTGTTCTCTACCTCACATCCTTGTTGAAGAGCTGTTCCTACCTGACTGCAACTAATTTTACCATAATTAGGTATCAAAAGTCAGCCCAAATATCTATTTCTATCAACTGCTTCAGTCTAGACTTAAAGGCATAGTTTACCATGTGCAGATAAAACATAACCCAGCATTAGTGCTTTAAAATAGTTCAAAAATACGAGCTAGGGATAGAAACAACCAATGTAAAAATTTGAATCAGTAAAAGCTATGTAAAGTATTGCTAATTATACAAAATGTGAAAAAGTTATTATAAAAATGGAACAACAGTTATAATAAAAATGTTTCCAGACTAAAATGTCTATAGTTACAGTTTATTGAGAAATATACTGATATCTCCTTATATTTTAGGCTTTCTTGCAAAATTTTTATATGGTGGGATGTTTTGTGGTACAAACAACCAATGTATTTTATGCATCAAATGTGATAAGTTGAACATTTTTTAAATTACTGTTCACAAAGGTAAACAGGACCTTTAAGAACACTGGAAGTAATAGTATTGTCAACATTTTAATTCAGTATGACAGGGTCCATGAAGGAGAGCTCACTCAGACACATGTACATGAATTCACACAGCCTCTTCTCACAAGTTCTATCATAGCACATTATTCACTACTTTACTTGCCGAGGAACCAAAATGAATTCCACCCACAAATGGCTTTAAACAGCTGCATTATTTGGCTATGTAGGTTGGAGATAACATAGATTTCAACCACAGATAATTCGGATAAGCCATCGAACCAGAACTACAAACCTATCTTTAATAACGCTTTTTCAAGAAAGTTCCTACATTGTAAGCAGCATGTCACTGACAACCTGTTTCAAAATGTAATAGAATTACAACCATTTTAATGCCAGTATTATATTTTATATGATATTCTATGACCATTGGGTGGTAGAAGGCTTAACGGTGCACCACATATTCTTTCTAGGGTATGTGTGTGGCCCCGCAAAGGGCCTACCCACATATACATACCCAAGAACCCAAGAAAGAATATGTGGACACCATAAGCCTTCTACCACCCAACATTCTACCACCACAGAAGCCTTGAAACATTTCATTTTATGACCATCTGAAAGAGCCATTTATTATGTTTGTGCACACACTTACTATTAATTATCCATAATCATACTTATAATAATTATAATAGTAATTAACAAACATAAAATGTGACCAAGTCCTATGCATAGTTTTCCTTACTTACTTTCTACAGAGAAACAGAAAATGTGATTATATCGACATTCTTGAACAAAGAATACACTTATCAGATTGTTTTTTTTTTAATGCAGAATACACTGTTTTATAGCCAAAATTAATAAATAAGCAGTACTTCACAAGTGAAGTATAAGAAGGTCTGTTATGCTATTAGACTGCCTATCTTCACAATGATTGGTACGTATTCCTTCTGCCTTCTTGTTTGTCCAACTATATTTAATTTATTGGCATTCATAAAAATAACTGTCTCTTTTGACTGACACATGCCTGACTGTAAATCATGACTAGCAGTTGCTATTAGAGCAACTGCTAGTCTGCAGCATGTGGTTACATGTTCTCATAAACTCTCATACACATTAAATTATGTAAGAAGAATATTCTGTACCCCCAAGTATTAATAGTCATTCTCTTTTGTTTATCCTTTAGTTTGGTCTTTAGATGTACCCGTGCTCCTCATCCTGTTCTCCACACTAGGCTTCTGTTGGGACCTACACTCAACAAGCTTTGCTTTTTAGTAGGTTCCATCGTATTTCTCTTTGCATTCTTTGATTGAAAATGACACATCGACCGCTATGTGCTATGTTTGTATTTCTATTTCTTTTTGTATATATCCAAGCTGGACAATCTGTATTATTATATTTTGTTATATTTTATGTATTTTCCATTGAGAAATACAAAAATAAAATTGAAAATTGAAATTGAAAATCATTATATTTTTGAAAAGATGATAATAATGTAGAAATGAATGAATGAAATAATGATGCATCAGGGCCCCTACTTGGGGAAATATCCGAAAACTACTGTGTGCCTATTCCATAAAGCATTGTAAAAGGACAACACGGCCAGTGCAGGAGCTAATGCGTAATCACATCTGTATGGCATTTTAACACATGCCATAGCAACACACTCTTGGGCTCAGTGATATGTATCACGTAGCACGATGATACACCCTTTACGTGTGTGCACACACACACACACACACACACACACACACACACACACACACTCACACACACATACACTCACATAACCTAATACACTGCATGTTTGTACATCAGTTGGGCATAGATATAACCTCATTTTAATTAGACACTACACCTCTCGGATATACTCATGCACTACATACTATTGTGCACTTTAGATACACAATCACAAACACACAATACAACCATTTCTAACGAATGACAAATTTAATGTCGCTTGACATTACTGCAAGCATGCTGTAATACTTGTAACAGCTCTTGTCTGATTTGTATCAGTTAGCTGGGAATTCATGACCATTCAATACAATGCATTGGGCTCTCTTGCTATGGCATCGTTAACCATGCCGGCAGCAGTAATGGCAGAGAGCAGCTTTAACACGGCTCTCTTTGCTCCAATGCCTGAAGTCTGGACATGACAACTTTCATCCGGTGCTCCTCATTATGCCAGATTAGAGATTCATCCGGTTTCGGGGAAAAGCGGTGGAAGGCAATCAGGGAACACCGCGCCAGAGGAGAACCCTTCGAAGTGCTGCGTTGAAGTGAAGCAGTCTCCTTCTCTCTCTCTCTCTCTCTTCTCCAAGCCTTCAGGGCTGAAGTGGATAGTTCCTCATCTCAGAAAAATCACAACATTGCATGCTATTCACAGCAGCCTTCTTATCTATTGCAACAACTCACACTTCTATTTCTTTCTATTCTTGACAACACTCATCCCAAGCTTTCTCATTTCACTCTTGCTCTTTTCCTGAGGAGGAAATGTGCCCTTTTTGCCGGATGTCTTTCTGTGATAACACCTCTGTCTCAGCCACCTTTGTGCTCCTGTGGATATTTTGTTTCCCATGTGAAGGTGATTAATTCTGTTTTCAATAAAATTGTCACGTTTATAATGCATTGATCTGACATGCAAAGTACCTTTTTGAAGTCAATTCAGTATTCCATAATTAGCACCATGTTCTAGAAAAAAAAAAAAAGCCAAGCATTATATTCTCATATCTGAGATTGTCATTTTCCTCTTTTAATGTTTTATATTTTATGATATGTTAAAGTGTGCACAATCTTATCTCTTTCACATAAAGCAGGTAATATCTACAGAAAACATTGTTCCTGTGATCTAAAATTAGGTAGTCTGATCCGAGGGGTGGGGGGGGGGGAACCTAATGCAATCAAAAGCAAATATGTCGAGGTGCAAAACAGAAAAGAAAAAAATGTCTTAGATATTTCTTATCTAAAATTAAGTAAATTTGCATTTATTCATTTTTATAAGGAAAACTTTTCAAGAATTTCACCTTCCCATTTCAATGCTTAAACACGGCAGAATATCAAAACTATACTCACAGAAACTTTGGAAATCATCTGCTTCAATATTTGGCAGGGTAAAGTGAAACACCAAAGAATACTTTCCTCAGTGTACCAAATATCTTCAAGTGATTGTATGAAACCACAATAGATAGTGCATAATGTTGTAGGATGTCCCCAACTAATGATTCATCTACATGAGTCATCATTCAAGGCTAAAATGAGAAACATGTATCTAAATAGTTAAACTCACTTAGGCACAAGCCATTAAGATACCTGCAGGGGTATTGAGCTTGCCTAATGACAGATTTTGTTTGTTTTAAACTTGGAAAGGAAACAAGAATGCCACATTTAAAGTCATTAATTCCTAATTGCTTATTTGTAATTGTTTGAAGATATCTACTTTATTACTCATAAGCATACAGGAATGAGGATTACATTATCCTTAAAAATGATATAAACTTTACATACATGCAAATGGAGTGATTTTGCCTTGATCAGCAGTGTACTGGTAATATGAAAATTTACTGGAGCTGAAAATCCTCAAAGAAGTAAATAACAGAAAAGGTTAAACAAAATAATATTGATGTTCAAATTTATGAAGTTCTTGCGTCGAGATGTTTTCATTGCAACTGATTTACGTCGATGTAGGGCAATTTGTCAATCAGTTGCAATATTGATGTTGTTGAACATGGGGGAGTACATCTTTTCATCAAATAGAATAAAAGTTCTGAAGATTACCACAGAGTTTAACCCAATCCCCTCAAAAAAAGATTTCACTTTGATGTGTTCACATCTAAAGTAGCAAGCTCAGCACACAGAAAAAAAAAAACACACATAACATTTCTAAGTCAAAGTGCAATAACATAATGGAAATTGAAACATCAAGCAAAATATGATATCTCAGCTCATGGAAGAAAAAAAAATAAACACACAGTAAGGAAACAGACACATATGAATATTTTAATGCATTACATACATCATGCAGATATCTACTTACTTCAAATGTACATGATGGCAAAGCAGATTTTTGCTTTCAATCAATTTCCATAATTTGGTACCATTTATTGTCACAGCTATCAGAAACTTTACTATGATTTTGTTCTTGAGGGGGATATGACTTCCTGGAATAAATGGATGCCTTCGCTTTTAAGAAATCAAAACTGACGACGTGAGTGGGTTGCTTCACTCGAATGGCGGAACTCCTCTTGCTGCGTTTGCTGTCAAAATGCGCGCTGGCCACAGCAAGACAAGGAAGTCTCCAATTAGGTTTCAATGGCAGCACCAGCAATTTTGGCGTTCCCCACATGTGCTTGATAAAATTTGATGAGGAAAACGTGTGACGGATGCGGCAAGCATCACTTTCTTGAAGCATCTCCTCATAAGTCAGGGATGTAGAAACCATCAGACTTCTAATCAGTTTGAATGGCATACGCATACCCTTCAGCGACGTCCCCCCCCCCCCCCACCCCACCCACTAGCATCCGACCCAGTCAGTGTCAGCCAGCCACGGACAACATCTTCTGATAATGCCATCACAACTTGTTTCCGGCGCACTTATTGAATCAAGTAATCTTTCCTCCTTATCATCTCATTTCCGGTTTCCTTGAAAATATTTTCCCATGGCGTCCTCATATATGAAATGGGCCATCATTTCATAGTCAATTTTCTAGGAAAATTCAAGGTGAAGAGGAGTTGAAGAAGGGCAAATAAGGGCTGAAGACTCCCGAGGTATGACTTTTTTTTTTGCATTGCCCAGATTTGATCCACCTATTTATATTTTGCATAATTTGTAATTATAATAGACATCTCGGCCTAATATGTGTTAGATGCATAAATCGGAAAAGTTTTCTATAACTTGAGTCATACATCCTGTCTATAGACTTAGAACCTAAGGTTAAAAGAAACTCTCAAGGTGGTATGTTACATTGATTGAATGAAGATGTTTCAAAGGCTTGAAATGAACTTCAGAAATTAGATTCAAGAGATCATTAATATCTTGACAATCCTGGGTTTTATACTTTTAGAGGGCTAAATTTTTTTAGGCTTCTAACTTCAGCACAGCCACATATAGTCTACCCCCCACTAAAACAAAACAAAACAAAACAAAACAAAAACAAAAACAAAAACAAACCCAAAACAGAATCTAATGACGTAACGTTAAGTGATATGTATAATTTGATAATAAATTTACTTAGGGGCCTAGCATAGATGGCTTTATAATGTTAGGGTTTAATAGGGTTAGGGTTAGAATTAGGTCAGGGGCTGTGCTAATTTAGCCCCTTAAAACCTAGGATAGCCCATTTTCTTCTAAAATTAGATCATCATGTTGTACCAATGACCAACGTCGACGAGTTAACGCATCTTATCATTCCTCTCAACTCTTCAAACTGCAGACAAGTTGACGGGTGAGATCACAGAGCTCATGGGAAGTTTTAGCAATCCATCATAAAAATTCTCACCAAACTGCCACATGAACAGAAATACATTGCTATAACGTTAGAATGCATAGAGCCTAATTTAATGCTCGTTGGATACAGTGGACTCCCGGAGTCCCGTTGTAACGAAGTCCTCGGGATCGGCAGTTTTCTTTCATTAGAACCTATCGAAATTGCGTTATAACCGAACAAATAAACAAGATACATAAGAGTGGATAATGTTGCGGCCTGAATTTTTACTTTGTTGTAACTGGAATTTCGTTATAACTGTGTTCGTTATAGAGGGAGTGAAGAAGCACTGTACCATATCCATACATTGCAAAATGACCCGACATGTCGATGTCATCATCATGTCACTGTCAGGCCTACGGGGTGTACGAGGATTAGGCCTGCGTTATAGTTCATAGAGTTTGATGTTAGAACTTAGACTAGAAGAGTTGACCACCACGTTACGATGAAAATTTTGCCCTTTATTTAGTTTAAATATCTAACATGTTACTTTTCTTTTTCTTCAATACATTGCTTCAAATGCATCGGTTCTGCTTACCAATATCTTGTTGAATTTGAGTTGTTGAACACCTGAAAGATCTCACCACTACACCCCGTGAATTTTTCCTCTTCGTCGACTTGAAAGATGTAGACAGACAGTTACATGTGCAATAATTGCTGCTACACGTATATTGTACATTTTCATAAAAAAGAGGGCGCTAATCAGTAAATCATTGATGCCAGTCGCATACTAGTATAGTATGTAATTTGCATGAGATATGGGCTGATGCTATTCAAACTTACATTGGTATGATCAAAACATCTTTTACCAGAAAAGTACTCGTTTACAATATTAGTTAGGCACCTACATGCATTTAACCCTGAAACAAATCCATGTGGCCTATTTATATTTGCATTGAGGTTTTCAATCTGAGCAAGTGGGCCTGTAGAGCCCACATAATGTCAAAATTGAATGTAACTAATGTAAAAATTACCAAAAACATGTCATAAAAAAAAAAAAAATAGGATGAAACTTGGGGGGTAGATGAATGTTGATCCCAGAATTACCCGCAAATGTCATAACGCGTCAACCGCAACAATGTCAAAACTCATTGATTGCATTATGATAATGAACATGTACATTGTACACATATTATATTATGTGATTACACCAACATTTTCTGAGTTCGTTCGTCTCATCAAATAGGCATGTAGCTACTACTGACTTAATAACTTTTTTGGTAGCTCTTCTTTTTGTTTTGTCTCTTGGTTGACGTGTTGTTTTTGTGGTAATTTTGACATTAGTGGCCGATTTTGACATTTGTGGGCTCTACAAGCCCTATCTTGTGCAAAACAACAGAAATATATTCCATAGTGTCTAGTCAAATTCATATATATACAAAAGTAATACATGTCCTATAGGCCTACTATAAGCCTACAAAGGCGGTGTCACGGAGTGCATGATTGGTAAAGTTATATCTTAAAACCTGTAACTACCACAATAGTGCAGGGACCTCCACGCTATAATCTAAATTTGATAGATGCATTATAATAAAGGCTGCCACATGTAACCTACAGTTGCGTATATAATTGTCATCGTACTGTTCTTTTGTTTTCATTAAATCTGACTAAAAGTTGACATAGTAGGGGTGAGAGGCTTTTAATTATGCAATGACACATCTGCACTGTATCAAATATTACAACTCTAAGGGGCGAACAGTCGAGATAAAATTCACGATATATTTTACAGAAGGCCGAATACATTGAATCTCAGATGGTTCGTACAATATCTTAAAACCATAAACCATAATATCTTAAAAGCATAAAACCATTTTCATTGTGACACAATAGTGCAGTAGTCTCAATGTATTGAACAGAATTTGTATCATGCATTCTCGTGTACTTGTGTGTGTGTGTGTGTGTGTGTGTGTGTGTGTGTGTGTACAAGCTTCTGTGTGTAGTACCAACAGTCCTTGTTTTGTCATATCTCGTGTGAATATCATACGCCCCCCCCCAAAAAAAAAAAAGAAAAAAGAAAAAAGGGGGATTTACACAACACACACACACACACACACACACACACACACACACGTACGCAAACACTCACATAGGCCCAAAGAGGTTCTATAGAACCTCTTTGCATAGGCCTTGTTATTATACCAGCTCATACTTTTATCAATTTATACGTAGCCGAATCCTCAAACGGATATGGTTCGGATCACTGATGTACAGAAAAACAGACCTATAATATCCCATGCTTCGAGACCAAAGCCCATGATTAGATAGTGTTGCAGTATATCTGTGTTTGTGTTTGTGTGTGTGTGCGTGCACACGTGTGTGTGTGTGTGTGTGTGTGTGTGTGTGTGTGTGTATGTGCGTGCGTGTGCGTGTGTGTGTGTGTGTGTGTGTGAATGTGCAAAGGCAAGCATTCTCAGTATTTTTACCATCATGCAGTATATAGGTGCATATTGATTATGAACTATCACGATTAAATTAGAGTGAAATAGGACTATAGATCGGCGAAGATATGAATCAACGAGTTCATAGAGTGACGTATTAAACAATCGATGTGTTGCAAAAACCCGAGATGTCACTCAAAGAAAGATTGTAACAATATAACATCTGAACTATATCTGGTATTTAGAAATACTGTGTCTCATGTAATCGACTGGTTTTTGTAAGCTGATCAGCTAAGATCTCCGCCCTTCTCTCTCCCCCCCCCCCCCCCCCCTCTCTCTCTCTCTCTCTCTCTGCTTGCAATCTGTTTGTCTCTCCCTTTCATTCTTTTTTCTCTAGAACCTTACAATTCCATGTTTAGGTGAGTGTTCCACAGGTTTGCTGCCTGTAGTTATGGTAAGAAAGTTTAAGTTAAATAATAGTATTCATGATTATCATATTTGAAACTCCCGTCATTATCACCTTCCTTTTGGCCGAACAAAAATGTTCACATTATAAACGCTATTTTTTTTTTTTTTTGTAAAGGTCCAATGGTTTGAAATAGTTTACTGCTCGTTCTTTAAAATATCCCATTCCTTAATGGTTTCAAACGTGCATATGAAGATCATCCTATGAGTTTGTATTCTTGCCGCCACTGATTTGTTTGAATGTTACTTTTGTAACGTTATCTACTTTCTATGATTGTACAGTTGTGTGTGTGTGTTTTGTGTCCTTCTTAATATAATATTTTTTACTTCCGGGGTTAAAGGTAGGGAATCCCATTTGCATGCCTTAAATGAAGAGTTGTATAAATACAGTGGTATATTGAAGAGAGTATCATTTAGAAACTCCCATAAAGTATTGAAAGTGTTAGGTAACATTCAGTACATTTTTATTGACCATTAGATTTTTAATTCAATTTTGGTGTGGCTCACCGTAAATTCCAGTTCATTACTAGGCTACCTTTGCAGACCCATGCACTGCATGTGTGTCCATCATGTACATATTTTTTGTGAAGAAAGTTCATCAAAACTTACAAACATTTCTATATATATTCTTGCCACACAAAATGTTATTACATCAGCTCTTATACTTTTAGATTTGTGTTTATAGATAAAAAAATACAGAAGACTGCAACAAAAAGGCTTAAGTATGGCTGACACACAGAACTTCTGAGTAGTTAAGAGTTTTGTGCATTATTCAAATTGTAGATAACTGTTGACTTTCAAATTTCTAAGCAGTGGCCTGAACAAGTCCCCTGAGGTTCATATTTAATGTTTTGCTACATTTTGGGAGGTCTGTAAAAGGTATCCCCTACCTTTAACGTATCATAAGACTTTAAAGTTCTTTTTGTTGGTCCCCATTCACATAAAATATGTTCTTTAAGTTTGTAGTTGTATGTGTCTTTGTATTTTCATGTATTTTATGATGAATGAAAATAAACTGAACTGAACTGAACTGAACAATTCCCTTCATAATTTTTTTTTTCTCAGGAAGCTGGTAACCATTGTCGTGCCAGGGACTTTAGACAATGTGTACAATGTGGGGTTGTTGAGCCAATCGGCACTCAAAGCACACAAAAGGTGAAAGGTAAACTTAATGATGAGCATGATAATAAAAAAAACAACAACAAACAAACCACCAACGAATTTCACATAAACACCGAACACCAGAACATGGCATATAGCGCCCTCATTGTCAAGGCAATTCATGCAGCTTACAGCATGCAGCACCGAGGTAGGGCGAAATTTTATGTAACTTAGGTTCCGTCAGGTTCGATTCTATTTATATATTTGTTTATTCTTATCCAGGCACAGTATCAAATATACACAATATACGCAAATAAAGTAAAGATAAAAACAAACATAATATAGGGCCTAAATACGTGCAAGCTGGGACGTAGAGCTACTATTGATGTGGAATTACTTTGCCAATCGATACGTGAATGTACACTGTGACAACGTTATGTATCATGAAAAACCCTTGGATAGAAATGAAACTCTAAGGAAGACATTTGGGGATCATAACAGATGTAATGTAAGCATCAATTACAAAATACAAACAAAACCTTCACAAATTTTTATTGACTCCCCATTTTAAGCATAAGAATACATGTGAGAATCAGGCAACAGGAGTACCAACAAGACAGCATAAGAATAAACATATTTCAATAACTTGATCAGCTGCTGCTAAAGATATTAGTCGAGGAATGCACTAAAAATTCCATAACAAAAGAATGAAATTATAACCTTACCAATTAGTTGATGTTTTCAAGCAAGGGCGCCGGAAGCGGGGGGGCAGGGGTGGCACTTGCCCCCCCAAACAAAATGTTGGGGGGGCAAAACGAGTTTTTGCCCCCCCAAAGTGCCCCCTGTAACAAATAATTAATCACTGATTTAAAGACCAAAATGAACAATAAAGGCATATTTCTTGTCTAAATGTTGTAATTTCGTAACTGAAAATGTAAAAATTTTCGCCCCTAACGGAGCGAAAATTATAATACACTAACAACAAACATTATTGTATCTATACACTAATAGTAACTTATAAGTAAATTTAGTGTATAGCCTCGTGTCCTCGAGTGTGCCCGCTGAAACATACCTTTAGTACATTTTTCATTTTCTTCTTTGCTTTCTAGCAGTATAAGAATATTTTTTTTATTGTTCGAACGATGCGATCATGTTTAAGCTTTTAATGAGTACATTTCAGATAAATTGCAAAGTGAAAGTAGCTCGCTCGTTCTGCCCGTACTTATAGTAAAATGAAAAGTCTTCATAAGTTATTATCATAGTCCTTCGCAGTGATTTCTTTTACTGGGTTTAATGCCTCAGAAATTTAATTTAAAATGCTGTATAAAAGCGACTTTTATACTCTGTTTTTACAAAAAGTCCCTACCGTGGGAGGGGGTACACCCTCCCCCGCTCGGTCGCTTCGCTCCCTCGACGAGGATCTCACACCATCACATAATATACCCCCGTATTTTAAGATCATAGTCCTTCCAACTGTTTTTTTTTTTCAATATGTTAATTCCCTAGAAATTTGCTTTTAAATGTTCTATAAACGCGACTTTTATACTCTGTTTTTACAAAAAGTCCCTACCGTGGGAGGGGGTGTCCCCCCTCCCACACCCTCCCCCCGGGCCGCTCGGTCGCTTCGCTCCCTCGACGAGGATCTCGCACCATCACAGTATTAATGTACTCCCGTATGTTATGATCGTAGTCCTTCCAACTGATTTTTTCAATATGTTAATTCCCTAGAAATTTGCTTTAAATTCTCTGTAAACGCGACTTTTATGCTCTGTTTTTACAAAAAGTCCTTACCGTGGGATCCCCCCTCCCACACACTCCCCGCGCTCGGTCGCTTCGCTCCCTCGCCGAGGATCTCACACCATCACATTATTATGTACTCCCGTACGTAATAATCATAGCCCTTCGCACTGATTATTTTTCACTATGTTTAATTCCTTAGAAATTTGCTTTTAAATGGTCTATAAACGCGACTTTTATACCCTGTTTTACAAAACCTCCCTACAAGGGGGGGGGGGGGGGGGGAGGTATCCCCCTTTCCACCCCCCCCCCCCCCCCCCGCTCGCTTCGCTCCCGCGCCGAGGATCTCACATCGTCACATAATGTGCCCCCGTTGAGATTTTGCCCCCCCAAAACCAGAAGTGTTCCGGCGCGCTTGTTTTCAAGCAATCTTTGCACCAAATATTTTTACCTAAGAGGGGCCCACATTCTACAAGCTCTGTCTTATTAGTTGGTCCCTCCGTTGTTGTGTTTTTTTTTTCACACGATTCATATTGACAATTATTTCATTTTCGTTACATTATCAACCATTGTAATGCATCCTTACTGTAAGTTTTTAATTATTGTTTTCTTTGTATGAATTTACATGCATCATTTTTGTCACTGAAGAAAGTGAGATTTGCGCTTATATACTATTTCACTGGGGAAAAACAAAATAAATTTGAACTGAACTGAACTGAACTGAATTTTGCTATGCTGTGATTTTGATGTTGATGTTGATTGTGATGTTGATTTAAATTTACATAAGAATGAAAGCATCTGTTATGAGTCTCGAAGGATCTGATTGAGATTCTAAATAAAGGAAAATGAAATTACATGGCCAGCACTGAAAGTAAACATGAATACTCACGCGTGGTGTGGTTATTTTCAAGGGAATTTGGTGAAACCATTCAGCGCACAGCTAGCCGTGATGGCGCTATAGCACTCATATCAAGGTCTACGATTGGGTAGTCATCATGACACTGCCCTGCTGTCGCGTATAGCCGAGCTTGATGTATATCATGACATGTATTTTATTATTATATTTTTTTACATTCACCTAGCTGGAGAAAGACTCCTGTTTACTTTCATTTCATTTCTTCTTTATTCATCCCATAAAAAGAAACAATATACATGCTAAAACGATTCAAAAGCACAATTTCATTTCTAAAAATGTGCACAATATAACGAAAAAATTGTAGAAGCATAGATATAAATATAAAAAGTAAATATATCTATAACCATATAAAAATCCGAATGCTGTAAGTATGAAAATTACACGCTCTCAAAGGGCGTTTCTAGAGCACGGAGACACCATGGCCCCTGCAGACACCCACACGCTCCTCAACTCACGATCCCACCGGACACGAGAAGTGTCCTGTGATACTCTAAGTTATTTACGCAGGCAGCTGGCTTTCAAAATTTCGAGAATATTGCTACAACATTTGCCATTTTTGCGTTCTACTAGTATTTAATCATTTACATATCATTTTGCATGCGGCAAGACAATGAAATACAATTTCTTTTTTCTTTTACATACATTATGTGTGTTCCATTTTCAATAGAAAAATGTAGATACAAATTTTACAGGAAATCACTGCATTTATAAGATTACAATGAACAATAAACAAAATATATCAGTTATTAATTAGTTTGAATTTGAAAATGCTGGAAAATTGGGAGGAATGTAAAGAAAGCAAGACTTGTTGGGTTCATTCCACGAAAACCTGGGAGCATAAATTACAAAATTCAATACAACAGTGTGATATAGCATAACCTATTGTTTAGTAACATTCTTGGTAGAGTTTTGACGTATTCTAACCATCTCCATCGGAAGGTATGAACGATTGGTTCTTTAAACAAAAGCATCAAAATTAAGATATTTGGTATTTGAAACTCTATAATGTCTGTCTATATTTATACTTCCATACTAACATCATACATCTATACTAACATCTGTCTCACCATAAACAGAACGGGCAGGAGAATACGTGAACGCAACATATCAGTTATCTCAAGCCCTATGGTTTTCTAACGTCACATTGCATATCTATAGAAGCTTTGTATTTGTAATTCAAAAATGTGTTTCGGTTTATGTTCTTAATGCAAACTGAAACAAATGCCCATCTATGATGATAGGATATCCGATTGGTCATCACAAAGGCTTTTTTTTTTTTTTTTTTTTAATTGGCATCTATCCGGGTTGATTAGCTCGAGGGAATGATCAATTGTTAAAGTGGCGCCTCTTCATAAGGACCGATGTCATACGTGGGGTTCACAGTCGCACCCGAGTAAAGCTCTCCGCCAAGGTCGTGGGTTTGTGAAACCAGGGAAGTTGAGGTGATCTTTGAAGTGGTGGTAGCATCTTTGATCCATCCATCGTCACAGCAGGTGAGGCCCCAAAGTCTTCGGACACGAGCAACTCGCAAACAATAAAGAAGGAAAATGAAGAGACCTTGAAGAGAATTCACGATGATGAAGATGACTTCTACCACCTGCCGGGAATAAACGACAAAACCCAGCACTCGTCATGAGTCTGAATAATCTGTAATGGCATTTAATGACGAAAAATGAATCATTTCATATCTCATTTATTTCATTTCCAACAAAAATGCACCTGCAATAAATCATTAAGTTTATTGGACATGATTACACAAAATCAGTACAATTATTATAACTAAGGAAAATGCTGAACTGTAGTATGATAGATGATGTAACTTGATATGACAATACCAAATCAATACTTTTGGAAATGGAGGGGACTGCTAAAGAGCAAGGCGTATTGTCCACTTATAAAATGTCATACATGAGCAGGAGAATGACTCGTGCCGCTTATTATTAAAGATGAACAATTTAGTGAGCTCCATGTTGTGTTGATAAAAATATCTAAAAAAGTACAAAAGTGTAAGGCTACACGGTAGGCTCAGGTATACCAAAAATAACATATATAGAGGTCTGGGAGTGAAGAAGTTAAGTCTTAGAAAAAAAAATCTTGGTGAATTCAAAAGGGTTATGAACATTAAACAATTCAGCTAAGATAACGATCACAATCACCATAAATCTCAAAACTAAACATTTTATTACTATTAATATTATTATTATCATTATTATTACTATCATCATTATTACTATTATTATTAGGATTAGGATTAGCATTATTATTATTACGGCGACAGAAGTCTCCGCCACACTAATGTCCCTTCATTCAGAACAGGTGAGCTGCTTATTTCATCGCTGACAGGATCATCACGGCAAATAGAGAGTACGGTTCATCAAGAATGAAGGAACTCATCGTTCTAGGTGCACTCTTCCTGTTGCAGTGTTTGAAAGATCTATGAATGACAGTTTAGAAACACCGTTAATAGTGCATATGTACTTCTGCAGTGCTACAACCATGGAGCTACCAAGTAGCTCCATGCTACAACCTTCGTACGTTGTGCAGAATTGAACGTAAAATATACTAACATCTCCTCCTCTCTGCCTCAAAAGGAAGAATTTCAAGCTAAAAGTGACGAACCTGTCTGAGTCCATCAATCAGGAGAAGGTAGCCAGTTACCCAAGTTAGCCCAAGGAGAACCGAAACACAGATGGCGTTTTGCAGTCGAGAGATGGCGTCCTGCCTCTGCTTTCTGTAGCTCACTTTATTCTCAACGAAAGCCTTGGCGGAGGTGTGGAGTCGCCACATCACCATCAGGAAGATGACGATGTTGATGGTGAGGATGACAGCCATAGGTATGAGGAGGCCTCCAACTCGGGCCCAGTAACCAAGAAAACAGCTGTGTAGTGTCAACGAAAAACCATCACCACAGAGAAAAACTTAACATCACGTAGCAGAGATATCAATCATCCGAAGGAGACTTAGATCCTTCCGACCACATGATGGTTTGTAAACATATTCCAGATGACAGCTAGTGGTCACATGAAATCAGTCAAAGTCCATACCCATACAAGATTATCTTAGCAATCTCATCGTTACAAAAGTTCTGCTTTTAAGTGAAACTTTTATAATCATGCAAATTTAATATACGCACATACTATTTTATTTCTACAGTCATTCAGGGCCTGATATTACGAGACTATTGCAAACGGTGTCTTTTTTTTTTCAAAGGAAATATATTTCAAAGTAACATTTAGTAACGACATTACCACATGAAAACAAATGAGACTGACAATCTGTGGACTGTTACGCAACTTACACGTCACGAGTGGCGTAGTATTCCCGAGCGATGGCCCCAGTAACAATCACTATGACGGCGGGTAACCCTGTTTGCAATGGTTCCACGGTGCAGGAATGAGAGAAAGTTGAAAACTTCCATTTATAAAAAGCAATACATTTTATAAGTGAAAGCTATTTACGAAATTTGTACTTGTATTAATTTGTATATCACAGCAAAAACTAATGGGTGGTTAAAGTAATACAAAACAGGCACCTGTATTTGTGGTGAAATATACCAGGTACACGTGATATATATTTACAAAAATGCCTAATACGCGTGTGTACACCCACACGTTTAAACACACACACACACACACACACACACACATACACACAGTATATTTACGCACCCCACGCGACGAAAGCTGCTTTTATCATGAAGCCAGGAATGTAGGTTTGGAAGACTCGGACGATACCGAGATAGATGTTAAATCCTTCCACGCCCATCCACGTGATCGAGGACAAGATGAAGTAGTGGACGACCGCCGCCATCACTGCACACGGACCTATCGTGATCTCAGCTCGACCTGTGACTGTATCCAGAGACACCATGATGATGAATGATACATAGAGACACAGCAGCGTAGTGCACAGACAGATGAGGATTTTCTGGGTCTGGGTCTTTCTCAGCTCCCTGAAATAAAAACACACTGGCTTTTTAGAAACCTCTTCGGTTTTTAAAGACTGCAACTTATGTCAGCCATAAAGGGGGGGGGGGGAGGGTAGGCTTCCAAAATGAAAAGAAAAGATGATGTCATGAGTTATGCAATGAGTCAGGCGCATTGGTATAAGAATGCATAAATCAATTATTGTGAGACATATTGAAGCTCCCCCCCCCCTTTCATGGCATGGAGTAAACATTAGCATTTAAAAAAAAACCAGAAACAAAACCGAAAAGGTGTAAGACACAAAGGAGTAAGTGTACAAATATAAAATAATTGCCTGCGACGGCAGGTAGACAATGTTTTTCACTAGCGTAAACATTTTTTGTAGAGGCTTGAACAGGTGGAATACTTTTTAGGACGCCAAAGATTGATGTTTCACTCATCACCCGTGCATATCTGTTTTATAACAGTCACTTCCGTATAGGCCTACATAGAGAGCATGCAGATTTCTAATAAAAATATCAACCTTCATAGACGTCCTAGAAATGATGCAATAGATTGAGTACCACGATGTGTGTATATCTCTCCAGGCTGTTCATAATGCAGACCCGCGTCCATTGAATGAGTGTTTAACCCGAGACTAGAAAATTAGTGATTGCTAAAAACGGAGGTAAACATATTGGGCACATATAGCATTACTTTAGAGATGTAGAAAAGTTTGACTTACTTATTCCACAGGTATGTACACAACGTGATGAGAAGAGCTAGTACGGATATTCCACAACCAATATAGCTGAGGACTCTATACACCGGGTCCGTGCCACCACTGGTATCCTGCAAGAAGAAGCATGACAATTCGCTCATTTGTTATTAGAATGGACAGACAGACAGACAGACACACACACACACACACACACACTGACACACAAACACGACTGAACAAGTAACAAAGTAAATGACAAAAGTGATTAATTGGCTTTTACCATGTTGACCACTATCTTTAAAGTAACTTGTTCTAACTTTCCAGTGTGGATATACAATCTCCACTGCAAAACTAGTCCCCTTTACAGCCTTACTCGATACAGGTATGTAAAGTTACGATTTAATAGACACATAATCCTGACAGTCCAGAATCAAGATTTTAAGTAACAAGTACACAGTTAGACGATAGAAGGAAAAGTGTGTTACAGATACTCTACAGAGAAACAAAGAGAAAGGAAGAGAACTAAGAGAATTCTTACCATGAGCACGGCGAAGTGCGTCAAATGATCACATTCACACATGATCGTCTCCACGCCAGAGATTCCATCCCCTGATCCCTGACCAGAAGAGCTTTGCGAACTGGAGACCAGTGAGCATCCCTTTTGCGACCAGTCGTTTAAATCAATATCCCAGAAGGAGCACAGTGGATTCGCGTAGCCGGGCTGTTACAAAGGAGAAGGGGACTGAGTTTAAGCCAAGGTGTTATTAAACTGTTCGGTGAGATCTCCTTGCTCTCACGCTTACTGAAAAAAAAAATGTTCGTATAGGGCATGTTTTAATATGTAACGTCCAATGCGTAGCAGTCACTGGTCGCGGAAAGTTTTTAACAGTCTGTGTCGGTCTCGGAGGCAGCAATATCGTGCAGACCTCGAGTCGAGGACCACAAATTATCATACAGATAATGTCTTTTTAAAGGAGTAATATTGCACTAGACATCCCCGAGGGAGTTACATTTTCCCCCAAGAGATCATATTAGAGACACTAGGCAGTATTTTCATTCAGCCCTGCCCACTTCGGGAAAATATTGTCTCGAGGGGAAAATATAACTCTCAACAAATTATGGAGTGTCATATAACAACGATAGAAAAGGGGATATTTGTTATATTACATGGTCTACATGAACACACTTCATTTTATTCTAGCCCCGTCGGTAGCCTGTCAAATTCGGAGTTGTATTACCGACGTGACACCACTGCTCGAAATGTTACGATTTTGATCCTCGCTGCATTAGTCACGTGATTGCATTATAACCAATCACTGACCAGCATTATGGGAGACCAGGGTTCCCCATAATGTATATTTACATATAATGAACTGATAAAGTGATCACGATGCTTTAGTGCAGGTACATGTGTATAGTGATAGTCGTAGCAAAAAGATACATCAATACTTATATGGAATATCTTGGAAAAAAAAAAAACACGTTTGTAGCTCAAAAAATCATCCTGTTTATCAGAGTCAAGAGATGAAGGTGAAGAGTATTGTCAACACATGGCTGACGCAAACTCCTTAAGGGGAAGACAGATATTGTAGTTAGGATGAGAGTCAAAGAAGAAATATTTCAAATTCAGTACTCTTTTGAAAGTACAGCATATTCTTTCCATTGACCTGACAGAGGTTTCAAACAAAATCATCAGGAGGCAATTATTCGAATAATTGCTCTATTTGATTTTGATGTGCAAAGTGCGTTTTCATTGAAAGTGGTGTTTGTAGTGAATTTTTTTATCACTTTGATAGCCAGTTGAAAGGAGTACAAAGCGTATGAACTAAGGGGTGAAATTTAGGTCAATATTTATTCTATATTTGTGGATTTTATTGATCAGATCAAAAACATTGTCCTTTTCCATAAATCATCGTTATTAATTTTTGACATCACAAAACAAACATTTTAATAGCATTCAACAATAGTAGAATTACCAGGCGTCTGATCCTTTTTTGGACTATACTCTCTAACACAAATACACTCTAGAATTGTATACACAGAAAAAATTGCAAGTATACTTACCATGAGCGTAGAAAAGGTAAAATCAATTGGTACAGTGAGATTTGACACTCTGCCTTCCCCAATGGACAGGGCCAATACGGGTGAGTTGACCGTGCGATTGAAATCCTCATTTTGCTCATTAATGCTTTGAAGCTCCGTGGAGATGAACAGTGCAGGAGTCGAGAACACAACTAGGGTGACCCGGATATTATCAGGCAAAGCTGTGGATCCTGATCCAGATTCAGTCAGGGTGTTAATGATCTCTTGAGGAATGTCAACCCCAGCAATAAGCTCGGCATCGCCATTGTCGCCATTTTCTCCACTTGAGGATTCCGTGATGAAGTTAGTCATTGTTAGATCAGCTTCGGTGGAGCCAGACAGCGAGAGCTGTATGCCGTCTCCAAGTGTGTCAGAGGGGATGTTTTGAATCTGTGTGTGGATCACAAGTTTCGAACAGTTAGGATATAGGGTCATGCCAGGGCAAGAGTATGATATGAAATATGGTGAACACAAATAACCACAGAATCCGGGACATGGAGAGATCCTCTCTCCTCCCTGGTCGATTCGGGCAGCAACCCATTAGATCTCTTTTGGATGACGTTTCGTGATGCCATGGATGAGATAAATGGAGCAGTAAAAAAAAAAGGACATTAGTCGCCTCTTGAACAAAACAAAGACAAGCGTCTAATATTTTGTGGGCTTACTGCTTTCGTCTTCAAATTTGGTAGCAGTGTTTCATTACATGACGTCTGTTTAATGCGAAATATTCTGTTCAAAAACTGCGAAGTGACAGTGCTTGCATATAGATACTCATCTTGTATACCCTTGACACACACACACACACACACACACACACACACATACACACACACACTTAACACTATAGGCAATTTCTCGTTTGTCAAGAATTGCCTACTCTAATCTACTCGTTGTCTTGCAATAAGGATTGATTATGGTTGCATGCAGTTGATATCTAAAGATGATGTAGATGTGGAGTTATAGAGTACGAAAACTCATTGTAGCCTCACAGTTAAGTAAGTAAGACATGTTGCAAGTGAATAACATCTCTGAAATCAGTTTCTCCTTTTCGACTCACACGAGGAGGAAGTCTCACCTGCACCGCTACATTCGGCTGCGCAATGTTCAGGATTTCGCCCTCGGACAAGGGGACTTCCCGCAGCTGTTTTTGGAACGCCTCGACGACATCACTGACCGCTCCGTTTTCACTCTCTGCTGCCATCAACGCGGACGCCGAAACTCCTGCAAGGTTGCTGACAATTCTGGTAGCATGTTCCGTCACCTGAAAGACGTAACGTAACTTTTAATACTACTGCCTCTCATTTGGTATATAGGATAAACATATTAAGGTGGAAGATATTTAGACGATATCCATATTGGAAACCTACTTTTTATATAGCAAAAAAAAAAGAAAAAAAAAGAAAAGTGCTTGCCTTTCTATGTGGACTAAAAATTAATGATCATTGAGATTCTCTTTTCCCCTCGAGAAATATGAATGAATGTCACAATTGACAAGACATTTATTTCAAAAATTCTCCTCAGGTTTTCTCCAACCTGAGCAGAGAAGAGAAAGTTAGGTTTCTTACAATTTTTGAGCCTTCAATCTGACAAACATTGCTATCCGATGAAGATATCGAAGTTGCGGGAAAAAAAAAAAAACCAGAACAAGGTTCTTCAAAGTTTTGAAGATTTAGCAGTTTTAGATACCGCCCACAGAAAATTTCGAAGTATGAACACGTTTTGAAAGGCAAATGTTTTCGGTCTCATTATGAAGCAGGTTATCTTATTGTGTGTGGAAATCCCCTCTTTTGTGTTAAAGGGACATTCCAGACGATTTCCATTATTTCACATCACGTTGCGAATAAATGGAAAGCTCCATGTATGGATTTGTGAAATCATCGTGGACCTTGAGCAGAGAAACCAATACTCTGAAAATACACACAAATTACACTGAACAAGGATGATGACATAGGAATTTCACATATTTCAGATATGTAGCAATGTAATTCCATTCCAATAACAAGTTCACCTGTGTAGAATTTATGCATGCTTTCTTCTTTTGTTCTGCTTGCTTGAGCCCCTATATACTCATGCATTCTTGTGGTGAAGCTGCCATCATGTCATTATCCTTGTTCGTTGAAATTTGTTATAAATTTTGCAAATATTCTTATTCCTCATCCCAATCATTATGTAAATTCTGAAACTCTGTACCCAGTATGACAAATTAATAGTTGTTCAAATGTAGACGTCTGAAAATCATCCCGAGGTCTCCTGTATATGCATGCTCATTACGCACTCCTGATTGCATCTAAAGTCTGATTCTCCTTCCTTCAGGCTTTTGTGACCATAGCTCAATGTTGGTCAGTGTGACTTCAACAGCCATTTGATTTATTATCGGAATGGAGGCACAACAAAATATCAACACAGCTACTTTCCTTAAATACATCCTTACGAAGAACTACGATGAAAATGAGCTTGTACGTACGGCAGGGTCAGTGGTGTTCAGATCGGCAATTCTCGTGAAAAGTTCGGAAACGAGGATGACGTCATCTGCAGTGACACTCTGAGTGTTGGTTGTAATCTCTGCAACCTGCTCACTTACGTCACCAACCGATTCTTCAGTAATCTGTGTCTGTAAATTACAGGTTGATAAACATACAGGTCATGAAGGGAATGCTGTCGACTTAGCTACTGAAGCATTGCCAGGAAAAAAAAAAATGTTTATGTATGGGAAAAGAGTAGATATCACGAAAGACCGAAAGAGGCAACAACGTAGGAGGAAAGTAAAAAAAGGGGAAAAAATTATTGGTAATTTTTTTGACCGAATTAAATTGATGTGATTTATTGACTGAAAGCAGAAGCTCAGAGGCTGAAATGTATTTAGTTTACAAAAAGAACATTAAAAAAACTACAATACTTTACTTTACATACAAGAAATGATACAAACATCGGTCTAAAGAAACAATTTAGCATGTACAATTGAAAATAACAATTGGCGTTTGCGTATCTTATTACTGCTTAGGATAATAGATACCTTGCAAGTATAAGCGCAGACAGAAAAATTTTGCACAGAAAAAAAAAGATGGAGGAAGGAAAAATATTTCTGAGGAAATAAATAATAATATATTTAAAAGGAAATGTATTTCTGATGTATTTCATAAGCCTGAAAAGCGATGCGAAATATATATACATTTATGTAGTTTGGTCTGCTGTTGTTGTTTTTGTTTTAAAGGATTAAATAAGTAAACTGACTTGAGACAACTCCATGAGAAGTTCAGTCACGTTCCTGATTGGTCCACAATTGTCTTCGGGTTGCCATGTGCTCTGGGAAATGTAATCTCCAACGCACCTTGCGATCGCGATTGGTTGATGTGCTAAAAAGTGCAACATGAATGAAAGATATACGATGTAGACATCTTATGTGAGAACAACAGTCTTCTTTTGATCGCGATTGGTTGATGTGCTAAAAAGTGCAACATTAATGAAAGATATACGAAGTAGACATTATGTGAGAACAACAGTCTCCTTTTAGGAGCAATTAGCGAGCTTTAGATTCGTGGCGCAAACGCTTAGACGCTAATTGGGCCAAAAATGATGTTCTGCACGTGCGCGAGAAGCAGCGTCGTCTTAGCGTTCGCGTCGCAGATCTAAAGCTCACTATGGCTAAGAATTAGAGAAATTTGTTAACTGTCATGATTTCATGTTTGAATGGTAAAACGAACGTTGAAATGAAACGAATATATGCAAACAGGAATTTTCTACCTAGAATGAATCTCTGAGAACATACATTTAAGTGAAAATTATTACTGTATGTAGTAATTAGATGCTAAACTAGTCTATGTTATACGTGATGATTACCGTAATCCCAGAAGCTAATATTCACTCATCAAAATGATAGAATGTGGTATTGCTGTTAAAATAATGTGTCATATATTTTGTGCCTTCCAGTTATCGGTACCAAATTTGGGATAAGAGTTTACATAAAAATGATAAATGGAATCAATGTTTAAAAATAAGCTGAAAAAAAATCGAACTTTATAACGCAATATTAAAGAAATGATGATATACTTGGGACAATAATAATGCCTGTAGGGTAAAAAGTATCGGACAATCTATGGAAACTTACGGCGGGTGGAGTTGAAAGGACAGAGACCCGTGGAGTTGGCCCACGTATTGATTTCTCCCACTGGAAATACAACATCTCCGAATCGTGGAGAGCTCCACGTTGTATTCAGACAGATAGCTGTGTGTAAGCATTGGAATATTGTTCGACATAATAAGTACTTTGGTGTTTCGTCAGTTCAAATGATATCGATTGATTCACTCTGATCAACGCTGATGCTATTATTACTCTCTTCAAAATGCAATTTACACCACAAATGATATCAAAGCGACATTACCGCACCTTCATACACTTATACACATACACATGGACAAGCAGTAATTTGCACGGGCGGTCAAACACACACACATACAACAACTGAGACATTCACGACATTCAAAAGGCTGCCGAAATATATATTTTTTTTTGGTGCAATTGGTTATTTTTTTTTAATGTAAAGATATACAAGCAAGACATGCATACGCACCAACGCAAGAACGCATGGGACCACGCACAACGCACATACATGCACACACACACACACACACAAATACACATGCAATTTACAAAACAATACTCTTTTCTCGATTTTACTACTCCTTTTACATCCTCGTTTCATATTAGCAGCATTTCTTCTTCTTTTTTTGACCAACCCACACACAAACCTACTCACACACACATACACAACGATGACTACCAGCCCCTCACCCTTGTTCTGAACTCGAATCGTAGAGGCATCGAGATAGCCATTTGACATGTCGGCAAGGCTAGACATTGACTCTTGAATCTGACTCTCTAATGTCACAGCTGATGAGTCTGGATCTCCCTCAATGAAGATGTTCATATCGGCCACGACGCTCCCACTCGTCAGTCTGCTACAAACAACCGTAGGTGGCGTCTCGAAGTAGGCGTTGTTGGCCGACATCAAACCTGTTTCCACCTGTGTATAGGACAAGAAGGTCGCATGAATCTCTCTATCAATCTCCATCATTGATTCGAAATCACTCAAAAGTGTACGCTTTAACAAATCACATTATTTGCAATAGTGTGTACTACGACTGTCATGAATATAAGTTTCATTCTTTCTTGCATACATAGAATTAACATTTCTTCATAATTATCTATCAAAGCACGGTACAAATGTAGATATCATATACATAATCATAATTATGTACAATATACATCCGTATTCGATGTATTTATTCATTCAAGTTACCAATGTCTTCATTCATTTCATGTCTTTTAGAGGAAAGTTTGAACACAAACAAAACATGTTCAATTCGGGTGCTTGAACCTGGTTGTGGATAAAATGAATAAGTGGAGGAAATGATTTGTGATATGATAAATAAACACTCGTAGAAACACGTCATTGTTTCAATGCAGATAGATATGCATATGTACACAAAGCTATGGGATTAACAACTTGAATATTGTTATTCTGTCACCGATTCTGACGTCATACTCACAAAGCTGCTGATGTTATTGGCTGTTTCCCGAAAGCCTGTTGATGACGGGTCCCTCAGGTCTTCGGTAAAGGTGATGTCAAACCGTGCTCCGGTCACCTGGATATTCGCCACGTCTAAAACATAGAATAGAATATTCGATGTCATTGACCAGTTGACAAGAACGCCAGATAGCTCATACTCTATCTTACGTTGCAAGTTTATGAAAAGGAGAACATAAGTAAGGAAGTAACGAAAAAGAGACATAAACGGGAGTGAAAAGATTTAAGGTGTATACAAGGGAACAAACAGAGTCAGATAGTTGAAAAAGAGATGAATAGTATTATTGTTCGATTAGACTTGCGGACGTACTTTCAACGTACACCGAAGCGCTATTTGTCTGCACAATTTGATCATTCCAGCCGACTCCAAGACAGGAGTAGTATCCAATGTCTCTCGCAGTGACGGATGAGATTATCAACGTGTTCAAATTCTCGGTGTTTTCTATCATGACGTCATTTCTGTACCAGTCATGGCGCCTCGCGTGCTCAAACCGGCAGGTTAATTGGACCGTGGAGTTCATATTCACTGTCTGGCTAAGTGGGTGCTCCGACACTCTAGGGGGAACTGCCGACAATCAGATGGAGAAAGAATTGGATTACAACACTTTGTTGAAAGTTTTAGTTTCGTCTTTAACAGATACGTACAGAGTCTATTTAAGGCATCGAATAAACCGGCAGATGGCCATAATGCTGATATTAAAAGCTGCTCAAGGTCTAATCTATCTATTATTTATTGAATTTATATGAAAGGTCTGTGTGTTTGTTTGTTTTTGTTTTTTTAGGGGAATGTATACTTCAAGTTCTGCTTTTTAGCAGTCCCCTCCATTTCCAACAATTTGTTTCGGGGTTTACCATAAAGGTGAGGCATTTATTTGCATCTCTGTTAACAATTCACCTGTGTCTTTATTACATGTCATTATATTCATTATATTATTGTTGTACTGGTTATATTCATTACGTTGTTATATTGATTTCGTGACATCATTTATATATCCAAATAATTCATTGTATACTCAATTTGTTGAAGATGAAATAAAACAACTTGAACTTGAACTTGAGCCCGAAACGCTTACGTGTAAAAGCCTGACATTGGAAACTCACCTGATGTATCGATGATGATGACGTCACATCGCGCACCAGTGTAACCAGCCTCACATTGACAGCGGGATTGCCTTGAAATATCGTTGATACAAGTCCCGCGGACACACGGATTTTGTACTGAGCAAGAGGGCACTAGAAAAAACAGACTTCATAAGGTAATATATATGAATATATATTTAAATATATATATATATATATATATATATACATATATATACATGTATATATAAACATGTTGAGAATTCACGTATTGGCTCCACGAAGAAATGAAGAAATAAACTGGTAGTTTTAATGTATTTTTTTTTTACCAATAAAGAATGAGTTTATTCGACTCAAATTTTCAGCGACCTCCTCCTTCTTCAAGAGTCTTAACAATAAACTCATTCTTTATTGGCAAAAAGAAATGCATCACCACTTTATTTCTTCATTATATATATAAATATATATATATCTCGCATATTCTTATATTTATACACAACGCACTTGCAGTTATAATACATGCATAAGTTTACTTGTAAATATCTCTCAATGTTCCTTGTTACCTTTTTTGCAGAGTGGTATCATTCATCTACGTGAAAACCTTGCATCTTATAATATTCTGTAAATAAAGAAGCAATGAAGAAATATTGTGTACTGTATATGGGTTCCAATGTGCCTGAAGGCAATTTTCAAAGGACCGATCATTGTTAGTGTACAGCATTGTACAGTTGTACATCTGGGTTTATATGTTTGACGTATGGCGTTGCCAGGATGTATTGGTGTTCCTGTATATCTTAACTGATGACGAAGGAATTTCACCTAAGAAGCTCTATATAATTCAGTCATTCATTTATAGCGTATTGTAGTACAATAGTTTAAACCATATTTTGACCAGTGCAATTTGAGAAAGGCTTACAGAATCACAAATAATAGCGAATGTTCTTGCTAATTCTGTCTTTCGTGTGTCTTTGAAAGTTTCGAATTCTGTTTGTACTGTCCCTGCTGGAAATACCACAGTGTCCCACAGTGTGCTCTCATTGTGTTCACATACTATATTACACCATGTGAAAACGTTCGAATTTAACAGTGTGAAGATGACTTCATATTGTTGTGGGGTTTTTCACACAGTGTTCACGTAATAATGTTCTGTTTCACACTGTGAATTGATGATTGACAATATCTTGTGTTCACAATGCTAAATTGCTCGAATTAACAGTGTGGAGAGATTTATTGTGTTCACAATGTGTTCACACTGTGATTCACACGAGGTTTCACACTGTGGGACCCTGTGTTCTTTACAGCAGGGGTGAACAAACATGACCAAGCTGAGACCACCCACTACAACACCACGAAGAGTTCATCTAATAAGAAATTAAAGACATCAGTATTTTATCTGGGAAAATCATAGCTTTCAATGTAATTTCAATCACCTGAAATCTCTCTTATCAACTTCCTGTTCAGAATTCCAAGATCTTATTGTGCGAGGTCATTATGGATAAACCATATTTTTCGTTAATAGACATCTTTATTTTTCATGTCCAGATTAGGACTCATGCCTCATGCAACCTAGACCAGTCACGATTCTTAAAGCAACTCACTCGTAGTTCTATGGATCCCAGGTGTCGAGGATTCGGTTGTTACGTTCATCAGACCTTGGCTGGGTGTTACTGTGGTTGTGCTCTCTGTTTCTGTTTCCCAAATATCCATAAAAAGGCAAAGCATGCAAAATAGTAATCCGTCATCTCGTCCACATTACAATGACACTACTTACTTTTTCTCTTTTCATATAAAGTGTACAATGTGTGACGCATATTATGTATATATATAGATATATGTATATATATATGTATATATATATATATATATATATATATATATAACAGTATATAAAATGTCTTTTTTTTTATCTGTTCACCCACTCTGTAGGCTCGAGTAACAAAAGAAAGAAAAAGAAAACCATTGTAAGAAAAATCGTGATGCACATATGGAGTGATATTGCATCTTAAACTTCCTTATGGTAGGAAACCAGTCCGCAAAGAAAAAATAATAATAATTCATGTGCGTGTTGTTATGTCCAAAAGCAGTGCTAAACAAGTATGTTTGTCAATGTTTGTTTCTACTGGAATATACCTGTTGTAGTTTGATGTGTAGACATCTCAGTGGTAGTTGCCGTTGTAAGCTCCGACGCCGTAGATGTCATTTCTGTTTCTGTATGAAAAGAATTAACAGATTCGACAAGACAGGTTTATGGCATGAGTGAGTCTTTCCCATTCAGTGAGCATGGGTTTGTATCGAACAGAGTTCTTCAATTTAGATGATCTATAGAGTTATCATACTGCAGACTTTCTACAGATGATTATACTATATAGTAGTAGACACAAATTGTCATTGTCTCGATTCTGAAAGTCAAACCTTAACATGGAATAACATTGCACTTTAAACGAAATCACGATAGGACAACCTGACGATACAGAACGCACATACGTTCGTGACTGATGTCTAATGACAACTCTATGATTTCAGTTGTTCGAATTATCTCTATTACATCAAAATTGAGCATGGAGTGACATTTCTTTTTTAGACTGTCTTTTAAGGATTGACACATGTCCGTAGAGCGTTGCGTGTTGTTATAGCCTCCAAAAATGCTTTGCGAATATATCATGTTTCTACTGAAATATACCTGTCGTAGTTTGACGTGTAGACATTTCATTGGTAGTTACAAGATTTGCCGTGGTAAATTCTGACGCCATCGATGTCATTTTTAGTTCTGCGTGCACAAAATCAATGGATTCAATACAAAAGGTGTACAAAATGAGCGAGACTTTGTAAGGCATGTCAAGTAGTATGGGAAAACTGTTTGGTGAGATTTCTTTAATCAAATGATAAAGATATCGCGCATGAACTTTCTCTGAAGACAACAACTATTTACGTTTATGGTAGACACAAATATCTTTCAATCCTTTATCAGTAATTTGGCCAAAATGCAGAAGCAGAAAATGAACCAAAGGAAGAATAACCTAATGTGTATAAACGTAGTTTTCCTAAATCATAGTGCTAGCAACGTTATAACGTTCGTAATTGATGTCCAATGAAAACTACATGATTTCAGTTGTTTGAATTATCTCTATTACATCAAAATTGAACATGGAGCGACATTTCTTTTTTAGACTGTCTTTTAAGGATTGACACATGTCCGTAGAGCGTTGCGTGTTGTTATAGCCTCCAAAAATGCTTTGCGAATATATCATGTTTCTACTGAAATATACCTGTCGTAGTTTGACGTGTAGACATTTCAGTGGTAGTTACAAGATTTGCCGTGGTAAATTCTGACGCCATCGATGTCATTTTTAGTTCTGCGTGCACAAAATCAATGGATTCAATACAAAAGGTGTACAAAATGAGCGAGACTTTGTAAGGCATGTCAAGTAGTATGGGAGAACTGTTTGGTGAGATTTCTTTAATCAAATGATAAAGATATCGCGCATGAACTTTCTCTGAAGACAACAACTATTTACGTTTATGGTAGACACAAATATCTTTCAATCCTTTATCAGTAATTTGGCCAAAAAGCAAAAGCAGAAAATGAACCAAAGGAAGAATAACCTAATGTGTATAAACGTAGTTTTCTTAAATCATAGTGCTAGCACCGTTATAACGTTCGTAATTGATGTCCAATGAAAACTACATGATTTCAGTTGTTCAAATTATCTCTATTACATCAAACTTGAGCATGAAGTGACATTTCCTCTTTAGAATGTCTTAAGGATTGACAACCATGTCCGTATATAGAGCTTTACGTGATGTTATGGCCTCCAGAAATGCTTTGCGAATAATCGTGTTTCTAATGAAATGTACCTGTCGTAGCTTGACGTGGAGACATCTCGGTAGTAGTTGCAGGGTTTGCCGTTGTAAAATCCGTTGCTGTCGATGTCATTTTCGGCTCTGTATGCAAAGAATTAATAAATTGAACGCCACAGGTTTATAGAGTGAGCGAGACTTTCCAATGTAGTGAGTATGAGAGAAATGTTTGGTGAATATTTCTTCAATCACCGATAAAGATATCACGCATGAACTTTCTCTGAAGACAACAATTATTTACGTTTATGGCAGACACAAATATCTTTTAATCCTTTAGCAGTCATTTGGCCAAAGAGTGAAACCAGAAAATGAACCAAAGGAAGAATCAGGTAATGTGCATAAACGTAGTTTTCATAAAACATAATGATAGCAGCGTTATTCATGTAAATGTGGTGGTTCCATTGCTTCTACTATACTTAGACATGCATTTTATTGGAACCGATCTGTTGCAATCGTTTATACTTAGTTTTCATATGTTACAATGTACATACTACATTTCAAATGATTTATGAGGATCATGCAGAGGCAAATCACATTCTCATCCTAAACCACATTTTGAAGCATACTCAGATGAGGTTGTGATGTGTTCATTGATGTTAAACACAACTCTTCATGTAACTTTCAGTATCGGATGAGATCGATCGAAAATTGACTCTTCGCATGAATTATATGTTGTCATAACAGATAACAATAATACTTTGAATGGGGTAAAATTCTGTATCAACAATCTCCTGTCATGGATGTAAAGGGGTATAAAATGTCATATAGATATGTCAGCTCTCAATAAAAAAAAAGGAAATACGAATACTGTTACAGATTGCAGATAGAAGTGACTTACAAACGAGCAAGCAAACAAACAAAAAAAAAGCTTATGTCACGTACCTTCAATACATGTGAAGCATATTGCTGCAAGTGTGGCGTAACTGGCTGATAAACCTGGTGAATAGATGTAGACTGCGAAGTTGGTTGACGGCACACTGCTTTCTACAACGTGTCTCCCTGCTCCACTCAACTGTCCAGAGATAATCACTGAATCGAAAGAAGGCATCTCCAAAACTTCCCACGAGCTTGATGTGACTGTTTCTCCGTTGACTCTCAGTGTGGAAGTACTTCCGGCTGGCATCACCACCGTAGCAAACGCGTCATCGTACTCAATGGCATTGAACACTACAGGGCCTTGGGAATACTGGTTTTCTGCCAAGACTAGTGTCATAGATGGGCCACTTTCAAACGACGGAGGACCCTCGAAATGAGATTTCATGAACTGGACAACGAGCACAGGTTTTGTAGCCTCAACTCGAATTGGTTGAGAAGTTTCGATGTCCTCTTCGTAGAAGGCATTCTCTTCCAAAGTAAAAGAATATGTGCCGTTGATTACAATGATTGTGTTGTTGTATGGGGCTATGACCCTGAAGACGAACCCGTTTGGGATATTTGCAAATGGAGCAATAATATAGCGAGACCCAAGTTTATCGATCGGCGGTAGCTGTTCCACAAAGTAATCGTGATTGGCATTAGGGTGTTGGGGACTCACAACGTTACATGTGTTTCCCGAGGAAACGGAAATGGGCTTGTTGGCACTTACGCGAGTTCCCGTGAAATCGGACGAGCTCTGGAATTGAATCGATTCGTATTGAGAAAGAGTTAGAGTCAATGGCTGACTTGGTCTGTACGTCACGAAAGGGGTCTCAGACAGATGTTGAAATTCGTGATTAAAATGGATAGTTATGGACGTTGCGTCTTCAAGAACTGTCACGGAGAACTGAGATTTATCGAAGTCTTCGTTTGGAGAGGAGCTGGCGATGATGTAATCATATCCCACGGAATTTTCAGGTAGCACCAGGAATGCATCTGCCGAGGCCGCTAAAAGTTCGTGAATTCCCTCGGCATGTAGAGATATATTGTCGTCTGCCTCTACAACAATCGTCGACAAATGACTTTTGCCTGCAGTTCCCCCCGCGCAAAGACTCTGCGGTAGGGTATAGTTACCTCCATCGACTCCATCAACTATCAGTGTGAGTTGGTGGGAGTCTAGTGGGGCATTGATTGTGACGCTGACACTTTCTCCAGAAGCGCTCGCCATGAAGAGTCGACATATCGAGTTACTGTAGTACTGCTGAGGGAAGGTGAACACAAATCGCTGGCCTACGGATCCACTCGGGCTACCTGGAAACAGGAGTCATGTGAACCACTTAATTGAATACATGTATTGTTATCATCAAATTTAAAGAAAATGTATCATAAATTCAGTCTACAGGTTTCACCACATTTCTGACGCAACGAGCCAGTTGCAATCTATTTCCGTCCATCTAATTCATTATCATCTTATGGTCAGACATTAAGGTACCATTTTACAACAATGCACTCCGCATTAAAAACAAGACAACACAAATTGATATTGTATGATGATTTCCATGTGCATTTCTAAGTTTCTTAATCCAGCAAGAATGTTACACTATCACCTAAAATATAAAACTTTTTAATGGAAACACTTAACGAATTATCATACAACGACAGACAGCTGACAGAGGTTCTATACTAAGTTCCTTTGCATTTATTTTAATACCAAAACTGTTGTGACATAAATATTGTTGTGTAAACATGTCTGTTTTGAAGTATCTGTTACAGTGTGTCAGATAATAATTCAATAGGCCTATAACAATGGCGATAGCATATAAGAATGATAATTACGACTAAAGCCATGAATCACTATAGCGAATATCTGTCAAAGATGACACAAGTGGAGCACATAAAACAATTATTAATACACAAAGAAATCAGAATGAAATGAAGTCGACAAAACCCCTTGAAATGCGTATCATTGCCAGTAGACTGTCATTTGAGCAGCTTCATCTCACTGATACTAGTTTAAGTAAGATTCTAGCAGACAGAATGGTTTAAGATGAGGAACATTGATACTATTTAGGAGTTGCTGATACATCCTGGAAGTTATAGGACTTCTCACCTCCATTTGTACACTGTGACGGGTGAAACGCACACAGAACCAGAGCAACCAATACAGAGAACCAGGATTTCAACTCCATGGCGAGCATGTTGAGCGATTTGTGTGTAATCTCGTCAAAAGCTACACGCTGTGTGCTGTATAGAAACGCATTGAGCAGTTAAAATAACACGACTTTTATAACAAACTTTGATAATTTTTACTTACATAGAATTGTGATGTCGTAAGCTTGTACCTCTATGCTCAAAATCTGCTTGGCTAACCAAGCCTATAAATTGTGTATTGACCTTATGAAAAGAGCTTACTTTTATAGTTAGCTGGATTATTATAGTATGAGCAATACACATGATGACCACTTTTAGAATTGGCAGTTATTTTCTTCAATAAAAAATGACTCAAACTAAAATGTAGCTTCCCCGAAGCGTACTGTCAATGCAAATAAAAATGCCGAACCTCATTTCGGCAGTAACATTGTTTGCATTCACATAGTGTTTGGAACATTCTCATACTGCATGTAAAATGTTTATCATATTTCTGTAACTTGGATTCAAAATGTGCTGAAACAATCTGAACTTACGGTGGAAGATAATACGTGAGATTCAATGATAAATTGATACTCGATATATGCATACTTACTCTGATGCCGTCTACTCGCAGTGGTAAGCCTTTTTTTTTTGTTCATATCCTTGTTCCAAGTCATACAACAGTAGACTGAAGGGAGCTCTACCTTCAGGCGTGATTCCCTTTCCACCACGACTATTTGGAATGGAGAGAGAGAGAGAGAGGGGGGGGGGGAGAGGAAATAAACTAGTATGCGTATGCCACAATGATTGGGAACCCCTCATACATGATTCTTGTTCAGTGTTGCATGCGACATAGCCCTAACACATTTTTTTTTTTTTTTAAATTGGCATCGCGTGTCGCGACTGATTGAAATAAATCTTAATGCCACAAATAATAGCTATTTTCCACACCGAAATGATTCAGGGAGGTACCTTTACCAAGAACCACACACTGTATTATGTGGTCAGGAAGAGGCAACCAGTTCTAATCACTTGTAGAGCTTAACTCTTCTTTACAAAAACACTGCAGGAGTTTGCCTTTATAACGACAGTGTCACGGCACATAGTCATGTTTTTGGTGTGAGTTTGCTTGACGTCACCAATTCATACCTCTTTATAATGAGTTCTCTTTGTATAACTCACCTCTCATTCAAAAGTGCTTTGCTCGCTTGACTTGTTGGATTGCGGAAGTAGAAGTATGAAATTATTGTCTGGCAAGCCAGTAAATAGATCCAAATTCAGTTGAATAATACTTGCAGGGACTGGGAGACAGTGATCATATTGTTGCCCTGTATGATGTATGATGAAACTTTTGTAGTAGAGACAAGAACGTGCATGTCGTTCATGGGAGTGTTCCAAGAAGTTCACCTTATAAGGCATCATGCGGTGACAGCAGACAGACTAGTAGGGAACATGACGTTACTGAATAATCTACCACTACCGTAAAGTAACGTTTATCAACCATTCTTAATTGAATTATGTACTTTAGACGAAATAGGGAGAAATGTTCACCTCGTCTAATTTGAAGGTATCAGTTTTTCCGCTATCATATACCTCACCCAGGTATTCTTCATGTTCCTAGAATGGCAGTGATCACCGCATTCAAATCAAATGTGGTAGAACTGGGAAGACTAACCAGTACAACAGCACCTTATATAGATATATCAAAATATTCCGATACGGTGCAACGATGACAAAATCTAAAACCAAAAATACAGCATAGAAACTCACAAGGACTCTGCTAGTTTGATATGGCAGTGGCTGTTTGCGCGGAGCATCAGTCATCCGAGCAGTGGGTGCGCTGGGCTGTCGGGGACACCTTGCGCTTGGGTAGAAGCTTTGTATTAAGTAAGTCACTGTTACGACTGTGGCCCCATGGAAGTAGAAATGGCATTCAACTCCAAGCTAGACCTTTCAGAATTAAGAAAACACGCTGTTTGTGGGGAAAAAAGTCTTCCCCTGACCCGTGACGGTATCACAATGGAGATTTTTAATGCAGCTATTTTAATCCCATGACGTCATGCAGTGTTAATATGATTTTTCAGGTGTCTGTAACCCTGGTAATTTCATGTAGCGATGCTGAAAAAGAGAGAAACAGAACTTGATCATAAAATTGTTTATTTTGTTTTTATTTTTGTATTATACTTGTTCTGTATAATACTGTTTACTTTGTAAGATAGTGTTTGTCAAATCATCCGAAAAGAAACGTCTGTGTATTTCTCAGACAGGGTAATCTAACTGAAATCCTAATGTAAAGTTAGATTGAAATATTATGTGGCTGGGTATTTTAAGTGATGATTATGATATAAATTAATACAATGATGATACTGGGCGAATATAAGCAGTGTTGATTCATAGTTGGATGTTACAAAATGTGATCAGGGCCCCGTTTTATCAAAAGATATAATCGATTATAAATTTCCTTACCACACAGGCTGCCATAGACTTATGATAGAAATCAACTATATAATCAATCATAACTCTTCATTAAACAGGGCCCAGATCTGTTCACGTATAATCACGAAGACTCTAATACATCACCTGAACAACTGTGTTTGATTCGCTCCCGTGACTTTATGTCAGAATTGTTGAATACTTTTGGGTAGGAATCATAGATGGGAGTGTTGAGCATTGCAACTTATTCAAGGTTAAATCTCCATTTATTCGAACAACTATCAAAATATACAAAGTAAACATGATATAATTATGAACATGCAATTCTCTAAAAATAAAACTGGTTGCATGAACTGTGATTAACGCTGCAGTTTGGTAGCTTTCAAAAGAGGAAGTTTAACATGCGCAAAATAGTGTATAGATTTCTTCCCTTTTGTAGTTTGCATGCTGACCGGTTTTGGGGCGATATGAGCACGATGAGTGTGTTAAATATCACACAAATGACACTATGGAGTCTATAGTCATGATAGTGTGATGCTCCGGGGGACGAACAAGAGGTACATTGTGGGGTCTCCATCTTATGTTTTGCTTTATTTAGTCAGGCACTGTGGGGGTATAAATGACATTGTGGAAGCATTCTGTCTATAATGGGTGAAAGAAACTACACAAGGAAAGGAGAGGGACTATGAATATTGCTTATTGCGATAGTTGTTGCAAAGACTTAAGTATAGTTTAAGAATGTAGACATACTGTCAAAACGATTTATGAAATGCAATAAAAAGTTTGCAGTATGTTTCAACCATTTTCATTTTCAATTTTTAATGTGAATTCATAATATTGAACACACGCACATATATACTCATACAATGTTGATATCTGTTACTAAATACCTCATCCGGTTCAAAGATAATCTACAAATGCACAGATATATGCATGGCAACAGGTAATGCAGTATTCATTTCAACGAAATGATTTTACAAGTTTTTCATTGCCGATAACTAACAAGTACACATAGATCACAGAGTTTAAAATTGTATATAGTTCTGCAGGTTCCAATTTTTATTTGTTTTTATTCACCTGCTCCAATCACAATTTTCTGAGATACGACAAATGCTACACGACCAAATTTTACTAACTAAAACTAAAACTTATGGCAGTCGTGTCTCACATAGACGTAGTGGAGAAGCAAACGTATGTTAGTAGTCCCCTGATATAATTAGTATTTGCTTTTTTTGTAGTTTCAGTGCTAGATATATCCTCGGGATCATGAAATCACTCACTGTTATTTAATAATTGATATTGTGATGTCGAAACGATATCGATAGATCTTTATCTTCAGTTGCTCATAAAAGGCAAATGACAAAGGCGTCCAGAATGGCTGTTTCCATTGTCGTATCTGAGTCAAGCACAGTCACGTTTAATGTTATTGTCTCTCACATTCTCTTTCGACTGTGTCTATCAATCTTGTATGAACGTTATCACGTGATTATTGTCTATTATGTCGTCATTGCTGTAGCCTCAGTCACAGGTAGTTTCTTGCTGATATTCCTCGAACGCCTGTTGCCACTCAGTCATGTCTGTCTTCCAGCCATCGTAACTTTCCCGCCATTCTTGTTCCACAGGATCTAAAGTTTCTGTTTGGTTCAAGAAAAAAAGCTATAAGTCCATGATTCTAGAAACAAAATATTGTCCTTTTATTAGGACTGTATTTAAGAATGTACACTTATCAACTTGACAAAACTGTTCACGTACCCCACGGTTATCCCAATTTGAGATATAATCTTTATGTTGTTGTCGTTGTTGTTATTATTATTCACCAGTCCACACTCAAAATGTTAACAGGAAAAAGCTGCTCTCACACATATGGTTCAACAAAACTGGTGAACTTGTTAATGAATAGATTTTAATCTGTCAGTTTAGATTCCATTTCTTATTTTGATTTCAATCTTGTGTCATGTCGAGATAGAGAAGTGAATTTTCACGAGCGTTAAAGCTGATGAGAATATTTACCTGTAAAAGCTAGGAGACTAGGGAAGTACTCGTTCCAGAAGTGACACTGTCTGGCTCGGAGAGCCCTTCCCACGGAGAGGTCCAGGGCCAGCTCCTTGTGACTGAGTTCCGGGATGGTGAACGTAGGCCAGGAATCGTCACCTTGGCCTGGGTCAGAAGAAGGGCTGCGTTTGCTGGGATCACTGCATGAAACAAAAATAAACTTAAAAGGATGGCATAGTTTTGGTTCCGACCTGGCTTCAGGTTTCTGATTTTTCATATTGAGATAATGGAAATCCTGTTACGAAATATGAAAGGGCATGTAATTCCAAGAGGAATTCAACATTTCTTTGATGAAAATTGGTTTTGAAATGGTTGAGATATTCAAAACTAGCGATACTAATAAAATGTGGGTCCCACCTTTTATTGAAATCTCTCTGTTTTACTTTGTTTTTGGAAATCTCAGACATTTAAAAACCGATTTTCATCAAGTAGACTTTGAATTCCTTTTTTAGAGAACGATATGCTCTGTAACATTTCGTAAGTTGTTTCTCAGTATCTTGCAAAATGTTAAAAGCTCAATATTCTCATCCACACCAATACTATACCAGCCCTATAACCATTTCTGTGTCAGTAAGTCAAATATGGACAAGTTTCAGACACCTATGGAGAGGAAGTTACTGTGGCACATAGGGGCTTCTGGATAAATTTAATCGTAGAGGACATAGAGAAATTGAGGAAGGTTTAAAGACATGGACTGCCGATGCAAGACTCCTTTCTGAGTATAGTAATTGTTCCATGAGATATAAAACTCGTTCTTATTTAATATTTATTTGATTTTTTTTTCATCACAGCCGAATTGGTAATTTTCTTAAAACGGCTGACATAGCTGAAAGAAACTCCAGGGTGTTTTAAAAGGGTTAAACTACAGCATATAACATCTCCTCCTTCATGAGTGTAGGAACAAATTAGTTTCATTATTTTAGCGTGAGAAATGCCGATTTCTTACTCCAAGAAAAGATGTGACAAGATAATTTGTCTCTGCCATGTATTAACAACTAAGGAAAATAAGAAAATAGATGAGTGTCTTGGCAGGGATTCAGAGGGGTTATAGACGAAAAATTTCGTATAGGAAGATATCAGACTCGTTTCTCATTCTTTCTCTTATGCAGGGTCCTACTCGTAAGTCGTTACCTCACTGCATGACTTTGGGGTTACAGCTAGCTATAACATGTTTGTTATTCCAGAGGTTCACTAATCCCAAAATGAGATCGGGTTTGTCATTGCGAAAGTTTCTAAATTAGAAAATGAAATAGAGTTCGTTATTCCAAAGGTGCGTAATATTCCTAAAGTTCGTTTATACGTATAGATCTTTGTTTCATTTTCAGATGAATGAGCCTGATTCCCCCTTTTTTTTGGGGGGGGGGGATTAACGAACCTTCGAAATATCAAACATCATCCCTTTTTGGTTTCTTTCGGTGTCATCTTACTGCACGTATAATTACCCAGACTTGGCAAAGTTTGTCCAGAATTCCATGAACTTAACAGAGAGGGCGTTTTCATCTGCCGTCATGTTGTGGCCCTTTATGTGATAGAGTTCGTCGATGAAAGGCATTCCCCAGACAAAGAGCTGATCCTCGGCGTGACCAGCGCCAAGCCATGGAGTCGAGGGCACCAAGTCTCCTTTCTGAAAGAAGCTCCTAAAGGCAACGGCGTAAATCCATACTGAGGAGTGGGGGGGGGGGGGGATGATCGGCGATAGTCACCATTACCACGATTACAAGCCCATAACCGAACCGGCGCAGCCTTGAGGGGGACGGGGGTGAGAGAAACTTGGTAACCCCCCCCCCCCCCCACACACACACACACACACTTTACAGGGATCGGATGTCTCACTCTTTTGCATGAAATATAAAGTGGGAGGAGAGTGATATATTTCTGACAAACTGTTACAAGCGAGCTTGAAAATTTTGACATATTACAGTCCCCAAACTGCAGTTTGTGACTGTATTTTGTCCGCTTTGGAAATTAAGGGGGGGGGGGGCACCGGGTGAAACTGCCGGCAATTACTGACAGCAACATCAAGAGAATGGCATAACAATTAAATGCGAGCGAGCGAAGCGAGCGAGCTTGAAAATTTTGACATTTTACTGTAAAAAAAAAACTGCCGTTTTGGGCTGTATTTTTTCGCTTTGGAAATTAAGGGGGGCGCACAGGGCGCAACTGCTGGCAGTTCGTACTGGCAGCAACATCAGGAGAATGGCATAACGATTAAATGCGAGCGAGCGAAGCGAGTGAGCTTGAAAATTTTGACATTTTACAGTCCCAAAACTGCCGTTTGTAGCTTTATTTTTAGCTTTGGAAATTAAGGGGGAGCACCGGGCGAAAACTGGTGGCAATTACTGGCATCAACATCATGAGAATGGCATAATGATTAAATGCGAGTGTGCGAAGCGAGCGAGCTTGAAAATTTTGACATCTTACAGTCCCCAAAACTGCCATTTGTAGTTATATTTTTCGCTTTGGAAATTAAAGGGGACGCACCGGGCCCAACTGCTGTCAATCACTGGCAGCAACATCAGGAGAATGCCATAGCGATTAAATGCGAGCGAGCGAGCGGAGCAAGCGAGCCTTAAAATTTTGACATTTTGCAATCCCAGAAAATGTCGTTTGTAGCTGTATTTTTTCGCTTTGGAAATTAAGGGGAGGCACACCGGGCGAAAACTGCTGGCAATTACTGGCAGCAACATCAGGAGAATGGCATAATGATTGAGCGAGTGAGCGGAGCGAGCGAGCTTCAAAATTTTGACTTATTACAGTCCCAAAACTGCCGTTTGTAGCTTTATTTTTAGCTTTGGAAATTAAGGGGGGGGGGGGGGGGCCACCGGGTGAAACTGCTGGCAATTACTGACAGCAACATCGAGAGAATGGCATAACAATAAAATGCGAGCGAGCGAAGCGAGCGAGCTTAAAAATTGTGGCATTTTACAGTAAAAAAAAAATGCCGTTTTGGGCTGTATTTTTTCGCTTTGGAAATTAAAGGTCCAGTTTACCTTTGGGAGCAGTGTTTTCAAAAATGTTCCAAATATCATATTTGATGCATATGTGTAGGTCAGTGGTATCACATAACAGGGATACCATATAAAATTTTCGCCATTAATCCTAAAATATAAGGAGATATCAGTGTTTTTCTCAATAAACTGTAACTGTAGACGGTTTAGTCTGGAAACATTTTTATTATAACTATTGTTCACATTTGGTGTATTTAACAACACTTAACATCGATTATACGGATTCAAATTTTTGCAGTGGTTGTTTCTATCCCTAACTCACATTTTAGAACTATTTTAAAGCACTAATGCTGGGTTTTTGTTTCATCTGCAAATGGTAAATTATGTCTTTAAGGGGGCGCACAGGGCGCAACTGCTGGCAGTTCGTACTGGCAGCAACATCAGGAGAATGGCATAACGATTAAATGCGAGCGAGCGAAGCGAGTGAGCTTGAAAATTTTGACATTTTACAGTCCCCCAAACTGTCGTTTGTGGCTGTATTTTTTCGCTTTGGAAATTAAGGGGGAGCACCGGGCAAAAACTCCTGGCAATTACTGGCAGCAACATCAAGAGAATGGCATAATGATTAAATGCGAGCGAGCGAAGCGAGCGAGCTTCAAAATTTTGACTTATTACAGTCCCAAAACTGCCGTTTGTAGCTATATTTTTCGCCTTGGAAATTAAGGGGGGAGCACCGGGCGAAAACTGCTGGCAATAACTGGCAGTAACATCAGGAGAATGGCATAATGATTAAATGCGAGCGAGCGAAGCGAGCGAGCTTCAAAATTTTGACTTATTACAGTCCCAAAACTGCCGTTTGTAGCTATATTTTTCGCTTTGGAAATTAAGGGGGAGGGGGAAGCACCGGGCGAAAACTGCTGGCAATAACTGCCAGCAACATCAGGAGAATGGCATAATGATTAAATGCGAGTGAGTGAAGCGAGCTTCAAAATTTTGACATCTTACAGTCCCAAAACTGCCGTTTGTAGCTATGTTTTTCGCTGTGGAGATTAAGGGGGGAGCACCGGGCGAAAACTGCTGGCAATTACTGGCAGCAACATTATGAGTATGGCATAATGATTAAATGCGAGTGTGCGAAGCGAGCAAGCTTAAAAAATTTTGACATCTTACAGTCCCCAAAACTGCCATTTGTAGCTATATTTTTTTGCTTTGGAGATTAGGGGGGGGGGGGGGGCCGCACCGGGCGCAACTGCTGTCAATCACTGGTAGCAACATCAGGGGAATGGCTTAGCGCTTAAATGCGAGCGAGCGGAGCGAGAGAGCTTTAAAATTTTGACATTTTACACCCAAAAAACTGCCGTTTTTAGATATATTTTTGCGATTTGGTTTGTCCCACTTTTATGGGGGAACCATCCCCCCCCCCCCCCCATCGACGCCTCTGCATATGAGGGAGCTTTTGTTAAGTGAAAGATATGCTGCACACTCTTTGACAAATTAGGGAAATATACGTCAATCTCAACAGTGTACTTATCGAAAGGGATCCAGTATAGCGGAGCTTTTGCATGTTTATGATTGCAATTCAACGATTTGGTGCATAGTTCTGGCGGTATTTGAACAATAATTGCATTAAGAAAGTTCGAAATTTGTCCTCATCTCGGAAATTGCTTGGGGGATAAATGATTTGCCTGCCTAAACACTTTCGTAGGGGCGGGGCAAATGCCCTTTGCCCCCCCCCCCCCCCCCCCCGAGATATTTTCGACGCTCCTGATCTTCCCTGGGTATACCTATAGATGTATTTTGACTGAATTATCAGTCACTGTCGTTCCTCATGAATGATTCAGGAAATGGAGGGGGTTCAATTATGGCAATATAGTTTTGTTATTGTTTGTTTGTTTGTTTTCGTACATATTTTGCAGATGGTCCCAAGTTACTCTCGTCTTAGCATGTTTACATGTAGGCCTACACTATTTGACGTTGTCAACGTCTCAGCCATACCTTACAGTGTATGTCCATGTCCGCGAGCGAGCGAAGCGAGCGAGCGCTTGAGAAAATTATGCATTCGATTTCCTACAAGATAGAATACTGTTCAGCTCTGTTACCTGTCTGAAGGCCGGCGTACAAACGTCATGCAATATGCCAAAATTGATCCAATCACATTTCTGCTTCCTCCATTTTTTTTTCTTCAAAATTCAGGGGGGGGGGGGGATGATTGTACAGGCCATCCCCTCCCCTCCTCCATTTCAGGGGGGGGGGGGATATATCCCCCCATCCCCCCCCCCCCCGGGATTTACGCCCATGCCTAAAGGGCAAATGTTCAGAAGACAAAAGAAAGTATCGTAAGGGATCATTAATAGTCAGAAGTACAACTGGTATCACACATTTTGCTAACAATCAATACCATACGGTTCATCCTCTCATTCTGGTGTATGGTAGGCCCTACATGATGTCTGCAGTTATTAAATATCCCTTTCGCCTTGTCTTGTCCCTTGCTCCAGTCTTCACAAAGCTTTTCCCTGATAGCTAGGTGAGACGTTTATTTCGTCGGTGAAGTCGCCCACCTAAATGTATCAAAGATTGATCATCTCTGTACCCATACCTTTTAAAATTACATGCTCTTAAGATCTACTCATTACTAATGGCACTTTATTACCAGCGTTATTATCATAATATTCTCATTGTCATCATAGTTACTTTCAGAGCAACATGGCCAACTCACTTCGAAGGCTCGTGTGTCATGTAGTATAAGTAGACTGGATATCCAGCTTCTGCGTGCTTTCTGATCGCCATGTCGATCGGGCAGCCGAAATCCATGTCACCGGTGACGTCCTTATTGGACATGAAATAATCTGTCTCGGGGTCATCAGCCACCGTCCAGTCCACATACTCTTGGGTCACAGCATTGATGGCTATTTCATCGTCGATTCCGTCAGAAGCTAGCGTCGTCCTGAGCGTTTCATCGAACGTGGCACGATTGATAGGGGGTGGTGTGAGACTGCCGACGTACTCGGGGTTTGCAAAGTATATATTAAGAGTGCCTTCATCCTTGTTGAAGCCAGCTAGAATGGGTACGTGGGCAAAGTCTCCCGTCTGGTATAGTGTTTGTGGTGAGGCATCGAGGAAATCTCCGTCTCTGGTTACTGGGTATCCTGAATAGAACTGTCAATATTTTGGTCACACAACGCAATGTTAAAAATTTATTCTGCTTGAAAACTACAACGAATCGCTCGAGTTGAATTGCAGTGGGTTGGTAGTTCTATTAAGGAAAAACAGTCAAATACCTCACAGTCTTATCGTTATCGCAATCATAACTAGATGATGATATTCGTCAGTGTAAGTAGGAAAGATGTCTCCTACTGAATCATGTTCCTTCTAAGAGCATATCAAATTTTCATAATTGAAATTCACAGCGGAAAATAATGCATAAAATTATGGTAATTACGCCACTCTCATCAATAGACCTACAGAATTAAGTAGAAACCAAACGAAAGATGAGCCCTAATTAATCCTTTATGTGTCAATGAATCAACTGTGCACAAATTTCGCACACAAACCTGTGAACAGGTGTTTAATGTTGCACGCGGAGAGTTAAGATGAGGAGAAACGAAGGTGGTGTAGACTTACACGGTCAGCAGTCTCCCGCAAGTCGTCAGCATCCTTGGTTCTAAGGCATGACACCAATAGTTCTGAGGTGGACGTGTCACACCCCATTGCCTCACCCAGTTCTCTGGCTAACTGTCTCTCCAACTCGGGGTCGTCTCTAAAGGCCCAGTTTGCAAGAGAACTTGCACTCTGGACGGAAGAACAAGACAGTAGTCCAGTTTGTGCAAAGAAATTTGCTCAGGCTATCAATGTTAGTTTTTTTTTTAATAGTCTATAAGCGCTTTTGCATATTATGACAGTCATTGTTTTTATGACTCAAGGCACTACATCAATATAAGATTTTCAGATTGAAACATAATAAACGTTACACAATGATTGACAGTTCAATTATTATTTTGCCTACAAAACGCGATGTACAGCAGAACAATTTATATAAATTTTATTTGGGAGAAAAAACATACATCCATTCATTCATTATGTAAAGAATAATGATTTTGTCAGAATGGCTCAATCAGTATGCATAGGCTGTTTCTCGACAAGGTCCTGAAGTACTACAAGTCAAGTACAATAACATAAATCATTCAATGGATTAAACAAATCGTCTGCCAGTAAGAGTGATAGTACCATGCAATCTTAGTAACTCGTGAAAAGAGAAGAGTGAAAAGTAGGTCTTGTCACTAGCACTGAAATACACAGTGTTGAAATAGTTCCAATATTAATATCGCACTACTCTCATTCTTCTGGCAGAGGTATAGTACATTCTCAGTCAAGAGCGCCCCCATACAACACTTGCAAAGGCGCACTGGTACATCCACACGCACGTTTATGTGTGAAGAAACACTGCAATGCATACATTGAATATGCGTTGCAATCAATTACTACCACAGTGTTTCAACAGCATTTCACAGGTGAAGAAACACCTGCTCATCAGGGTTATAAGGTTGTAACGCCTAAAGACTTTGAAACATAGAAAGAATGTTTTAATTAATCAGCTAAATGAAAAAAGACACTAACGCCTGGTTGTAACTCTATACCTGCATGATGGCTTGATTGAAATGAGGTCTGCTCAAGTCGGAGAGAAGATGAAAGCTTACACACGCCGATCCTACACTCCCACCAAAGATCGTAATCCTGTCCTTGTCCCCTCCGAAAGCTAACAGACATCGAAACGTAAAAGACATAAAGAAATCATACATTTTGTTTCAAACAACGTTTCCATCTTCAGTTAGTTTTCCCTTTTGTTTGATTTGATTTGATTTGATTTGATTCCAATAGTAAAAGCAATCCTCCTGTCTCAATCGATTCACATTTCTTGTTGTTTTTTGCTATTACTCAAATGTTTATCAGAGGGTTAAAGACTAAAAGACTCAAATTTCCATAAAACGGAGTAGGCATAAGAAAACGGACAGCAACCAAGTATATGCAAAGACTGTCTTATTAATTTTTTTCCAAGGCAACAATGGAAGTAATGACCCTTACCTGTGTTCAGTACATGTCTTCTTGTAATCTGTATTCCGAACGCTGGCTGTACATCCTAGAATTTATTATAGACATTTGTATTTTGGGAAATAAAAATCCAGTATCTTAGTCAAACAAAATTATAGTTATCTTACCTTCTATGTTGTTGTGCACCCACTCTATCGCGGCCACCTGATCCAACATACCATAATTTCCTGATGATACCCCATCACCTGGTAGGAGATAACAGGACAGAAACATTACCCATCATTTTATTTAGGAGTAGTTGAATTAGTTTCGTTTGCATTTGGTCAAGAGTAGTTATTTTATATGGAATATAAAGACATGCTTGACAGATACCAATCTAGAAAGGAACTGATTGGTTCAAGTTGGAACAATGTGGTATGGCAGATAAAGGTTTAGACTCTTAAAAAGGAATCATAGGTTCGAATCCTGCCTGGTGTGTGTTTTCCCCACTCTATCCCTTGAACCTCTTTAGAATGGGCACTTGATAAATATGATATAAGTAGACACTTTTAGAAAAGTAGTATCTACGCCGAAAGGTCTACCATTTTGCCGTGTTAATACAGTGTACTGCTGTTAACAGGGAGGTGAGCCTCACCTCCATGCTGTTAATGAACTAACAAGTGTCTACGTCATCCTGCCCCTTTAAGCTTGAAAATTAATCCTGTATTATTTGTTGTTCTTTAAATCCAGTGTGTGATAAATATAGGTTTAGATATCGATCTTATCACAAGGTTTCTTTATTGCTGTATCAAGGCTAGATGTTCCTCTACATCACCCTACTCAACGATCGAACAGTGAACTCTGACCTGTGAACACCACGCTTTCAATCACACAACCACACTCACAATTGTAACTTTCAATATAACGTGTTACTTTGTCAACCACCTCCATGCAACAGAAGTGTACAACTATCATTCACTCACACAACAGAATGCATTCAGATCTTACCTGTTGTAAAGTGTGCAAAGATTGACAGTCGGTAGTTTATGGTTACGATTATGACGTCACCCACAACAACCAATGGCAATCCGTAGAATTGGTACGACATCGCTGTTCCCGTCCGAAATCCGCCTCCGTGAATCCACACCATCACCGGAATATTCGATGACTGCGACATTTATGGATGAGGAGAGTGAGAGAGAGAGAGAGAGAGAGAGAGGGGGGGGGGGGGGGCAAAGAAAGAATCATACAAGGCTGACAATCTTTTACTGAGAATGAAAAAGATGATAAGGAAACAGTGGTACCAGGGGATGTGGAGTGCCTTCCACCTTCCTCCTACCTGGTGCTACATTTTACATTGTACTTGTGAAATTCACTCCTCTCCCACCTTGTAATTCTCAGCACCCGATATCACAAAATTTGAGCAATGTTGAGATGAAATTACGACACAGGTGTTTTAAATTTCAAAGGGAAATTCCGGTGGAGATGAAGTTAGTCTGAAAAGAAGGAGTAAAATTTGCTTACAACATTGAAAATTTAATCAGAATCAGATGAAAAGTAAGGAAGTTATGACATTTGAAGTTTCACTAATTTTCAGGAAACAGTTTTTGAACACGAGTCAATATGAATATGCAAATAGTGAAGTGATGATGTCATCCCATCACAACTTGCCATATAATTTGTACAATTTCATTTTGACACTTCTTCTTTTTTTTTTTCATTCAAACGCAATGATGCCCCAATCTCAAATCCTGATATATCTGACTGGTTATTATCATGAAGTTATTTATCCAGGAATAACATCATGTTTTACACTTCAGCAACAAAAACAGTGAATTTTGTTCATTTTTTTGTGTGTGTGTACAAGGTCAATGGAAAACCAATGAAAACTGATGACATCATCAGCTGCTCACTTATTTGCATATTCATATCAACTGCACCAGAACTGTTCTGCAGAAATTAGCGGAACTTCACAATTTCATGACTTCCCTAATTTCTATTCTGATCAATCAATTTTAACTGTTGTACTCGTAAGATTTTAGTCAATCTTACCAGACTGACTTATGAAGGACTAGATTTTCTCTTTAAAAGGATGGTATAGTATTTGTAGAGATGAGGATGGGGATTTTAACTTTTAGCAAGATACAAAGAAACCACTTATGAAATAGTACAGAGCATACCATTCTAAGAGGGATTCAAAGTGAATATGATGAAAACTTGCTCTGGAATGGCTGGGACATCCAAAAAACAAAACAAAACAAAACAAAACAAAGTAAATCAAAGCGATCGTAATAAAAGCTGGGTCATAGCTTTAATTAGGATCGTTCTATTTTGAATATCTCAGCCATTTGAAAACCAATTTTTATCAAATAAATGTTCGATTCCTCTTGGAATTACATCCCCTCTCACATTTTGTAAGAGGTTTCTCATTATCTCACCAAAAATGTCAGAAACCTGAAGTTAGGTCTAAAGAAACCCCCTACAGATCCCTTTAAGGTAATTTCCCACTCACAGATGTGCTTGGAGTGTAGACGTTGAGATAGAGACAATCCTCCGATCTGTTTGGGTACAGAGGGTCAGGAATTTGTACGCAGGCTGGGGCAAACTCGGTGGCGTTTCTCTCGCCCGTCCATGGAGTCTTGCTTTCTGGCTTAGCGAAACGAGCAGGTGGATTGGCGTAGGGAACCCCCTGTTTATGGAGTGTAAGAAAACATAAGCATTGTAATAACAATATCTTTTGTCAATTTCCTTATAACATGTATACATGTATAACACATATACAAGGCATTGAGAGTGAAACTGCATGATGCATTAAAAGCACAAATGATATACAGAAAAGACTGTAAAAACAGATTTGCGAAAATGTACCACAATATTATACACAACGGATACACACTAAAGGCTAGTAACTGATCATGGGAATCAGTGGGAATGCTGGGGATGCTTGTTCCATTCCTTGTGGGATTCATTTAAGAGTACATTATATATCTATTGTTGTGTGAAATTCATTTGCTTCAGAATGGTCTCATATTCAAGTAATGTGCAGTTTAATGTTTTCAGGTTAGCATGCCTGTACAGTGGCGGGGCATTAAAGTGCACATTACTTGAATATGAGACCGTTCTGAAGCAAACAATTTTCACGCAACAATAGATATATAATGTACTCTTAAATGAATCCCACAAGGATTGGAACAATCATTCCCCAGCATTCCAACTGATTCCCACTATAATCAGTTACTAGCCATCCCCTTTAAACAATATGAATACATGTCATGGAAAGCTGTTTTGTGAGATTAGATTATACAGAGAGAGCACAGAATGTATAGGCCTACTTCTATTCTACCAATGTGTGTTTTTATTCACTGATCACTTCAGTTTCTCCAGGGAGCAGAAAAATCATTCCCAGTTATTGTGAGAAGGAAACATGAACGCTATTGAAGACAAGACCTATATGCTGATTAAACACTAAGAAGATACTGTCTGTAAAACACATGAAAGTCAACAACATATTACATCTGGTCATAGTGCTCACTAACTTATTGGAACTAGAAAGACCAATTTTCTGCATGGGAACGCGGAAAATGCACTTGGAAAACCCATTCGCAGCAGGAGCGAATTTGGAACTGAAGAATGTCAAATTGGCCTGTAAAATGACCGCCGAAATGAAGGCCGTGCACGTATGATAGAAGAAGCCTTTATATAATTGGTATGACGAAAAACGAACACTGTACTAATGTAGTTGAAACTAATGGCATTATCATTATTATTATCATTATCATCATCATCATCATCATCAACAACATCATCATCATCATCATCAATATAATCATCCGTAAAACTATATCCGATAGAGTGCATGTATCAACACATACCTTGGTATTGAAATAAAAAGAGATTACCGATAGGATTTTCTTCGGACAGCAACCCTTACCAGAAATACATCGACATCGACTGTTTTGTTGATGAAGGTGTCTTCGCTGAATCGCACCGTTTTCCCCACAATGATTCCCTCAGCGACATTCACTACCGGGCTGCTGGCCCGACTTACCCCGAGGAAGGCACCGACCACCAGAACAAAAAGTTGAAGTTTCATTTTCGCTATTGTCTAATGCGACTTGGCAGCACCAACAACATGCAGTAAACTGTTCTGAAGGAAATTCTTCAAACTAATTACAACTTAAAACCATACCCATCCCTCTTTGTTGTTTATCAAAGACTCGTATAATGTCATGTCATTGTTTGATATATTCTATTTATACCCTTTATCTGTTTGCTTTACCAAGCAAGATAAAGAAAGACTTATTCATGCCGTCAATCCCTCGGTTTGAGGCGAGACCTCAACTTCCACGAAGAAAGTGGGGTGCTATACAGCGTTAAAGATTTTTCGTTTGGGAGTTGGGAGTCGAAGTATTTGTCCATTGCAAATAAACTTTCTGCTCCGGCGTGACAAACCTGGAGGCCAAGCCAGGGTTTGATGACTCCAGCAGCTGTCGTATTACGTAAGAGCATGATAAAGATATCTGCCTGTGGCACACCATTCAAAGTGAACTCAATTTTCTCTATCCTTTCTAAAGTTTTCAATTTTATATTCTATTGAGAAATTCTATGGTCATCCATTTTACATTTCGAACGAAAAAAATTGACCCGTAAATAACGAAAATACAGGAATAAGAAGGAGAGCATTGCCAGTTTGCCGGTGCTGCTCACTGTTGGGGATAAAGTACAAGCCGTGGATGAGTTGGGGAGGTGGGCTGCAGTACAGGCATGTCTGCATACGCTGAATGTCTACACTCACACACACACACACACGTACACACACACGCACCATATGGAGCTACATAGCCCATGCCAAAACCAAAACAATCTCCTCCTCTCGCGGTGCCCCCCCCCCCCCCCCCCCCCTGTGGCGCAGTGGCGATGACTGATGCTTAGATTAGGCCAGGGTCAAGAAACAGGTGTTTTATATCTTTGGTTTTTAAGTCATTGATTGCCAAGATATACACTGGCATTATTTACGGGGGTGTACACTGCAAAAAGTCCGGTGTTAAATAGTGAACACCGAGCTGGTGTTAAATTTTCGGTGCTCATTTATGTTGTTAAATTAACACCTACGGGTGTCATTTCCAAATTTTAAACTGTTTTTTGAAGAGTTTCTTAGTAACTGCACTTCTTGTTGATTTTTAATTTAAACAAGACGATCAAGAATTTTACATTGAAATACTAGATTTTTGAAAAAATGTGAAAATAAATTTACACCAAAGTAACACCAGCTGGTGTGGTCCCTTATTGAAGCTGGACGGGTGTTAAACCATTGATATTAACACCAGCAAATATCAAATCAACACATGTGGTGTCATTTTTTAATTAACACCAGTACAGTGTCAAAATAACACCAGGTACAGTGTCAAATTAACACCACGAAGTATCAGGTGAACACTTTTCAACACCATCACAGTGCATTTTTAACACCTGTTTATGGGTGTGGTCCTTTATTGAAGTTTGATCGGTGTTAGATTTAACACCCGTGGTGTTAAATCTAACACCGATGTTTTTACAGTGTATCCTCTTCAAACGAGAGATTTGCGTCATGGACTGAATAATGCTTTTAAAGGAGATAAGCAACGTTCTAGATTCTGCCGAAGAGCCTCGATGTTTTTCATTCTCACGTTGTTGTCCTATACCAACCTAGGATCCTTAACCTTATTAAAAACAATGATTACCATTAACTCAAAATGTAAAACCAAATATAAACAATATGCGTTACCAGAAAATATGTTGGAAAGCAGTATTCTCGCTATGCCGCATGGAATTGACCCTTTCCCCCTTAGAAACTAGATACCATTCCGTCCAATCGAAGTGACCTTTAATCAAGTACTGATAAGACTTATCATGTTCATTCTCCAACCCCGCATTCACATTGGTCCCCGCGACGCGGGGACAGCCACAAGAGATCTTATCTTTTTTACGACTGACCGTTCACATTGGTATCTCATCTGTCCCCGAGCTGTGGGGGCATTTTGGGGCTTGGAGCGAGCTCTGCCACTTGAATCCAGGCATAGTGCATGCGCACATTTGATGACCACAGCTGGACGCTATCAATTGCGCCCCAAGGTCACTCTCCCCTCCAAATCTTGTCCCCGTACCCGACTTGCTTCGCGGGGACGAGGGGACAAGTCCCAGCGAGCGTTCACATTATGGTTTTTGAGGAGAAAGTCCCACAGCTCGGGACTTTCCCCGCGTCGCGGGGACCAATGTGAACGCGGGGTAAGATAATACGCATGCACAACGGATAAGAGTCACATTCCTTCGTTTTTTGAGATCTGTATCACGATTGAGATTGTTTGTGCCAACGATGATGGCAAGAATGAGTTAATTTAGAGTTTCCATGAACATCACCCACCTATTAGGATTGTATGTTATTGAAATTGTTTCGCTGATCTCGATATCTTACATAAACGCCCAAAAGGGGGGGGGGGGGAGAAACATAACGATTAAAATCATCTCTGATTTTGAGTTGGAGGGCTTAAATTCTAGTGAATTTTTAATTGTATTGTGTTATTCAACTAAAGACGTAAGTGTAAATAAAAGTTTATATGTACATATAAATGCATAATCTATATATGATATATATAGCCTGACATAGTTTCTGTGGTGGAAACAGATGGAAATAACTTTGGCTCTACGCGGGAACCATGTTCATGCCTTCTTCTGTTATTTTTCCATTCATTGTATAATACATTGTTTGCTCAGGGTATCAACCCTGCTTGCCTGATTTCTTTATGTAAAAAGATTTCGGTTTAACCCAATTTATATAGGCAACTGGGAGAAACTGTTTTGATTACGTAAGAGCAATGACTCACTGCACTTGTACGTGCAGTGGCAACAGCGTACCATTATCATTATCCTGTAGTCGTGATTTTCATAAGAATGTGAATAGTTGACCGCATTTAAAACGTTATCCAACCAGACTGCATTTTCCCCATTATACATTTAACGAATAATAATGCATGCCGAAGTCTGTTTAGACAAGGGTTTGACTTACTCCAGCATCCCAGTATAAAGTCCTTCATGATAGAAATTTTGGCGAGGATCTCAAGTCACCGTGGTCACATGCAATGTTCCTTTTAGTTTTTGTATTGGTTTCACCATGATTTCGTGCCATTGTGTTGACGGTCTCGGGCTGCCCGAAGCTCACTAAAATTGGTTTTTATCACGTTGTCAAGTCTCGCCATGGTGTCACTCAACGTCACTCTGAATTAGGTGATCCGAGTATCCTCTCGGATCACCTTCTGTATCTGTACTGATTCTTTATTCTTCTTTCTTTATTTCTTTATTTCTCCGCAAAAGTTGTGCAAGAGTTAGCTCAGAAAGTGCATTGCCTATCAATGTCAAACTTATACCATATATGTATCATGTCGCAAAGACGACAGCGCAAGTAAAATCATAGTGATCAGTCGACCGTGACGTCACTATGACGTCATTATATGAAAACACATTTTCATGCATATCTCATAAATGCAATGGAATTTTTTAATGTAAATTACGTCACATATATTTCAAGTCAAGCGGGTTCTACTCATTTTCTCAAAAATTCATATTTATCTTAAAACGCGCGCGTACGCGCGCGTTAAAATATTTGTATGCTCAAATCGAGCTCAAAATTTTTTTGCACACGTTTCAGATCATTTGGAGCATTTTTTGAAAAATTGAAAAAATTGGACGGACGCGTACGCGCGCGCACATATTCGCACGCACAGCTAGTATGCAATAGAAATTTTCAGTTTTTTTACACGGATGGGATGTCCAAAATGTCAAGGAATATTTCTACCAAGTTTCAAGTCGATCCGACTCAATATGACGTCATACGGGCCCGTCAAACTCAAAATTCCGCGCGTGCGTCAATGGGGATACACAGTGCAACTATGCCAAACAACCGCCAATTTTAAATCGGATTTTACTCGTCAGGATGGACGGTGACCCCCCATTTTCTTGACATATTCTGAAAGCTGATGAGTTGTACATGTTATTTCATGGGTTGGCTATGCTTACAAAATGATTAAAAGATATCAAATTTCTTAATAAAGTCAAAAAAGTAAATTTTCAAAATGACGTCATCAAATTCCAAGTTTACTCGAGCGTATCTCACTTATCCTTTGCCATTTTTCACCCAAATTTCAATATGTTGTAGCTTATGAAATGTTCTTTCATAAATGTAAAAACACAATTTTGATTCAATGACGGCATCACCTCGTAAAAATGGATTGAAAGTAACCTTGTCAAATTTGACCAGTTTACGTGTAATCTCTATGGCAGTGCAGTTTTTCTGGAAATGAAAATTGACATTACTATCTTTATCGAGCACTAGCTCACTTATGCTTCGGTGAATTTCTACAAGATTTTGATATGTTGTAGCTGAGACTTTAGGCTACCGTAAGTGTGTCCTTCGTTTTTTCATACGATGTCGGGATCACGTCAAAAAACTTGGTTGAAATTAAAGTTTATCTTCGATGTATTGAAATATTTCTTTCTTTTTGCAACTTTGTATGCAATAACTCAAGAAAAACATACCCTATCACCACCATATTTTGCACATGTTTAGTTCATGTCACGAACATTATTTCATAAAATAACAACTACTTGATCAGACGCCATCTTGGGTATGTAAATTAGGGTCAAAGGTCATAAATGTTTCATCCTGTATCTTGGTGAATACATGTCCTATCTTTCCCATATTTTGCACACGTAAAGACCATGTTACAAGGATAATTTCACAAAATAACTACTTCTTGCTCAGATGCCATCTTGTCTATGCAAAGTTGGGTCAAAGGTCATATGTACTTCTTTCTTTATCTTCGTTATGACGTGGTATCTCTATGGGAGGGAATTCTTTTAAATGTGAAAATTGACATGATTGTCTTTATCGAGCACTAGCTCACTTACCCTTCGGTGAATTTCTCCTCGATTTTAATATGTTGTAGCTGAGACTGTGCGCTATCGAATGTGTGCCTTCCTTTCTTCATACAATGTCGGAATCATGTTAAAAAACTTGGTTGAAATTAAAGCTTATCTTCGATGTATTGAGATATTTCTATGTTTCTGCAACTTTCTTTGCAATAACTCAAGAAAAACAGCCCCTATCACTCCAATATTTTGCACATGTTTAGTTCATGTCACGTTCATTATTTCATAAAATAACAACTACTTGATCGGACAACATCTTGGGTATGTAAATTAGGGTCAAAGGTCACAAATGTTTCATCCTGTATCTTGGTGAATACATGTCTTATCTTTCCCATATTTTGCACACGCAAAGATCATGTTACAAGAATCATTTCACAAAATAACCACTTTTTGCTGAGATGCCATCTAGGTTGTGCAAAGTGGGGTCAAAGGTCATATGTACTTGTTGTTGTATCTTCGTTATAGTGTATACAGATTTGGTACCAAAGATAGCAGATATGACTCCCTTTTCTAAATGAGAATCCAAACATCACACGGCCAATGTCTCTGACCACAGATGAAACCTGCATGGTCATGCCTATTGCGATCAGGACTTGAATCATTGATTAAAAAAAAAAGATCGGATCACCTTAATTTGTCAGTGATGACAAATTACAATCTCTAGTTTTATTTTGTTCTGTTTTGTTTTGATAGATAAACCTTTGCGGTAGTTTGATGCCCTCAACCTCAGTATAAAGATCCGCAATATTTGTTTTGCATAGGATTTTTTCCCTTCAATATTGCATCAAACTTTGTCAGTTTTCACAAGAATAATATAGCATCCCTTTTATAATCTAATACTGTGTAATAATGTATATTTCATTCATAATCTTAAGCTTCCTATTGGTTGCAGCATGATTAATGTCAGCATTTTCTTTAGATTGCTCTTTTTAGTGCTGCTATATTTTCATCGTTCACTTCCGTCATTCTGATTATCTTATATTTCCTCACATACTTTTTGTCAAGACATAACGTAGGGAGCTTCTACTGTTTTTTCTACTGTTTTTTTTTTCTCTCTGCTCATATGCCCTGTACTGATTCTGCTGAATTCCTTTTGCAGACCTTGTTATTTAGTGTGTACGCTTTCTACTTGTGTTGTTTATGTCTTCTGTGTTCTTTGATTGTGTCGCTTGAATTCTATGTTAATATGTTTTTGCCTACACGCTGTACTATCCCCAAACTGGGAATTGTTTGTGCTTCATTTACGTCCACATATATCATTCTTTTGCAACCTTGCCAATTGACATGCCTTCATATACTTTATGTTCTGCGTTATGGCTAATCGACTCAACGCAGCATTTGACTCCCTTGATGACGATGAACTCTTTGATTTGTTAAGACGCTCGCCTACAGAATCAAGAAGTCAGATCAATTCACGTTCTTCCGCACTTTTTGAAAACCTCGTTGCCAATAATGTTAATTTTTCTTCTAATGATTTGTTTAATGGATTTGACTTTGAACATGATTCCACTTTAATCTCCTCCAAATATGTTACGGTTGATTAATTTAAAGATTTTGTGAAAGATTTTTCAGAAAGTATATTTTCTATAGTACATTTGAATATTAGGAGTATGAATAAGCATTTTGATGAATTACAGGTATTGTTAGATAATCAAAATAAACAACAAATATCTGTAATAGGTTTAAAGGGGAAGGCTAGTAACTGATCAGTGGGAATCAGTGGAAATGCTGGGAGATGATTGTTCCAATCCTTATGGGATTCATTCAAGAGTTCACTGTATATCTATTGTTGTGTGAAAATGATTTGCTTCAGAACAGTCTCATATTCAAGTAATGTGCAGATTAATGCTCCGTCACTGACCAGGGACGCTAACCTGGAAGCATTAAACTGCACATTACTTGAATATGAGACCATTCTGAAGCAAACCATTTTCACACAAAAATAGACATACAGTGAACTCTTGAATGAATCCCACAAGGATTGGAACAATCATCTCCCAGCATTTCCACTGATTCCCACTGATCAGTTACTAGCCTTCCCCTTTAACAGAAACATGGTTATCATCTGATATTAATTTACCGTATGCATTGAATGGTTATGATTTGATTGTAAATAATAGAGTGAATAGGACTGGCGGCGGGGTTGCGATTTATTTATCTAATGAATTTGATTTTGATACTTGTGATGATTTAAATATAATAAATGATATAATAGAGTCTTTGTTTGTTGAAATTTCCATCCCTCAAAGTAAAAATATTATAGTTGGTGTTGTTTATAGACCCCCAAATTCCAGTTCTAAAGATTTCTTAGGTAGTATTACAAATTTATTAAAAAGCCCTCGTTTTGTTAATAAATGCATTTATATAATGGGTGACTTTAATATTGATTTGATTAAGGGTGATGATAATACGTCACAAGAATTTCTTGAATTATTTTTGTCATCCTCTTTTTTGCCATTAATTTCCAAACCTACACGTGTTACAAATCATTCTGCCACCCTCCTTGATAATATTTTTTTTTACTAATTCTTTACAAGTTTTGAGTTCTTCTTTAATTTTGTCCGATATGACCGATCACTTTCCAATTGTAACATGCTGTGATCTTAAACATTCGGTTAATAAGTCTTATTTTCCTTCATTTAGACGTAGAGCCACACCAGAAAATTTAGCTAGTCTTGATGCTTGTTTAGATAGGGTTGATTGGTCAAGTGTTTGTGATACTGATGATGTTAATGTATCATTTGATAATTTTATGGAGATAATCAATAAGCATTTAGATGATTATATTCCTAACTTAAAAGATAAGTCAGTAAATTATAAAACAACACCTAAACTTCCATGGATTTCGAAATCTCTCCTCCGTTCAATTAACAGGAAAAATAGGTTGTATTATAGATTCAAAATGAAAAAAACTGAGGAGTCAAAAAATAAATATACATCATATAAGAATATTTTGATTAAGGTCATACGATCTGAAAAGCGGAAATATTATACCATTCAGATAGAAAAATATAAACATGACGTGAAGAATACATGGAAGATATTAAAGCAGGCCATGAATATATCAAAAAAGAAATATAATATTACAAAAATAAGATTTGATAATAAAATTTTTGAAGATCCTGGTGATATAGCAAATACTTTTCATTCTTATTTTTCAATGATTGGAGAGAATCTGGCAAAAGAAGTACCGCAGTCCGATACGCATTTTACAAAAGTTTTAGGTCAATCCAATCCCAGTTCTATTTTCTTAGCTCCAACTACGAAATATGAAATAATAGACATTGTTACTGCAATGAATGATAAACGAAGTGCCGGTTATGATGATATAAGTAATTTTATCATAAAGGGAATCATATTTTCTATTGCTGATCCACTTTCTCATATTTTTAATAAATCCATAATACATGGTGTTTTTCCTGATTGTATGAAAATTGCTAAGGTGTGTCCTTTATTCAAAAAAGGAGACAGTTTTGATATAAGTAATTATAGACCTATTTCTCTACTTTCATCCCTATCTAAGGTTTTGGAAAAATTGATATTTACAAGATCCATTAAATTTCTTAATTATTATAATGTTTTTACGAATCCTCAATTTGGGTTTCGTCAAAAACATAGCACCATTCATGCTCTTTTGAAGTTTATTGATAACGCCGCACATACTATAGATGACCATTCCCATCTTGTTGGTATCTTCCTGGACTTCTCCAAGGCCTTCTATACAATTAATCACGAAATTTTACTTCATAAATTGTCTCATTATGGTATACGAGGGAAGGCCTTGGAGTGGTTCAGGAGTTACCTGCAAAACCGAAAACAATATGTATCTTTGAACGAGCACAGCTCTAGTCTTGAAGTTATTAAATGTGGCGTCCCTCAGGGTAGTATATTAGGACCTTTACTTTTCATCATTTACATAAATGATTTTTGTAGATCATCTGATATACTTTCTTTTATACTTTTTGCCGATGATTCAAATATTTTTTTCTCCCACCAAAATCCAATTACTCTTGTCGATACTGTTAATTCTGAATTAAAAAAAAAGTGACTCAATGGATAAGAGCCAATAAGTTATCACTGAATCTTCAGAAAACTAACTATATGTTATTCAGTAAGTCTATAGAAGTTTTACGCACAGATATCATCTTTGATGACGTTCACTTAGAGCGTGTATCTCATACAAAGTTTCTCGGTATTACAGTGGACGATAAACTTTCGTGGAAGCCTCATATTATTAATATTAGTAAAATAATTTCGCGTAATATTGGTATTATTAATAGACTTAAATCTCATATCCCGTTGTCTTCTTTGCTGACGTTGTATTTTTCATTAATATTACCTTATTTAAATTATGGAATCTTAGCATGGGGTAGTGCCCATCAAACTTTATTAGATAGATTATTGTTATTACAAAAAAAAGGCACTTCGTATCATTTGTGGCGTTTCTCCATGTTCCCATGCAGATCAATTATTTGTTAGATATAAGATACTAAAAATCAAAGATTTGTTTTTCTTTCAGCTGGGTCAGTTTATGTTTAATTATAACACAAATGCACTTCCCAGCATTTTTGATTCAATGTTTCCACGAAATCAATCTTTTCATAATTATCCCACCAGGCGATCAAATGAGTTTCATTTACCCCTTCTGAGAACGTTATTGGCTCAAAATACATTTATATACACTGGCCCTAGATTTTGGAATTCTTTAAGTTGTGATATAAAAAATTCTTTATCTTTGAATTCGTTTAAGCGTAAGTTAAATTTTTTTTTTTGTTGAACTCATATTAAGATATATACGATTCATTACTTAGCTGGTCTTTACAGCCTAAGGGTTCATCGTCAATCATTGATTTCATCATTGTGTATTTTTACATTATCTTATTTGTATAAACATTGCTCGGCTGATCGAGCTGAAACACCTCAATTCCCTCTTCTGATCCCGATGTTCAGCACCTCAATTCCCTCTTCTGATCCCGATGTTCAGCGTGTTGGCTTTTCCTTTCATTTCCTTTTTCTTTCTCTCCTTTCTTTCCATTATTCTTTTGTGTTTTATTACTGTCATGGTATACCCTACTGTAAAGTCATGTAATGTCCTTGTGTTTCCACTGTCTTGTTCTCTCCTGTCTTTGTTAAAAAAAAAAGAAGTTTAATGTATTCACAAGAATCCTTTGAGTGGTTCACAATTTACAAGCATGCTTTTCAGTGAACCTCTCAGTTCTTTCTCTTTTTTTTTCCTCCAAACATAACTTTGTATTTTGCCGGTATGCATGTATGATTTCGTATTTGTTAACCATTATCTACCATGTAAAGTCGAATACATGCCTATGTTATATCTTCTGATACATTTCGTGTTATGTTTGACGAAAAAGAAAGAAGGAATGAAATAAATGAAATGAAATGAAATGAAATGAAATCATATTTACACGTTCATATATACAAATGCGTGTGTATGTGTGTGTGTGTGTGTGTGTAATATTAACTTGCTATCCCAAATATCGATCACATAAAGCAACGACCCCGATTTGTGGCGTAATTCTATGGAGAGAGAAAGAGGAAGTGACAAAAAAAAATCTGTTTTATTTTGCTGCAGAAATACAAACAACTTCTTCCTATTTATCATGTATAGGTTTAGCTGAACATGTTAATCGCAAAATTTAATGCACAAAATAGGGAGATAAAATTCATCATGATCAGGCTTTCTACCACAAAATTGATTAACAAGTCATTTTCATCACTTTGATTTGATTTGATATGGTTTATTTATTCTCTGTATGACATCATTTACAATTCTTTTTAAAGCAATATTATATATATATATATATATATATATATATATATATATATATATATTACGGAGAAACTGAATACCTAATTTCAACCTATCTGGTTTTGAAAGTGTTGTTTATACTCTGAAAGTTTCATTTTCGTTGAAATTTTATTTCTAACATTTTAGGTAATTTTATGCAAGACGTTTTAAGAAAACGATGCCAACCTAACTATCATGAGATGATGCTCTAGTGAGACTAACGGCAGACTTAACTTTAAGAGAATCTTTATACATCTGCTGATGGCGGCAAAGTTCCTTGTAAAATTCACCTATTCACTGAAACATCACTGCTCAGGCTGATTGGAAAGCAAGCAGCAGCAACACAGTAAGGCTGCCGGAGATGCAAACAGTATTCCCCAACTATATTATTCAAATGTTAAAAATATGGTAAAAGTTATTATAGTCATGTCTTGACAGCAGCAGTACGTTATTAGCATCATTGATTGTGGCTATGTCTCAAAATGTAATTATCTCTTTTCCAGGTGAAAATCAAAATTGAAGAACAGATGCCGTTGAAAAATCATATGTTTAGAGTTGAAGCGTTCGGGAATCGTTTTGCTCCGAGTTCACTTGAAATATGGAATAAGCTAGGTTCTAACTTAAAATAATTAAAGTGATATTGGTCCTAAACTATTCTGACGGAGTCATGATGAAGAACCGTTTCAGTTGTCATTTTTCAGTCAGTTACAGGTAGACCCTTGCTTGTACTCCTCGAATTCTTGTTGCCATCCAGTCAGTCCCGTTTTCCAGATACTAAAACTGTCTTGCCAATCCTTCTCTAGTTCGTCGATGTCTCCTGATAAAGATAACGGAGAGGAATGACATGATTTATCACATTTCATGTGCTCCTAATTCTTTTCAAATTCTACACTTTGCTTCCGAATATTTGAAGATACCTCAAAGGGTTGCACTGCTACGTAATGTAATGTGAGCAATGATGTTGAGCAGCGTTCCATCAACATGTTATCCGATCATTCACATCATTTTTAAAGTCTGAACTTTTCTAACGTGGCTGTCAAGGAAGCAGTGAATGCTTGTAAGTAAGCAACCACTCGACTGACGGTTTTAAGTCCCCTATCCGAAAGACAAGGCAATGAGGGACAAGTGCCAAGGAACACATCTGCCGCATCCAGGAGTATTCGAACCAAAAACCTTGGATCGACACTCCATTGTCTTTTCCACTGAGACACAGCATCCAACCTTCGAGACAAGATATTACTTTAGACTTAGCTCTGACTTCCTCGTCTCCTCAAAACATGACCCTTTAAAATCGACAACACCGACTCACTTCCCAGCTCAGATTGGTTGTAGTAGACAGTATAACAGTTGAAATAATTTCCTTCCCAAAGCCATTTGTAACTTTCAATGGATTTTCAGCTATGTGGTAGAATACTGATAAATTCTCGTTTGAACTTTCAAAGTTTATAATCTCTTTCCTGTTTATAACAATAACTGTCAACCGTTGAAAGTATTCCTTCTCCTCTTGATATACCACTAATCCAAATCCAGCTTGGGACATCAAAGACATAATTATGGAATTATACAAGTACATGTACCTTCAAACAACGGTTTTACCAATGCTTCTCGTTGCTAGTGTTGCTCAAGAAAGCCTATAATTATTTGTAATGACATAAGTAAAGCTAATTCAATCTTCGAGATTCAATTTTCAAGATTTAATCTGACGATACTGGTATACCGCATGTTAAAGTGAGTTTTGGACCGTGTATTCAATAAGTAATATCAAACATTATATAGTCTGACCATAGAATCAGATGTGAAATGTTTCTTTGAAATGACGGAAACTGACGTCTAGACTTACTGGCATGAGTGAGAAGAGTGGGCATGTAGGAGTTCCAGAAGTGGCACTGCCTGGCTCGAACAGCTCTACCGACTGCAAGGCCAGGAGCCAGCTCCTTGTAGTTGAGTTCAGGGATGGAGTAACTAGGCCAGAGATCCTCCCCGAGTCCAGGTTCAGCATCAACGCTTGGCTTGCTTGGATCACTGAATGCATATCATTTCACAACTGAGATTTTGGACTGGTAGAGGATGGTGAAAATGATGGTGATGATGGTGATAATGATAATGATAATGATGAGCAGCCTTTACATAGTGCTATATGTCTGTCGTATAAAGAACATTAAAGGGCACCTGGCTCCCACTTTATATGTCACGTATTATTCACAAAGTTGCTGGATGAAACTTTACAATATAATATGTAGAATGCATATCGCGTATTTCACAGCGTTTTACTACAGTGATAATTAGCATGGCTCTACTCTAGTCCATATTTAGTCAAGAATGTAGAACTTGCCATCCGCAAAGCACACGCCTTTTTTCCAGTTATTTCAACGTTTTTTTTTTTTTTGTTTTTTTTTTTTTGCCATATCGATATTGGCAAGAAAATTTTGAAATAAAGTAAACTGCTCAGTGACATAGTGATAGTTCTATTTTGGCTGTGACCCCCTCTGTTATGTTCATGAGGTTACATGTACATCACGTTAGAAATGATTTCAAGTGATCCTCAACTCCTTCCACAATGTTCGTCATGTTCTCTTCTGTACGTACTCGTACATCATCTACGATAAATCTTACATATGTAATGGAATATCTACCATGTGGTATCAGTACAGATTTCTATATGGGTTCCATGTTTTCTTATTCTATCATAGTTTAAAGTAACAAACAAAACCAAATCAAAGCTGTCATTGTGCTTACCCAGATTTTGCGAAGTTTGTCCAGAACTCCATAAATTTAACGGAGAGGGTGTTTTCCTCGTCAGTCATGTTATGTCCTTTGATGTGGTAGAGCTCATCTATGAAGGGGATTCCCCAGACAAAGGTGATGTCCTCAGCGTGTCCCGCTCCAAGCCAGGGGGTTGTGGGGGTCAAACCCTGGTATTCAAAATAGCTCCTGTACATCATAGTCGATAAAATGCACAGAAAAAACAACAACAAAGGTTTTAAAGCAATTTACGCTGGTTTATAAGACCAAAGGGATGTCACGGACAATTTCCTGAGAATGACTCAATTAATAGCCGCAATGTAAAGTTAATGGTATTTTCTCGTACAGATTATAATGTCAGTTTTAATTCTCTTTGCTGTGTTGTTCACCCATCATTGCTTTTAATAGTGCTAGATTTACGATTACTATTAGTATTAGTACCAGACATTGACTCTGAGGTATTCATTCAAACTTTGATAGGGCTGATAGGATGTATACGCATCTATTGGTATTCCAGAATCTATATCCAAACCAAATTATAGAGGGTTTTTGGAGTTTTTGGCACACATATCATGTTCCGCCGGGCACCACATAATATGTTTAGTCATCCGGCTGTTTATCTGTCTCGACCGATTAGACTAACAATGGAAGAGTTATACACGTTGGTTTTCCCTATATCACTGCCATTGCGTCTCTATGCTGTATTGCTATAATGCTAAATATATGTATGTTATCGAGAAGTGTCATAATGTAAGGTGAAATAAAATTAAAATGACTTCGTGCGCTGTGATAGGGTGATATAGTTGTGCCAGTACAAATGTTTAAGTACATGTGCGTATTTTTTTTAATCTCTCGTCAATTTTCATTTGTTCCTTTTTCTATGTTTCTCTTTAGTCAGTGCAGGAGCATCATGCATCATCTCCAATAACAAGGAATTTGGAAAATTCCATTATCTTATCGTCTTCAGAATGAAGCAAACTTGCTGACAAATAGCCAAAGATAAAGTAAAGATGCTCGTAAATGCTCAAATCATGAGAGAAGGATACAACCAAGTTGTGTTCACTAAACTTCAACACGCGATCACAATCCACGTTTCAATGAAAAAAATGTGTTAATGCAATGCATTTCTATATACAATCCCAATCCATGTTTTAATCTAATAAGTTGGTTAACATTTTGGTCTCATAGGTGTTGTTGGAAGATCGAGTCTGGCATGAGTTACGCAGCTTGGGCTTGGCTAACCTTGTTGGTGCGTAAGGCATGTAGTATTTGTACACGGTCCCTCCTGCTTGATAGTGCGCCCTCACGAGTGCATCAGTTGGACAGTTGAAAGCGAAATCGCCGAAAAATGCAACCAGGGCATCAAAATACGAGGCGTTGGTGTTATCGTAAGTCGCCCAGTGTGTGTACTCCTGATCCACAGAATTGAGTACTATTTCATCCGGAAGCACGTATGAAGTGAGATAAGTATGCATGCTGGCAAGGTATACTTCTCGGCTGACAGGGGGCGGTGTTGGGCTTCCAATATATTCCGCGGCTGCCTGGTAAAGAAGAAGCGTCCCCTCGTCCTTGTTAAAACCGGTAAGAATGGGTATTTTCGCAAAGTCTCCCTTCCAGTAGAGATTTAGAGGAGAATCCTCGAGAAAGACGCCATCCAGGGTGACAGGGTAAACTGAATAATGGTCCGAGTAAATCTTCAAAAGAAATGATAATGTTCGAGGATATGAGTCATTCATTAATTTTATATGTACATGTAGTTATATGCGTATAGCAGTTATCTTATCAAAATGCTTGCCGGGAAAAGACGATTATCTAAGCTTTTAACATTGAGTTTTGACTTGCTCGAGTTCGACAACATTCGTTATAAAACTATTGTCACGACGATAGTCAGCGTCAAAGACATCTTTAAAAGATTGCAGTGCGACACGCCTTCAACTTTCCTTTGGGTTGGAACCTCTTACAAATCGAGCCTGAACTAAACTTTTGTTGTTGCTGTTTTGTTGCTGACCTTACAAATTATAACGAAAGTAAATGTAAAACAATGATGATGACAATATATATCATATATATTGGGTGTAAATGTGCGCAATGTAGAGTGGTGTGAATACAAATTAACAGTGAAGTCATTCAGACTCCAGCCAAGTACCGTTAGTACCCAGTTATTAAACCTAACAATAATCATGTTAATACTCTATATAATGCATTAAGACGACATCCATGTGCTTTTTATCCGTTATTTGAAAAAAAAAAATCTTTTACGAGGCAAGGAAGGCTTGGTTCACAAGTCATATATGAATTCATTCATGAACTTCATGAACTTCGGGAACTTGTATCCTTTGACAGTTAAGTAATATACTATGTATTGTTTAATCTACCTACACAGCGGGAGTTCTGCTTGAAAAGACCACAGTACGAGGGAGTCAAACAAATTGTTTATATACTTATAAAATTCATAAAGCAATGCAGCCTGGGTAGGTGCTAGCTGATGAACTTGTGTTTAATACCTGGTCAGCTGTGTTACTCAGGTTTCGGGCGTCTATTCCCCTCAGACACTCGACAAGGATAGATGATGTAGACACATCACAGCCCAGTGCTAGGCCCAGGTCTCGGGATAGCCGTCGTTCTCTGTCTGGGTCATCATCGAAGGCCCAACTACTGAACACATTCCCACTCTACACTCAACGATAGTGTCATGTGGTAAAATAAAATTGGATCGATTACGTCAGTAGAATTATGTGTGTGTGTGTGTGTGTGTGTGTTTGTGTGTGTGTTTGTGTGAATGACACAGACACTGTGACATCTTTTTCTATAGGTTTAATAGAAAACAGAAATTAATGCAATCAAAAATAGTATGTATCTACGATGCCCCGGAATAGGGATTAAACACGGCAATCTTATTAATTTATCTAGGACAGCAAATCATAAATGAGTTCAAGTTATGGTCGATTAGAATCAACTTGTGAGGAACTGTTTGATATATAGGTTAAAAACAAGAGTTGATCCCGGGATGTCAAACAAATTTTGAGTTTTTAATAATTATATGATGATTACGCATGTGATAATTATGAGAGCATAATATTGAAAAAGCAATATCTGATCATTAGGTAACCATGGTTACGTATGCATGCATGACACAGGTTTTTGCCTCATGAAATTTACAGACAAGTATTGTTTTACAATGACTGTTTTGGAAGCATTGCCACCGTAGCTATCATGCTATGACTGGATTTTACCCATTACCGTCGTATCTCGTTTTGAAGAGCAAGAAAATTTGAATAGTTCGTACCGAACATTTCATCAGTGCTTTTCTTAATCATATCTACTTGCTGAACACTTACAATAATGTGTGTGTATGCGCGTGTGTGTGTGTGTGTGTGTGTGTGTTTGTTTTTGTGCAAAGTTTGTCTGACATACCTGCATGATGGCTTGGCTGAAGTAAGGCCGACTTAGTTTGGACACTAGGTGGAAACTGACGCTGGCCGAACCTGCACTCTCACCAAAGATTGTTATTCTGTCTTTGTCTCCTCCAAAAGCTGTAGAAGTTGCAGGTAAAAAGCAACATTAAGCTCATTACAAGTTAAAACAAGTTTATTCAAGTGATTTCCAACATTTTGACTGAACAATAGTTAAAACACTATCATAACCCTTTGTGAAATAACTTGAAATTGTAGAGCACAGAGTATAAATGGACATTAAGTACTATCTTTATATAGATAAGCATGCATGATATTATAATTAAGGCTTTATGTATAATCCGTTGTCCTTTTTTTGTTTCATACCTTCAATGTTTTCATAGATCCATTTAAGGGCTGCTGCTTGGTCAAGCATACCAACATTTCCCCGAGCTGAGTCATCCTCTGGAAATGAAATTGCATTTTATTGTTTGTTACTATCAAATTATAACAAACAAACAAACAAACAAACAAACAAACAAACAAAAGAGAACAAACAAGCAAAACAACAACAACAAAACAAAACAGCAAACAAACTACCACATTGCCTCACTCAGTTGTCTTCAATTCCCTTTAGTCTCGTACAGTTTTAATACATTAGAACGAGAAGTGAAAATCATATGTCTGTAATTACAGAATTCTAAAGTTTGCCTATCGCTTGGGAAGAACAAATGGCAACTTCAGAAACAATATGAACAATGTCCCTACGAACTCATCGTCATCTGATACAAGTTACTGAATACGAAACAAGCTACCGAACAACGAATAGTGGGAAAAATTTTCAGGGAGTGACAAATTGTATAGACGTCAGAAAAAGACATATTATCGAGTATTAAAGTCATCGGTTTCCTATAGAGGTAGCAGTTGATCTTACTGAAACTGGCGTTACTAGATTCTAGCTCCATTCAATTGGCATATACATACTAACCGGTGGAAAATTGTCCAAAGATTGCCAATCTGTAGTTGATTGCCACAACGATGACGTCACCCACAACAGCCAATGGGACGCCGTAATAGTCATAGATCATTGCCGAGCCAGAGTTGAACGACCCCCCGTGAATCCACACCATAACTGCCATGCCTGAAGTCTTGAGTAAAACAAGCAATAATATGAATACCATCACAAAACAGAAAACCACTGTATACTTCACATACTGTATTTTTTTTTCAAGACATGCGTTTTTATACTTATGCATCAACTTATTTTCTATTGACATTCAGTACCCGAGGGGCCCACGTTCTACAAGCTTTGTCTTTGTAGTGGGTCCCTCCATTATTCGAAGTTTGCGTATTGCTATTTTATTTTCATCACTTTGATTTTTATGGCAACGTATAAGTATTGGTTCCACAATTATTTCATACTCTCCTCAGTTTACTTTGTTTTGCTTATGAAACCTGATTCTCTGTTATCAAGAAAGGGAAATGTCTATGTTCTTTTCGAAAAATGAAATATAGCTTGAATTGAATTGAATTGAATTGAATTGAATTGAATTGAATTGAATTGAATTGAATTAAAAAGAAATGCTTACATAATAATAATTCTATATCATTATTAGCATTGATTGTTCTTTCTTCTCTACATACCCTTGATGTAGGCGCGTAGACGTTCAGATAGAGGCAATCCTCGGAGGTAAAAAAGTCAAAAGTGTTGGTCTGCTCACAAGCAGGAGAAAACTCCGTAGCATTCCTTTCCCCTGACCATGACGTCATATTGGTGGGCGGGGCAAATCGTATGGGCGGAGCCGCGTAAGGCACACCCTGTAAGCATGATTAACATCTTTCAGTCAGGAACATTAAAAACACACATAATCAATATTAGATATTTACAAACAATAATCCTCTGAAATTCGATATGCTAGCAACGACCAATTTTCCCGTTAAATACAGGTTGTACATGCACTATCCGTGTCATAAATCATCGGTGCTAACAATTTTGATGTACAGCAGTCGGTCGAAGGCAACATAGGTAAGATGTTCACTGTGCTAGGATTAAGTTGTGGTTTAAAGTTTAATCAAATGGATTGTAAAAGAGTCCGCCAATACGCCATCAAGGCTGGCACCGAAGGAAACAAGTGTATAGATAATTGGCCTATCGATGTGGATTGTGCTGTTTTAGCTCATGCACTCTATTTCTCGGAAACATAACAAATTTGTCATTACCATGGATGTTCCTGAAGTTTGCCAGTAAACCAGTTTGCTCAATTAACCAGAACTTATGACATGATCATGAAGAAAAAAAAATGTCTCATGACTTGACCTTAAAACATTTACGCGGTGATATTATGCCCTCTGGTATGGAAATGTCCATTGATTCATATTTTCTCGCGAGATAGATTTTCTTCATGCATAATGCTTATCGAGCATTACTGACAGGATAAAGGATGAAGTCAGTCATGTCAATCCTCAAATCCAAATGAAAGTAAAACTTGATTTGGTCTACTACTTGGGAAAAACAATAGGGATTTCGATGTGATAATCACATCACCAAAAGGAAACGGCGAATTCAAGTTGCCATAATTGGCACTATGCGACAGCCAAGCTGTGTCAACTGCATAATCATTTCTTAAAGTGAAAATTTTTTGTTTATGTCCTCAACATTATGCATTTTACAGAAACGAAATCGACGAGATGATGTCGAAGCCGTGAATTCTAGGACTCAATCCTGTGACAGAGTGATTTTCTGTCTCTAGATATATCACAGTCTGTAACTTTACAAAAAGTTCCACGAGAGAAGTTATAATTGTTTCTTTTTTTTTTTGTCAAACAAATGATTCGCGCCTTGCTCGAGGAAAGAGAAACCCGAACATAAGTCCTTACCAGAAACAAGTCGACATCTCGGGTCTTGTTGATGAACCTGTTTTCACTGAAAGTGATCGTCTTTCCTACCAGAATTCCTTCCTTAACTGTGACTCGGGGACTTTCAGCACTTGCAAAGCCCACTGTGATAATCATAACCAGCACAATTTGATGAAGCGCCATTTTCCCGAATGACTGAAACTTGATTAAGATCCGCTCCTCGCTTGATGCTATGTATTTCACTATACTTGTGCTCACAATTATGGTTTTCTCAAGAGCGCGAGTGCTTGTGTGTTTCATTTTAACCTAAATTCAATATATTTGTTCTTGAGGAGAGGCGCAATACTTGGTTGAACTTTGTCCAGCGTTTTGTTGTCATATTAAAAAAAAAAGTGTCTGTTGTTCCATAATTGAACATTTATGGTGGGTCAGGTGAAATATCAACCTACAATGGCCTATGTTTTCAGAAGCGAATCCATGTTTACACAGTTATTTCACGGTAATTGTAGTACATCTGCGAGTTATTTGCACGTCTTTCGTACACACTCTATAAACCCTATGTGTTTTGCTTCACGCAAGTAATGCTCAAAACATTATTGCCCTCTACATATTGAGGAAAAGAATATTCGAATATATAGAACTCTATATACATATATACATACATATATTTATATAACATACATATATATATATACACACACACACGCACGCACACACACATACATGTATTATATATATATATTATACATATCATATATGAGTGTGTGTGTTTCTTTTTCCCCATAGATATTTAATGTTTAGTTGTTGTTTTTTTATAACACTCAAAGAAACACTATCATATGTCAAGTCAAGCAGGGTTTTGAAATTACACGAGGTCATTGCGCAATGGATGTCATTTTCCAATCAAAGAAAAAACAAACACAAAATATTTCTTTCGCATTTCTAGCTCAGACTCTTTCCCAGCATGAAGCAGGACAACAGTCTCGATATGATCTCTTTATACGGGTTTCAGGCAAGCATAAATAAGTCTAGTTGACATTGTCAGATTGTGGTTCTTTACCTATGATGTTGACAGGATGAAGCCAAATATTGAAACTGGGTAAAAGTTCAGATTTTTCTCTTTTCTTTGACGCACTTATTGTAGCAGAATAAATATCCAAGTCCAAAAGAGTCCAAGGGAAGCTCGCGTTTAGTGTGTTGCGTTTTCCTATATTTGAAACGTTCTCTTCAAACGTTGCAGTTCTGAAGATGCTTCACACAGATATTAGTTTACATTAGCACAAGCTTTCCTTTATTTGGGGGAATTTCTGTATTGGATTAGATAAAGGATGAAAGAAATAAAAGTTATAGAAAAGAATGACTGAATGATGGTCGTCCCTGGTCTGTGATGAATTTTGATCTGATTTTGGCTGTAACTTGTGCTGTGAAATCATACCAGACGGATTTACTCTTATAGTCTAGAGATACACAAAAACAGCGCACATTCGACTCTAAACTGAACACCATGAAAACAATACATATAGCCTATGATATCAAGGGTCTCATCCATACATAAATATAAAAAAGAGTCTAATCCTTGTAATAAATTGACAAACTCTGCTTGTTCTTGGTATTCGAGGCAAAATGACCTCAATTACAAAGAATATGATATATAGATTATGTCTATTCAAACATTTGCATTAATGCTTGCATGCGTATATCGTTTGCATATGTACTGTAAATATCAGAAGTATATGGATATTGCAGCATACATTGCGTTTATCTTTAGATACCCGATTTTCATTCCCCTCTCTCTCTTCCATGTATTATTGCAAACGATTATTGATAAACACGTCTTGATATCTTTGTTCGTATTTAGCCACTTAACCAAACAGACATGATTGTATTTTCGTTGTCGTTAATATGTTGTAAAGGAAGATATTCACATCAATGGCTAAGAAATCATGACAGTCAAAAGTAGAAGGAGTCTTTAAAAATAATACACAAAGACAAGATCAAGGAATATCCCTTTTGATATTCGTTCAAATTAGGTCACTGCTAAATTGTGCAACTAAAACTGTTTGACAGAGAAATACTGCATACTTAAAAGAGATAAGAACAAAAGTAGGTAGAGAAAATATCATGTGAAAAATTGAAGGATAGTGAGTCTTTACACCCGATATACATACATTGGTGGCTGTGATCATGTGTAGACTTTTGTCACAACGCAGATCTTCAATTACTGAAACCTTTACCATGTGTTTACAACTCTACTTTTATATTCGCACTGTGTTACCACCATCACCTAAATCAAACTTAAACGATAGGATAAACTGCAACTAGCCTTGTAATTTTGAACTGTATCAGGAAAATAACATTATTGTATGATGTGTTAATTAGTGTTAGGTATATCTAGAGGTGTACCCAAAATGGAAAACCAAATTACATCCTAAACTGCTACAAACTGTCATGACAATACTCTCAAGGACATGAAGCTGTAAAGGGATTACAATACTGTAATGTATACAGTACAACAGTGTCGATGTACTTGTGACAGCTTCATAATGAATTAAACAAACAAAAAGGGAAAACAAGACGACGAAAAACTAAAGTACGCATAATAATAAGCCATGCTAGAGTTATCACGTGATATTTCCCTTTTGACAGGTTTGATCACGTGACATTCTCTTTTGACAAGTTTGATCACATGACATTCTCTTTGCACAGGTTTGAGAATCGTAACAAAGAAGGTTATTTGCAGGTAGATTCATTTGTGTATTCCTCAAACGCCTGCTGCCATGCTGTCATCTCCGTCTTCCAGTCACCATAACTTTCCCGCCATTCCTTCTCCAATTCGCTCATATCGTCTGGATAAAATGAATATAAATCCAAGGTAATATGAATATTTTCTTGTGAACAACAATTTGTCAGTCCTCTGTATGTTAATTCCTGTCCGGTCATTGAAGAACTGATTATAGTGGTAAAACATTATATCATATATATATATATATATATACATATGCCTAATATGCTCTGCTTTACAGCATTGAGCACTTTTCAATCCTCAACAAACTACATATTCCCGACGGATATATACCAAACGGATATATATATATATATATATATATATATATATATATATATATATCATGTGCATTTCGAGTAAGTTTGTTATAATCAATGATTTGACTGAGTGTAATGCTAACACTCTTACAACATACACAAACAAAAGGAAGATCCTAGCGGTATCGATTTATTTGTTGATAAACGAAGTGGTCAACGTTATACAAGTAGGCCCTAAAATAAATAGTTAAAAATAAAAGTAGGGAGGGAATGTTCATTACGTCAGAAGACCAAATTTGAGATGAAGTGAGCGTCTCCTCCTGACAGTATGTCATATTAAGTATATCATCATTGCAAACATACAATCCTTGTTATTGTGGTGTTTAATATCTATTCCTCCATGTAAATATAACATTAGATATGTCTAGATCAGTGTATTACTCCTTATAATAGAATAGACGGATATATCATGATCTATCACCATTAAAATGAAACTGCAAAAGAAAGCCTGACCCTTAATGCATGTACTTTGAGATCGAGCTAAACGCAAAGAAGTGGCATGAATCGTACCTGTGAAGTCAGCGAGGGAAGGAATGTACTGGTTCCAGAAATGGCACTGTCTGGCTCTAATAGCCCTCCCTATGAGTAGTCCTACAGTCATCTCCCTGTATGTGAGTTCAGGGATCGTATACTCTGGCCAGGCGTATTGTCCTTCCCACGAGTCTGAATCCATGCTCGGCTTACTGGGATTTCTTTGTAGAAGGAAACAAAAGGGGAAAATCACTTTTGCTTCTGTTCGTAATGAAGTCGTTGAAAACCGAGCCAAAAATAATGTACCGTTAGTTCACAACAGCAGAAATCAAAAGATTTTCAGTAGAACAGTTCTGAATTTGAAAGAAGTTCCAACTTACACGGAATATCTTGAACCAAGCTGGCTATTCATTGCCTTTTTGGGTGACATTCAACAGTAAATAATCTTATTTTAATCTAAATAAGGCCTACATAGGACGAAGAGCAAGGTTACCTTACCCCGACTTGGCAAAGTTCGTCCAAAATTCCATGAACTTAACAGAGAGGGCGTTTTCATTTGCCGTCATGTTGTGGCCCTTGATGTGATAAAGTTCGTCAATAAATGGAATACCCCAGACGAACGTCAGATCCTCCGAATGGGTTGCCCCAAGCCATGGAGTCGAAGGAACAATGTATCCATACTGGAAATAGCTCCTTAAACAAAGAAAACAGAAAAAGAAAGAAAGAAGTGCATACTATGCAGTAGATGAAACTTGTCATAAACTGAATGGATAACTGTGGATCAAAAGTTATTTGGAAATAAAAGTTATAAAAGAATGATAATTTATTCTTGAATTCATCAGGAAATATGGAAACGTCTAATACGGCTTCCAATTCCAAGCGACTACTGATATTTGATAAACAAGCTCGGGCTCATTTGTTTTCCATATCCATAAAATCGGTTACAGCTCGTTATTCCGAAGGCTCTTTAGTCCGAAGATTCGTTATTCCGAAGATTTGTTTTTCCGAATTTCATTTTCGGATTAACGAATCTACGGAATAACGAACCTTCGGAATAACGCCACAAATGTTCTGATTAACGAACCCTTTTTCATTTTCGGATTAACGAACGTCTAGGTATAAGGAATTTGTGTGTTTCGGATTAACGACCCTTCGGAATAACAAACCTTCGGAATAGCGAACCCTCGGAATAATGAGCAGCACCCATAAAATCAACGAAATGTACAAGATGATGATTATGATGATAATAATGATGAAACAGCATTTAGATAGAGCGGTATCGAGGTTTTTACAATTACAAAGTGGGATTGGTAGAGTTCAACAGACGTGGTGCAACAAAAGAGAAGGCTCTATCCCAATATGTTTTAGGCGAGTCGGTCCAAGGTACATAAAACAACAGCAACAAACAATTACAAAACAGAGTCGTAGGTAATTCAATACCGTCAAACCTGGGCAAATGAATAAGGAAACTAAAGTAAATGCTCACTTGGTTGGTTGATGAGTCATGAAATATCGGAAGACTGGATAGCTGGCCTCGGCGTGCTCCCTAACCACCAAATCGGTCGGGCACCCGAAGTCCATGTCTCCGGACACGTCCACTCTGGATCGGAAGTAGTCGGCCGAGGGGTCATCAGCCATAGTCCAGTCTACGTACTCATGTGTCGTGGCATCAACAATGATGGCGTCATCCATCTCGACTGATGCGAGTGTGTTTTGAAGTATCTCATCAAACACAGTTCGATTGAGGTGCGGATGTTCCTCAGCTCCTGCGTAGGAGGGATAGGCGAAGTACACAAACAAGGCGGCTTCGTCTCTGTTGAATCCAGCGAGGATTGGAACATCGGGAAAATCTCCCTTGTTGTACATAGAGCGAGGGCTCTCCTGCAGGAACACCCCGTCTAGAATCACGGGGTATCTGTCTGAATGAATATGGAAATGAAATGCCAAACGTTACAATTAGAAATTCATCTCGGGCTTTGGACAGTATATCTTTCAAGTGTAAGCAAACCTCCCACCTAAATAGCGTGTGCTGTAGGAGGAGAAAGAGATAAGTAAGACAGCAAACACAAACATTTTCTCCCCATCATTTACTCTTTTTTTTGGGGGGGGGGGGGTAATGCAAGAGTTCTAATTCGCAGTCAAAAAAAAAAAGCGGATTATAATAATTCAAAGCGAAAAAGGCTATTTCTAGATTACAGTTTGCCGTATAACTTCCTGAAGTATTGGTCCAGGGCTCAGCAGTCAAATGCGATGATATCAGTGAAAATGTTCTTGTTCACTCTGTCTGTGAGACGTCCAATTGACTTTGCTTCAGAATCGCAACATTTTCACATCAAGCAACTATGACCTAAACGCCATTATGCAGTTGCATAAAAAAAAACAACAACACCGGTCTGTTTTTCAAGGGTTTCATGATCAGAAGTGCTGAATTTGGATCATATCTACCGCAGTCAGATGGAAAGATGAGTAAATAAACGTAAGCAATTAGGTATTCGTGACTTTGATCTCATTTTCTGTCTTACTCGATCTCCAACTTCGCATAGTTGAAGGGGATCCTTGGTTCTAAGGCACGACACCAATAGTTCTGAGGTGGACGTGTCACACCCCATCGCCTCACCCAGTTCTCTGGCTAACTGTCTCTCCAACTCGGGGTCATCTCTAAAGGCCCAGTTAGTCAGGGAAGTCCCACTCTGCGCACAGAGACAAGAAAGACGAAAACTCCATGATAATGTTTTTATTTTGAAAACTCCATCCATACTCACACAGTCTCTGATGTGTAAATATCAAGCTACGAAAAAAAAAATAATAAGCCTGGATATAAACGCTAAATAATTCCAAAAGTGGACATCTGTGAGTGACAGAATCCATCATATCCAATACTCAGTACTTCCCATATAATAGACAGCAGTGTGCAAATAAACCATTAGCATGGATTCATCAGCATGGTGATATGTTTTAAAGACCTCCTAATATTGGCAGCATAATTCTCAAACTGTTTGCATTTTGGAGTGGTGCTTTTTTTTTCTTCTTCTTCGCGCATTCGAGCATTACCTAGTATCAAATTTTACAATGTCTTGCAATGGGCTATCACTTGGATGCATAAAACAAATGTTTCATTCGATATAATGATGAATAAAGCAAGGCATGCGATAAGTACACAGAAAAGACACTAATTAGCAAGTAGACGTGAATCAGAAGAAACGGAAATAGAAAAGAACATTTTGAAGAGGGTAGGAAAAAGCAACTTGGGAAGACGCGATGGTTACAGAGACAACATCTCAAATAGAACAATTTCAAGTCATAGAATAGGTGCCCCATGTACTCTATATACCTGCATGATGATTTTGCTGATACAAGGCCTACTCAGCTTGGAGAGGAGGAGGAGATTGACACAAGCTGCACCCGCACTCTGACCGAAGAGAGTTATCTGGTCCTTGTCTCCTCCAAAGGCTGACAGCAGGCATGGAAAAAAAATCATCATTTTTTTAACCATTTGATACAAGATCTTAGTTTTTGCATTGATATCAATTTCGACAGAAGAAACGTTTCAACAAAACAAAAAGAACTAGAATAACATAAACTGGCTTTCTTTGTTTTGTAGCCGTATACAAGCGCGCCGGAACACTTTTGTTTTTGTTTGTTTGTTTGGTTTTTTTTGGGCGGGGGGGGGGGGGCAAAATCTCAACGGGGCACATTTATGCGACGATGTGAGATCCTCGTCGCGGGAGCGAAGCGAGCGGGGGGGGGGGTGGAAAGGGGGATTCCCCCCCCCCCCCCCACTGTAGGGAGCTTTTGTAAAACAGGGTACAAAAGTCGCGTTTATAGACCATTTAAAAGTAAATTTCTAAGGAATTAAACATAGTGAAAAATAATCAGTGCAAAGGGCTATGATTATTTCATATACGGGAGTACACATAATAATGTGATGGTGTGAGATCCTCGGCGAGGGAGCGAAGCGACCGAGCGGGGGGATGGTGTGGGAGGGGGGATATCCCCTCTCACCGTAGGGACTTTTTGTAAAAACAGAGTATAAAAGTCGCGTTTATAGAACATTTAAAAACAAATTTCTAGGTAATTAATATATTGAAAAAAAAAAAATCAGTTGGAAGGACTATTATGATCTTAACATACGGGGGTATATCATGTGATGGTGTGAGATCCTCGTCGAGGGAGCGAAGCGACCGAGCGGGGGAGGGTGTGGGAGGGGGATACCCCCTCCCACGGCAGGGACTTTTTGTAAAAACAGAGTATAAAAGTCGCTTTTATAGAGCATTTTAGATTAGATTTCTGAGGAAATAAACACAGTAAAAGAAATCACGGCGAAGGACTATGATAATAACTTATGAAGACTTTTCATTTTACTATAAGTACGGGCAGAACGAGCGAGCCACTTTCACTTTGCAATTTATCTGAAATGTACTCATTAAAAACTTAAACAGGATCGCATCGTTCGAACAATAAAAAATATTCTTATACTGCTAGAAAGCAGAGAAGAAAATGAAAAATGTAAGGTTTACTAAAGGTATGTTTCAGCGGGCACACTCGAGGACACGAGGCTACCATCTATATACTAAATTTACTCATAAGTTATTATTAGTGTATATAGATACAATAATGTACGTTGTTAGTGTATTATAATTTTCGCAATTATACACAAGAAATATGCCTTTATTGTTCATTTTGGTCTTTAAATCAGTGATTAATTATTTGTTACAGGGGGCACTTTGGGGGGGGGGGGGGGGGCAAGTGCCACCCCTGCCCCCCCCCCCGCTTCCGGCGCCCTTGGCCGTATAAGATATATATATATATATATATATATATATATATATACATAATTATATGATAATAATAATGTCACAACAGAGAAATGCATTAAATGCCAATTTTGATTTTAATGAATAATCCGAATTTTCGAGGATCCTTCCTCTTCATCAGGGATGACAGCTTATTGCTATTTCTAGTACTGCCAATACGCGAAGCAACTACAATATATATATATATATATATATATATATATATATATATATATATATGTATATATGATATTACTAACATATAGACATATATATATATATATATATATATATATACTATAAGCATCATGAGCACTTCAGATGTAAGGACGAATATTTCGTTGTGATATCGTCATCTGCTCTGTCACGTCTGTGATAAGCATAGCATTCTCAGAAAGCAATAATTATGCACGAGAATATCTATTTCTTTTTTCAGAATTACTTTGGAAATTCCTCAATATGACGACAGCCTGCGTTGCACTGAATTATGTGAGTTGAATCAAAACAGTACCTAAATATCTCTTCAAACGTGCATACGAACCAAAGCAATAATTTATAGAGTCGTTACAATAAACTGAACTGAACTGAACAATAGATTACAACATGCAAGACCGTTTCCAAGGAATTATTACCTTCGATATTATTGTAGACCCACTCTAGCGCTGCCACCTGATCCAACATGGCGAAGTTTCCTGGTGCAACATCATCCACTGAAGACGGATGTAATAGATTCAATAGGGTTATGAAAGTGAATTACTGCGCAATATCACCATCACTACATCAGCAGCGAAGGAAACTTTTAAATAAATTTGAGGTAATCCATTCATCAATACAAAGAGATAGAGGATATCAGTGTTTTCTCATTAAACCGTAACTGTGGACAGTTTAGTCTGAATACATTTTTATTATGAATATTGTATTTAAGTTTAATACTTAACAACGATAATACGGATTCAAATTTTACAGTGGTTGTTTCTATCCCTTACTCACACTTAAGAACCATTTCAAAGCACTAATGCTGGGTTTTTGTTTCTTCTGCAAATGGTAAATTATGCCTTTAACAACATCATTTCGTAAGACTCATTGGCCCGAATTCACGAAGGTGGTACAAATGAAACCATGGTTTAAACCATGGACAAAAACCATGGGGCGCCAAGTGTCACATGGAATATTTCGTTACAAAATTGGTCATTTCGTCGAAAAAAATGACGGTTTCGTTTACAAAACTATCATTTCGTGAACAAAATGTTCATTTAGATAAAAAATGTTGTCATTTCGTTACAAAATGATAATTTCATCGACGAAATTACTGATTTTGTAACGAAATATTCCATGCGACACTTGGCGCTCCATGGTTTTTGTCCATGGTTTAGGGCTCACACCCATAAATATTTCCCCATAGGGATGTGTGTTAAAAATCAAATTTCAAAAAATTCTGTAAAATAGCTGGGAGAAATGAGGTGTTTCAGCTTCACTAACCTGGATAAGTGAGATATACCCTTTCATCCATCAAATTTTCAGGGTGGATTCTTCAGTCCAAATTCTGTCCAGGGGTCCGCAAAACCAGACTCAAAAAATCACCCATTTTCCGTACACGTACCCAATGAAATATAGTCCCGTCAAATTCCACCAGAAAAGCTTTCATCTTCCAACCGAAAATGCAATTTGTAGAAGAATTCATACTCAATATCTACAGCTATTCAGATTTTTGCCAAACTACATCATTGATTTTTAATAAAATTTTTTCTTCATTTATTTTAGTATCTTTGGTACGAATTTGTGAAGGGGTCTGGGACATTCCATTGTATTTACGGGTGTGAGCCCTTTAAACCATGGTTTCATTTGTACCACCTTCGTGAATTCGGGCCATTGTGTTTTTTGACGTCGTCTTGCATTTCTTCAGTCGATACTGATATAGTAATTGTGACTGTTACAAGAACTGTAATCGTACGAGAGTCTTACTTGTAGTAAATTGTCCAAAGATCGATAATCGGTAGTTAACAGTCACGATAATGACGTCACCGACAGCAGCCAATGGAACGCCGTAAAAGTCATACGTCATAGCGGTTCCTGTTCTGATTCCTCCTCCATGAATCCACACCATCACTGGAACAGCAGATGACTGCAACATAATGTACACGGAAAGAGAGAGAGGGAGATATTGAGGAAGAAAACAATATTTAGGCCTATATTTTACAGCTTCGGGGAAGTGCATGCTCTTACCAGGGAGGTGGAAGAGAGATATTTTCCACCTCGCTGCTCTCACACAGTTTTTACAAGGCTTACCTTTAATTTTTTACATGAGAAGCATCACTCGCAGGTTGACAATGGTAAAACACGTGACAAATGTTGTTTGGACGTCTACGAAACTGCCTTTTCTACTATTTTTTTCTTTCGTAGGATCACGTATATATGAAAATGGTCGGAGTAACCAATTAATTGCTCGTGCATTGTATACTGTGGGAATTTTATCAATAAGTCACAAAGCCCACGAGCTCGACACTAAGTCAACAAGGCCCACAGGTCCGATGCTCATTACATTATTGGGCTTAAGCAATGTCGGTCTCGTGGGCCTTGAATTGTTTGCCTATAGTGTCAGACTCATGGTCCTTTTTTGTCTAGTGTCGGACACGTGGGCCTTGGTTGTCTACTGTCTGACTCATGGGCCCTATTTGCCTTGTGTCAAGCTCATGGACCATTTTTCATTGTCGAGTTCGTGGGCCGTAATGACTCGTGGGTATCGGGCTCGTGGGATGACTCCAAATCAAAGCCTAGATTTTCCTAAAATATCGAGGCGTCATATCCGTAAAATGTAGAGAAAGTGGAATTAGACAATCCAGCCAGAGACATCTCGTGAGAGGGACAGATATTACTCACCTTGTTACTCGGGGAGTACACGTTCAGATAGAGACAGTCCTCTGACATGTAGGGGATTTCAGTGTTGTTAACCTGCAGGCAGGCTGGGGCAAACTCGGTGGCGTTTCTCTCGCCCGTCCATGGAGTCTTGCTCACTGGCTTAGCGAAACGCTCCGGTGGATCTGCGTAGGGAACTCCCTACAGGCACCAACAGAAATTGTCGTCAATAATTTTAGCTCATGTATCATGCTCACTGATAGAATTAACAGCAAGATTTCAAATGATATACATATCAACAGCATTGATATTAACATCACGAAGTGTCATTGAATGCAATTGTTATATTAACATATCTCGTAATTAAACAAGGGCCGAAAACAGATCAAATAAAATATTAAGTAGAGAAGTGCGGAGGTGTGCACCTTCTCGAGCGCGTCTCTTTAATGAATGTATGATACATCTACTCAAAAGTTCTTTTGTTTCGTCTTTAATCTATAATGTTTACCCATTGAAACGTGTGATTTTAATGTTTTTATTCCATCAGCTGTCCATACTGACATATTTTTTCAAGCACTTTAAAGGGGATGTACAGTACTGGCTGAGGTGGGGATTCATGTTTTTTACATTTCTAAGTGAGATAATGAGAAACCTCATATGAAATATGAAAGAGCATGACATTTTAAGAAGGATTCAACGTTTATTTGATGAAAGTTGGTTTTCAAATGGCTGAGATATCCAAAAAAAAAGTGATAATAATAAAAGACTACAAGTATACAGGCCACGCATTTTATTAGGATCTCTTTGTTTCACCTTGCTTTTGGTATCTCAACCATTTCAAAACCAATTTTCGTCAAAAAAAACTTTTGATGCCCCTTAGAATTGCATGCTCGTTGACATCTCATAGAGTGGTTTCTGAATATCTCGCAAAATGTAAAAGCTAAATCCTCGCCTCGACCAGAACTGTACACACCCTTTAAAACTATCTCCAAGTTGTTAAATGGGAGTCATTACAAGCAGCTTATTAGTATTTTATATTTGGCCTAAAGGATAAGAGAACCAAACATTACTTGTAAAAGAATGCGTTAAGATATAACCCATTGGACTCACCAGAAATACATCGACATCGACCGTCTTGTTGATGTAAGTGCTTTCGCTGAACCTCACTGTTTTCCCTATAGTAGGCTTGCTAAGGGCGAAAAAAGGGGTGATCGCTGCATTTTATAGTACAAATGTCCTATTTGGCACACATGTTCCTCTGTACAATTGGAATTTTTTCATCTAAAGAGACAATCTGTATTTATGCAAATAAGCCTTAATTTGCATAATTTATGCAAAAATACATATAAAATTATTTAAAAATATATGTACATCTAGTGGAAATACCTAATTTGGTAGAAGTCTTCTATAGAGGATGAGTGGAAACAATTCCTGCAAAAATTGATTTCATACCTATGTAAATAAACATAAAATTTGCATAATTACGCAAGTTATTGTGCAAAAATCTGCATTTTTGAATGAATATCTAAACTATTAAGCACTGGATCTTGTAGTACAAAGTTTGGACCTGGGATGGATGTTCCTTGGGTCAAAAGTAAATGATTCATCTGAAGAGACAAACTGTCTCTATGCATGCAGACAACCTGTTATTTGCATAATATGCATATCAATACCTACACATCTAATAGATAATCAGAACAAACAAAAAGCCTTAATGAAGCCATAATGAAACTCCTCTTAAATCTCATCCTAGATAGATATAACCCGTTAGAAAGACTTTATGAAACAAAATGAGAAAAGAATTTGAATAATTGAACCATCGTTACCAGCTAATTTGCATAATTAATAAAGAAAGTAAAGTCACATATTATTGTTAAAGTTTTTCTTACAGTCTAAGAACTGCATTTTATGATGAAAACTATGGAAGTAGTATGCATTTCCTTTAGTCAAAAAGAAATGGTTTGTAATATCAAAACACTATTTGTCTATGCAAATACCACCCAATTAGCATATTGTGCATATTAATACCCGAATGTACCAGAAGCCAATGGTCAAGGTCGACTTAGGAAATTGTATCAGTTTACGCGATAACTCAAGACTGGATTATGCAAATTTCACCAAACCTGGTCCAAAGGTGACGTATGATGGGGCAAGTGATTAAGCAGTTTTTAAGTGAAATCGGCAAGAGGTCAAAGGTCAAAAAGTTCAAGGTCAATGCTAAAATTTCATTATTTTCCCCATATCTATGCAATGCCTGAAGGTACTTTCTTCAAACTTAGTGACTGAATACAATGTACTATCAAAATAAGATTCTCCAGAGAGTTTCAGGTCAAGAGGTCAAAGGTCAAAGTTCAGGTGAAAATGTTAAAATTTCACTTTTTTTCTCTGTATCTCGCAAGTGGTTCAAGGTGTCTTCATGGAACTTGGTGCTGACAAGGATTTTGTAGGGAATTTAGGAGTCATTTGTCAAAGGTCAGGGGTCAAAGATCAAGGTAAATTGGGCCCTCAAAATTTCACTATTTCCCTCATGTTTTTGCAATGCTTGTAGGATTTTTGAAACTTAATATATACATGTATTACCTAATGGATATTCTCTGGGAAATTTCCTGCCAAAATGTCAAAGCGCTGATGAAAGTGCTGTATTTCACTTTTTCTTTCATATCTTGAATGTGAATCAAGGTATCATGAAACTTAGTAAGTACACATTTGCGATGTTCTCCCTGACAGTGATACCTTTGTTGATTATCGAAAAAATGTTAAGCCCTCCCCTCTCAAGTGTTTTTGTTTCTTCTTGATATTTAGTAGGAAAGGACATGGAATTCAGTGACATAGTATAGTCATCACCATCATTAACTGTTTAATGTATGGGTCGCATGAAAGTTAATTTTGATGCACACATGTAACCTCTGACATTCTTACCTTTGACATTTTTACCTGTGTATTTCTTTTAATTTAACCTCTGACATTTTTACACTAAACCTGTTAACATAATTATTTTTTTGAAAAAGCTTCAAGATCATGTAGGTCATGATCATCTATACAGGTATTCAAGGGCGCCGGAAGCGGGGGGGGGGGGGGGCAGTGGTGGCACTTGCCCCCCCCCCCCCCAAAAAAAAAACAAAAAAAACAACAACAACAAAATGTTGGGGGGGGGGGGGCAAAACGAGTTTTTGACACCCCAAAGTGCCCCCTGTAACAAATAATTAATCACTGATTTAAAGACCAGAATGAACAATAAAGGCATATATTTCTTGTCTAAATGTTGTAATTTCATAACTGAAAATGCAAAAATGCGAAAATAATACACTAACAACATACATTATTGTATTGATATATCTATACACTAATAGTAACTTATGAGTAAATTTAGTGTATAGATGGTAGCCTCGTGTCCTCGAGTGTGCCCCTGAAACATACCTTTATAGTAAACCTTACATTTTTCATTTTCTTCTTTGCTTTCTAGTAGTATAAGAATATTTTTTATTGTTCGAACGATGCGATCACGTTTAAGCTTTTAATGAGTACATTTCAGATAAATTGAAAAGTGAAAGTGGCTCGCTCTATAAAAGCGACTTTTTAGTTATACTCTGTTTTTACAAAAAGTCCCTACCGTGGGAGGGGGTATCCCCCTCCCACACCCTCCCCCGCTCGGTCGCTTCGCTCCCTCGACGAGGATCTCACACCATCACATAATATACCCCCGTATGTTAAGATCATGGTCCTTCCACTCGGAACTGATTTTTTTCAATATGTTAATTCCCTAGAAATTTGCTTTTAAATGTTCTATAAAGGCGACTTTTATACTCTGTTTTTACAAGAAGTCCCTACCGTGGGAGGGGGTATTCCCCCTCCCACACCCTCCCCCCGCTCGGTCGCTTCGCTCCCTCGCCGAGGATCTCGCACCATCACATTATTAATGTACTCCCGTATGTTATGATCATAGTCCTTCCAACTGATTTTTTCAATATGTTAATTCCCTAGAAATTTGCTTTAAATTCTCTATAAACGCGACTTTTATACTCTGTTTTTACAAAAAGTCCCCACCGTGGGAGGGGGTATCCCCCTCCCACACCCTTCCCTCGCCGAGGATCTCACACCATCACATTATTATGTACTCCCGTATGTAATGATCACAGTCCTTCGCACTGATTATTTTCACTATGTTTAATTCCTTAGAAATTTGGTCTATAAACGCGACTTTTGTACCCTGTTTTACAAAAGCTCCCTACAGTGGGGGGGGGGGGGGTGGGTAATCCCCCTTTCCACCCCCCCCCCTCACTCGCTTCGCTCACGCGCCGAGGATCTCACATCGTCACAATGTGCCCCCGCTGAGATTTTGCTCCCCCCCCCCCAAAAAAAAAAAAACAAAAACAAAAACAAAAACAAAAAAAAAAAAACAAAAAAAAAAACAGAAGTGTTCCGGCGCGCTTGCAGGTATTAGCTGATATGTGGTGGAATATAACATTCTTTGGACCGCCAGGGAGTTACATTATTTCGAGGGAAAACAATCACAACCAGGGAGAATATGACATTTACGATTCTCGTAAACAGTAGCCTGTGACGATCTGTTGACAAATCACATCCTAGTAATTGTAAAAGCCATCGAATATACTCTTTTATGGCTATGAATAATATTATGTTATTTCTGCTTTGATTTATGGTGGAAATTGACTGATTTTAAGACAGAGACTGAGATTATTTGACTTAAAGTATAACATCTCCTATATATTGTTCAGATGACAATTTTTGCATATTATTGCCTTATCAAAATGTTATTGTGTATAAATTTCCTAACATAGTTTCCATGCCATAGCAGCTCAAAGTATACTGAGTTAACATTTTTTTTTTCCAGAAACAGACTTTGCTTCTAACTCAAACTTGTAAGTTCTTAATGTGTGCAGATACCCTTGCATCCACATAATTTGCACAAGTTTATAATCAGTTTGATGTAAAAAGCCTCTTATTCGCTTGATTGCCTACAAAATACAATGGAAATCAGAATTCACACTTTCACTATAGTAGTATATTTTGTAATGATTTTCTAACCATGACCTCAGTTGTGTACTGTTTGCAAGGGAAAAACAGTCCTTTTGTAAGCAATATTGTTTCGATTTGCATCTGTTCATAATTATGTAGGCCCTACTCTTAGATTTGCATAATCATAATTATTTAAAGAGTGTCACTATCGATTGCTATTTTTCCCACCCTGCAAAGCATTTATGCAATGAGGGAAAATTGATAGCAAAAATTATTTCAAAGATCAATATGTTTCGAAATTTCACGTCTGGTGTACTTATTTACATAATTTATGCATAAAATGCCTAAGTTAATTAAATAATATGGAAACAATTTAAGCAACTGAAAAGTGTTGTTGTGAGAATATTGTCTTATTCTATTAGCTTTTGGATGTTAAGTTCAAAGCGATTTAAGACATGTCACATTAAGGCTTTTTGTTTGTTCTGATTATCTATAGATGTGTAGGTATTGATATGCATATTATGCAAATAACAGGTTGTTTGCGTAGAGACAGTTTGTCTCTTCAGATGAATCATTTACTTTTGACCCAAGGAACATCCATCCCAGGTTCAAACTTTGTACTACAAGATCCAGTGCTTAATAGTTTAGAAATTCTCTCAAAAATGCAGATTTTTGCGCAATAACTTGCATATTTATGTAAATTTTATGTTTATTTACATAGGTATGAAATCAATTTTTGCAGGAATTGTTTTCACTTACTCTATAGAATAATTCTAACAAATTAGGTATTTCTGCTGGATGCACATATATTTTTAAATAATTTTTAATGTATTTTTGCATAAATTATGCAAATTAAGGCTTATTTGCATAGATACAGATTGTCTCTTTAGATGAAAATTTTTCAATTGCCCTAGGGAACATCTGTACCAAGTAGGACATTTGTACTATAAAATGCAGCGTTTACCCCCTTAGCAAGTCTACTACTAGCAGGATTCCCTCAGCAACATTGTAAGGAGTTGATTTAAATCTAATTTAGATACCCTCCAGTCTGGGAGGAAGTGAATTTGCATATGAATTTAGTCGGGTTGGAGGCATCCCACATGCAGGTGTTTGACAGCTATTGTTCCACAGCATAGCTAAGTTTGCAGCAGCCAGCGTATGTATAGGCAGGCTCACAAGAAGTGAAGCTGCCACAACCTGTCTTGCCACCAGACAGACCAGACGCTGCAGAGCCTTGTCTAGCAGTGATGCCACAACTGGGGTGTCCAAGGCCCAACTGTAAGTTTCCGTTTGTCTTATTTATAAATTTTGTAGTATGGATAATGGTTTGAGTTTGCTCAGATAGTAATTGGTACTGTATAGTTATATTTCTGGCGGTAAGCCGTATTCTATAATTATTGATACCCGGACAGTTTAGAAGCCCCTCCTTATTGTCTGCAGTTGTGATATGAATACAGTTTAAGTTAATTTAAGAAAGTTGATATAGGGTTTTTTGTTTGTATTCAAGTTTGATATGAGGAGGACTGAAGATAATAAAATAAGGTAAAAGAGTAATTTTGATAACGGAAGTTTGAAGTATAGTGCGGAATTGTGTCCCCGCGTAGTGAATTGTAATGATGATGATGTAGATTTAATTGTCGGCTGTATATTTTGAGATTAGGGTACATTTGAGAGGCCCTTGTGATATTTCCGTATTTGTTATATAAATGGCTAAAATAGGCTGTTTGAATGTATAATATATAATGCTTTTATTATGTTTTGAGTTGGTGATAGTAACAAGATGAACTTAAGGTGTTATAGAAGTTGATATTGTAAGACAGTTGTCCCGTGAGATGTTGTTTGTAATGTTTTCCAGACGGCTGTTAAGGGTATAGTGGAGCTTCGTCCACATAAGCTCACACAATCACCGGGTCGAGACTCCACAGGTGTCTCCTGTTCAGCCGCTGCCTGATCCGTTTGCCCGGATTTCCCTCGCCGAGTTCGAGACACACCCCCTCCACAGTAACGCTGGTTACACGGGGCTGGATCCGTCGCCTTCGCTGAACCGCGGTCGACCGGTCGAAGGACGTCGTTGTCGCCCCGACACATTCTCCAAGCGCTTCGCGTTCGCCGTCTCCAAGGACGCAAGGCTGTCGTCGCATATGGAGAACGCCGATTCGCGAAGCAAAGTCAGTATGACAACATTTCCCAATAAATGATAAACCGGAACCATAAGTTTGTATTGAACTGAACCCTGAACGCTGACCGACATTATGGTCAGGGATATCTTTTGTTGTGGCAAGCCACATGCCCACGCCGTCTCATAATTATGTCAATATTGTGAGGAGTGTGATAGTACTGGGTTACTGAGTTAGTTTATAAGTCAAAAGATACATATGGAGAGTTATTAGTTTTGGAGTTAGAAGGTTGTTAGTATTTGATATATGGGATGACAGTCATTTAATCTGCGAGATATGTTTAAGCTCTGAGCTCAGAAGATTATTATATTGTACGACCGGATGTATGATTTGAAGACTTGATTACATTTTAATAAATGCACACATAATTTCAACGGTACTTTATCTCTTCTTATATTTCATTTCGGGTGATCAAACTGCCTCATCTAGACCAATAAGCTAGGTCACTTGTAACACACTGTGACAAACATTCACTTTGGGATCAGCGGACTCACCCTTCCCAATGAGGGCAATACTTATCAGCACCACAAAGCCCAATTTCATTTTCCCCTCGTGGTGTTATATCGACTGTAACAGTTCAAAATATGGCGTGTAAGTCCCTGGAAACTATCAAAGAAATCTGTCGGGAAAAGGAGCAAGCATTGAAATTCGTAACAACTGACAGATTTCCCCTCTTTGAAGCCATGCACTATCGACTGAATGTCAATGTTTGTCCTCCTTTCCTTTTCCCGCGCTGTCTCAGAAAAAAAAAAATCACCATTATTGACATACAAGGCTGGATAGCAAGATATGCAAGTCATGCAATGTTTTGTTGACAGTATTCATCACGGGACTCTTGAAAGAAATATCATCGGAGTCTTCGAGGTTATCAGAGCTACTTAAAACTCCATAAACCTTTATTAAATTGAAATTATAACCGTCAACAGGGTCGTTGCGTATGGCAAAGCGGGAAGGTGTGGTATGGCAGAGATAGGTATTAATCAATTTTACACCATTATTTTCTGTGTGATATGCTTTTTGTCATAATAAACAAGAATGTTGAATTAATTTCTAGTCGCACTTTATTGCCTTGATGACTCAATGAGCAACGCGGATTTGTTTGGTGTTTAAATAAAAATTGATGTTGAATGTAGATTTTATATGCTTACCTCACCTTTCTTTAAAGGCAACAGTCATGACAGTAATCTGGTTTAGATATGGAGAGGAGTTGACCAACCTAAGTCAAGAGCAGGGATGAGACTGCAAGACATCATGCGAAACACAATTTACTCTAATTTCATTCATTATCACTCAATGTTTATTTCAATTGTTTGTCAAATTGCGACTAATTTCATTGATGAAAATATGAAAGGTGCAAACTTTGCAAGTAATCAAAGATTCCCAACGAGTCCGATCCCTGACCACTCTGCCTTCTCGCATATTTGAACTCGACATCATGAACTCGGGGCCATGACAGTGTCAGCGTGTACCACTGTGTGCATAGCGTGTCGTGTTTTGTGTATAATGAATACCGTGAACCAGCGCGTGACGTTCATCGCCGAAAAACGATTGTCAACATTCAGAATAAAGGTTATAAGAAATGCGTCCTCCTCCATGTTACAGACGAAGATATTTGCCACTTTAGAAGAACGTGTACTGAAGAATGTTTTGTAACTTGGCCTATTGAATTCAAGCTTTGTTTGATGCTGAACCCCTTTACCTTTCCCCAAGTCAATATGGTATAATGTATAATGTCTTGCTAAGCACACCTTGTGTAACATTTTGTGAATAACAATGTTATGAAAAAGACGATTCACCCCTTCTTTTTTTATGTTTGAAGGTCAGTATAATGTGATTCTTTGTGGCTGAATCTTGCTGACAGAGATTGCTAGATTGGAGTCAATAAAATCCTAGGAACTAGATCTCAAAATATCCAAAAATCTTGTGGCATCAAGTTATGGGATAATGCATATATATATATAGTTATCTTGGAACTTTCCACGTGTTGGACTTCGAATGTTGTAATTATTAGAAGGAAGAGTCTCAAGTACGCTGTGGATCCAACGATTACAAATTTTTTTATTACAAAATTTTCGGTCTGCCTCAGACCTTCGTCAGTGCAAAGACAATGATGGACAATGTTTATCATTAAGTCCCTCGACTTCGTCTCGGGACTTATAACCTTCCTCAATAGCATGTCAAACCCTTCGGGTGGAACATTCGGTATGTTCCCTCCCCCGCCAGTCATCATCTATTATACTGTTTTTATCACCACACGGTCGAAAGAGATATATACTTCATCTGCGTTGACTGGTAAAGCAAACCACTCTCTGTGCAACGTTCAGTTCTATGTATCATCGTATATGAGAGGTGATCAGTTTGGTATATAATATCCTGCATTTCATTGTTTCAGTCTTAAAGAATTAGTACAGTTATTAATTCTATGACATAATGGGGAAATATGTTATATAAAAAAAAGTTTAATTCAATGGGTTTATTAAGGTTCATTGTCTCTTGAAGGTGAAACGTTTGGTACGTTTTAACCATTCTTTCGACTATTTAATGATTTAAGCAAACTTATGATACTTACACACTACAATGCAAATTGGACATACTATGTTGGATTACACAATGAAGAATGACGGGAAAAAATAAAATAAAACAGAACTCTCAAAGACAACTGATAGATGACAAGCAAGCGGAATGTATGTGCAAATGTCGTGGAGCAAACACTTCAGAGTGTTTATATTGACAATTCCTTTGGAATATCACCGTTGTAGAAAGATATGTCCTTTAGGATACTCCTGGTCAGATTTAGATTGTTCGTCAGTCACTTGACATGTCGATCATTTTTCCACTAGTCCTACAATACTTCACGGCAGAATTCGCTTACTCAGGTCTTCGCTTAAGATTTTAATCTAAGAAAACTGCTGTTGTACTTTTATTTACAAGTAAAACCAGAATGACCACATGACTGCCACGTATCCAATGGTATCCGTGTTGTTGGTATCAGAAGGGCTCACATTTGATTCTTTAAAGACAACTTTTGAAAACTCACAAAGAATTTGAATAACGATCAAGAATTAAAACAACTTTGTCAATCAGATGATGGGCACTGTCAGAGATAATTATAATCAATGTAGACCTATCCAGACGCTAATTTAAACATAACAGGTACATGATAAGCCAAAGCATGCCCCTTAATTCAAATGTTACATTATACGAAATCATACAAAAAAGGTAAAACTATTAGAAAAGATAACAAATGAGGCAAAGAGGTCATGTGATCGAAGGAAGGTCTCGTGTTCGAACGGTGAAGATTTGTAATCCACTTTAGATCTTAGATTGCAATTTATATTATTATACCGAGGAGTTTATGTAACTTTTCATTGCTGATTGATAACAATACTCTAATATCTTTTATGATTATTTCAGACACTATAGTCTACACACTATGTGCTTCAAGGCATTCTGTTTTGCAATTTCCAGGCAATATTAAACTGACTCGGGCACTGTCTTGTCAAAGTAGCTCCAATTCAAATAAAGACATGTAGATGTAAATCGACTCCGTGCATTCAAGGTAGCTTATACGATCAAGCCAGATTAACTGCAGGTAGGTTCATTCTTGTATTCCTCGAACGCCTGCTGCCATGCTGTCATCTCAGTCTTCCAGTCATTATAACTTTCCCGCCATTCCTTCTCAATGTCACTAATGTCGTCTGGAAAGAGAGTGAGACAGAATGAAGAATCGTTGTAATTACTACAATTAGCGCTCTTTCTTTTTAGAGTTCAAACTTACATGCTGCCCGTCAGGCCGTGCAGACCATTGGCAAATCTCAAAACGTTTTGAAGTTGCTTTTCTGCCGAGGAATTTCTTATAAATCTCATATTTTAGTGAAGTTCTGTGATTGATGACATCTATACCCAATTTCATTAAAAAAAAAAAAAACAAACGAAGATGGCACATTCACACTCTTTACCTTGGAAGAAGATATGACGTTGAAAAAAAATTAAAAAGCCGAAGACAAATTATAAGGTTAATTGCTGAGCGATTTATATCAAACATATAGTATAACGAAGTGATTATGCTCTCGAAAAAATACCTGTAAAAGCCACGAGCGACGGGAAGTAGTGGTTCCAGAAATGGCACTGCCTGGCTCTGACAGCCCTCCCTGTTGGCAATCCTATGGCTATCTCCTTGTATGTGAGTTCAGGGATCGTGTACTCTGGCCAGGTGTACTGTCCTTCCCACGGGTCTGAATCCATGCTCGGCTTACTGGGATTTCTACCATATACATATAATAGTTGCAATCCATTAATGCATTAAGTTTTTTTTTTCTTTAAATGCCTTTCTCACGCTGTCACATGCAAAATGGAATCAATGTTTTTAAAGGCACTCAGAATTAAAATGAATTAAGGAATTTTGTCTTCAGTAAAATACAAACAAGAATATCATCTATCCAGAGCACAGAACAATATCATCAAAGATAAGAGGTATTTGTAGCTTTTTAGATATTAGCAAACTATTTCATTTTAGTAAATCAAATGACTGACTTACCCGGTCTTGGCAAAGTTGGTCCAGAATTGCATCATCATAACGGAGAGGGCGTTTTCCTCTTCAGTCATGTTGTGTCCTTTGACGTGGTACAGCTCATCAATGAAAGGGACGCCAAACACAAAAGTCATTTCTTCTCCATGTGCTGCGCCAAGCCAAGGAGTGTTGGGAGCAATTCCTTCGTACTCATAGAAGCTCCTGGAAAAAATAAAACATTAAGAATATTACGCTGTTCTTACCAACACAAAACAACTGATACGAAAGAATACTTAAATGAGTTTGGAAAGTCTCTAACTGAATAAAAATTGAAATATTGTGTAGTTGAATTCACTCAACATGCCAATATCCTCAACTGTCTCTCTAAAAGTGTCTAAAGTAAAAACAAACAAACAGACAGACAAACATCGACATTAATTGTTGTCCACTTAAGGATTAGGTTGCATCTGTTTTGGGTTTGAGAATGGCAGGCAATTCTATTTTGTAAATTATGCATTGATGTGTCGCCAATAACAAATAATGCGCGCGTTAAACCACGGAACCAATTCGCACGAAAGCATATAATTTTATGAAATAATAGCAATTATTACAAACTACATGATTAGGTTCTGTGAGAGAAATGCTTCCAATTATGGGCATGAGGTAAGCCTACTTATGTTGCTGTGTGACCATAATGATGACCAATCACAGAAGGTATGTCGAGCTACTTAGGTATGTGATAGAGCGTGGGGGGGGGGGGGTCCTCCCAGGCCTTTTCGCCATAAAAACTCCAAAAGGGCATATTTTTGGTGTACATATTCTTTTTAGTGTTCTTCACAAATGTAAGTGAAACACATGACTGTGCTATCAAAAATAATTTCTTAAGAATTCTGTTGTTTCTTTAATTTCTGACGTATTTCCTTGTTTGTCGACTTTCTGTTTTTCAATGACCTTTGTCGGTGACACTGCTGCGAGGGTGAAAATATGTCACTGACTGAATCGACAAAAAGGAAAAACAAAAGGAAAAATAGACATTTTCAAACAAAATTAGACCGAAGGTAAATTTACATTGAAATTGTACATGGATTCACGTTTTTGAGCCAGTTAGGTCTGACATGTATGTAGAGCCTACATATCGTTATGCGTAATTTCAAAACCGCTCGCCCAGGTGGCGCAAATTTGATTTCAAAAGGTGCGAGAGACTGGAAAGTAAAAGAGTAGTGAAACATCGCGACGATAGTTGTTGTTTCTTTTTTTTCCGATGCTGACATGTCGCGTGAAATGTCGAAGGGGGCTCCCAGCAACCCCCCTCGATTTAGTAAAGGTTAATGGGACGGCTGGTGATCCATACTTTGTAGGTACGTGGGTCATGAAGTACTGATAGACGGGCCCGCCGTGTGCTGCATGTGCTCTAGTGATGTAATCAGTTGGACAAACGAACATCAAATCTCCAAAGAAATCCACCACGGAGTCGAAGTAATCCGCAGTAATGTCGTCTGCAATACTCCAGTCGGTATACTCCTGATCTACAGAGTCGTATATGATGGCATCATCCAGACCGTTGTAGAAAGCCAGCTGGAATTGAATCGCTGCAAGGTAGGCAGCTCGGTCGTAAGGGGGCGGTGTTTCGCTACCCCTGTAGTCGGGAAAAGGTCCGTATAATAAGAAAGTCCCCTCATCCTTGTTGAAGCCGGCAATGATTGGTACATGGGCAAAGTCCCCTTTGCTGTAGAGGTTTTTTGGTGTATCTTCGAGAAACGTACCGTCCAGAGTCACTTGATACCCTCCAATATATACCTGAGCATTGTGGTGGCGGAAGAGGGTACTATTTACATAAAAAACAAATGATGTGTGAACAACTTGTTTGACAAAGCATAATCTTATATAGCCTATAAGGTGATACACGAAGTATTGGCAGCTGATAGTTTGCGCATGTCACAATCTTTAACATTAATTATTTTAATGGTTTGGAGTTCTTGTTCGTAGTTACTGAAAACAGAACAGACAACATCATGTGTTGGTGTGTACACCACTAATCTATCTACGAATCCTGCACGCACGCCCGCATACACACGCACACATCGACTTTTCTTATTGGGTATTTATTGCCTACAGAGGCTTGGAAATTGAGCAAATCTGGAACCTATCTCCAGAAATAAGCATGAATTTAGTAACAATTATTTATGGTATGAAGCCAACTCCAAACAATTTACAGCACATTTTAGCTATTACCGGCCGTGTCAATTTTATTCACATTATGTTTTTTAACATCTTGTGATAATTAAAGATGTTATAAGAATGGATATTGCAGTAAATTTTAGTAAATTATGAATTGAAAGACGGAATCAATGTTCTTGTCAATCCAGCAGAAACATTTTTCAAATTTCTTTTATAGTAGAGGTGATGACATCATCGCCTCATCTAGTGTGATCTGCCGTCTCATAATATTTCATGAGAAAATGTGAAATTTGATACTTCTACTACTCTTCTTCTGAGTTTACCCTATCCATGAACGCGTCCATGAAAATCCATCAACTGGTGGAGTGATTTTTTCTTTAGATAGAGAGTACTAGGGTACTACAAATGGTGCACCGCGTTGCCATGGCAGCCATACCATCTCGGCGGTCTCTCTCAGTTTGTTGGCATCCTTCTCTCTGAGACATTCCACCAGAGCCTCAGAACTCGACGTGCTGCAATTCATGGCCACGCCCACAGCTCTCGACTGCTCAAGCTCCCTATCTAGATCGTTGAAAGCCCAGTCAGCCACTGCCGTCCCACTCTGCATCAGTATTAACATAAAAAAGGAAATGAAATAGGTCACTGGAATGTATCCGCAGAAAACATACACAGAAAACAGCAGATGCAGAAGTAAAAGCATTGAAACACTGGCACACCTTTTACTGGAAAGTCATCATGTATGTAGTTTTTGGGAAGAATATCTAAAATGATGACACACGAAATTTGATGTCAGCCTTTAGTCGAAGGACGAATGACTGTCGGGCTTCCACTGCCAAGAAAGCGGTATGCCACAATGATCAGCGCCTACACACCCGCGATGACCAGCCCTGATGATGTCAAGGAAAGGTTCAATGAGAACCTGCAAGCGACCACTCCCGCTGTGTCCAGATTAGATAAACTCATCACCCTTGGTGACTTCAGAGCTAGGGTCAGCGCCGACTATGCATCATGGAAAGGAGTTCCAGGGAAGATGGTCTGGGCAAATGCAATAGATGGCTTATTGCTACTGGAAACATGCGCTGTACATCAGCTACTCATTACCAACACAGTCTTTTGTCTACCCAACCGTAACAAGACGACATGGATGCATCCTCGCTCCAATCACTGGCACTTGCTGGATTACATCATCGTCAGACAAAGGGACAGGCAAGACGTTAGAGTCACTAAAGCCATGTGTGGTGCAGAGTGCTGGACAGATCACCGCCTATTGATCTCAAAGCTCAGTATCAGGATTCAACCACGTAGACGTCTTCAGGGAAAGAAGACATTGAAACGTTAGATGTTTCAAAGTTGGAGAGAGATCAGGCCAAGCAGCCACTCGTTAAAGAGATCGACAGCAAGCTGCAACAACAAAGTTCAACTCACTGGACGATGAGTCCGACTGGATTCTCCTTCGCAGCATTGTCTATGACGCTGCCTCAGAGATGCTAGATCCCATCACATGAAAGCGTTATGACTGGTTCGCATTCAGTCGTTTAAGCATCGCCTTCACCGAGCAGACCTCAACGACCCGACATCAGCGTCCAAGAAAGCTGCTTTTTTTTTCAACATCAGAAGAAGCGTACAGCTGGAACTACGGCAAATGCAGGATGCACGGCTGAGCGATAAAGCTGTTAAGATCCAGTCTTATGCTAATCGCAACGACATGGAAAACTTCTACAGAGAATACCGGATCACTTCAAACAAAAATTGAAGATCTAGTTAAGTATCTTTATATCCCTTTATATGCACTGGACTTGTACTATCACTGCCTGGTAATTTGTATATAAATTATATGTTATCTCCTATGGCGACCAAGGATGACATCTCATAGCGCTTTTTATAGTGAAAAAGGCGCTCTTAAAATATCAACTATTATTAGAGCGCTCAAGATTTGTATTTGGACAAACTTCGTTGGGACTGTCTCCCCCAGTGCAGATGGAAACGTACTGATCACAGATCAGAAAAAGGTTCTTGAACGCTGGGCAGAACAGTTCAGAAATGTCCTCAATGGTCGATCCAGCTGCCATCAGCGAGGAAGCGATCACAAGGCTGTTCCAGGTTCCAACCAATCACTCACTTGCCAATATCCCCACAGAAGCTGACGTGGAAGAAGCAGTAAAACACATATCTTGTGAAAAAGCACCTGGCGCTGACTCCATCCCTGCAAAAATCTGCGCCTCTGGTCGCCAAACCTTCACTAGAAAGCTCACTGAGGTATTCCAATCTGTATGGAACCAAGAGAAAATCCCGCAGAATCCCTATGGATGCTTCCATCGTCCATTTGTACAAGCGCAAAGGAAATCGACAAGCGTGCGACAACCACCACGGCATCTCGTTGCTATTTGTTATCGGAAAGATCTTTGCCAGAATCTTGTTGAACCGCCTGATCGACCACTTAGAGGAAGGCTTACTGCCTGAACGTCAACGCGGGTTCAGACAGGGTCGCAGTACAGTGGTTATGATTTTCGCAATACGTCAACTCCAAGAGAAATGCCAGGAGCAGAGCTAGTGTCGGTATCTACACCACCTTCGTAGACATGACTAAGGCTTTTGACACCGTATGCCGAGAAGGACTCTGGATGATCATGCCCAAGTTTGTCTGCCCTGCAACGCTCATCTCATTGGTCAGACAGTTCCATGACTGCATCCAAGCTAACGTGCAGGATGACGATGAACGCTCAGAGCCCTTCCTTGTCATAACGGCGTGAAACAAGGCTGCGTCCTCGCCCCTACCCTCTTTAGCATGGTGTTCGCTCATCTATGCAGACAGATGTATTTCGTGAGGGTGGCATCGGAGTGGACTGCAAATTTAGAACTGATGGAAATCTGTTCAACATACGGAGACTGCAGACAAAATCAAAACTCCAGGAGGATATCGCCCGTGACTTTCTTTTTGCTGATGACTTTGCCCTGCATGGTAGAACCCAGTCTGACATGCAGGAAAGCATTGACCAATTCGCCAATGCCTGTGACGACTTCGGTCTGACGATAAGCATAAAGAAGACTTTAGTGATGCATCAGCCCAGGGAGGTGGGAAGAGAGTTTTCCACCTCCCTGATCAGCCAGCTCCTGCAACCATTCACTATACACAAAGCCAACCATCACGGTCAACGGCGAGAAGTTGAAAGTGGCAGAAAAGTTACCTATCTAAAGTAGCATATTAAATGTTACGAAATATCTACATCGAAGAAGCCGCGAAGTCTCCCGCAGAATTGCCAGGGCCTGCTCGGCTGTCAGCAGACTCAGAGACAGGGTGTAGGAGAAAAGAGGAAAACCTTCAAAACAAAGTAAAGCTGTGCCGCGTAGTCGTCATGCCCTCTCTACTGTACACCTGCCAAACATGGACAGTGTACAGCCGGCGTGCCAGGCAGCTGATGTACTCCTTCCACATGAGATGCCTCCGAAATCTGCTACACGTAAAATGGCAAGGGAAGGTGTCAGACACCGAAATACTTTCAGGGAGACCAGATGGAGAGTTTTGATGCGATGCTCAAGTGCTCCCAACTCAGATGGGCCGGGCATGTACTTCGAATGTCCGACGAATATTTGTCAAAGTGACTGCTCTACAGTGAAGTAATGAAAGGCAAGCGCTCTCAAGGAGGTCAGAAGAAGCGCAACTGTACAAGGACACACTAAAAGCTTGGATGAAATGCTGCAGCATCAATCCTGACACATGTGAAGCAGCGGCACAAGACCGATCTGCCTGGCGAGCCGTGGTCAGCTCTGGTTTATAAGGCTACGAAGTAAAACGTGTGGAGGAGCAGGAACAACTACGGCAGCGACGAAAAATAGCAGAGCAACCTCTCAGCCTGGCCTACCTTCGGCATTTCCATACACACTGCACCAGATTTTTCGGAACGAGGATCGGACTGATTAGCCATCTTCGCACCCACGGTATGTAGTGTTACTGGAAGTTATGGTCGTATTCGCCTGCGAAGGACGAACATCATCATTGAATTATTGCATTGCCATTACAAAACAGTCATTGTATACATTCAGGTCACTTGGAATTCTTTCCTCCTTTTATGGTTGTGTTGTTTTATTGGTGAAGTTGGAAAAGATAAATAAAGCAAAGAAGTTAATTGCAATCCAGAGGAGAAAAATGGGCAAGCTGGAAAGTAAATGGAAGGACATAATTATGTAATGAAGAGCACTCTTAATATGGCTGCATTATTTATATTGAGTTTGTCTTATGTTGAGAAACATGGTGTGGAGAATTTGGAGATTTTTTTTTCAGATCCGTATGTAACAATTAAGAAGCAGAGAACACCAACTACCTTGATTGTATCAAGTAATGTATTTTTTAATATGATTTGTATGTTTTTATCTTTTATATGCAATTGGAAAATGACACCAAATCAAAGAGAGAGGGAGAAAATAAAAGGACGATTAAGCAATGTGAACAAGGAGAACTGAAACAACTGGCATGATAATAAACCGAGTCAAATAACTCATATCACGGAACACCCTACAAACATTGCAAAAACCCATTAGCGGGTTAATTAGTTTGTTCTTGTGAATGAAGCATGCATGTACACGTGCAAATATTTACATTGGCAAGTACAACGACAAAAGATATTGTGGATCGTGAAAGCATTGCCCTAACAGAGAGTATATTAGTTTATTGATTATGAAATTGAGAAGTCATGTCATGGTACTTGCACTTGAACACCGCGGAAATTCTCTGACTGGTAAATTCGCAGACCTGTACAACAAAGTGTAAGTGTACGTGTCTTGGTGCGGTATATTTGAAATTGTGTGTCACATTAATTTTCTCCGCTCAAATAAACAATGATAATATAACAACAATATAACTTGATAAATAATGATGAGTCAACAGGTAATTATATTTCTTTTCTGTCACATTGATTACAGTTTTGTTAAAGAAAGTTTCACACCTCCATGATTGCATGACTGAAATAAGGTCGACTCAGTTTTGAGAGGAGGTGAAAGCTGACGCTTCCAGATCCAGCGCTCACTCCAAAAATTGTGATTCTGTCCTTGTCTCCTCCGAAGGCTGAGGGAAGAGAATCAGGGGTTGGAAAGAGATAGACAGGTGATCATGATGAAATAAAAGATACAAATTTAAGAAAATAAAAAAATGGATGGATGATGTATTCAAATATAGGCGGATAAGTACTACTAGCAATGGGTAGGTCCTTTAAGGGTTAACTGGCTGACTTATAAAGAGGAAGGAAAAAGAAAGATACTTTATATATATATATATATATATAGAGAGAGAGAGAGAGAGAGAGGACATTTATCAAAAACATGAGATGCCACTACTCGAAATGGTTAAATTAGAAAGATTTGATAATCTCACTTCAATACGACTTCATTTTCAATGAAGTACATGTGTTTGAACACACACACACACACACACATACATATATCATAATTATTATTTAAAGCATTGTGTTCATGTACATATATCTGTCAGTCTTACAGTCTTATGGAAATAAGTAGACCCATATTCTTTTTAATTGTTACCGATATCATCTGAGATATTTCCACTGAATCCTGCAATATCTTGCCACCCTACTGATCTGCATTCAATGTAAATATTCAAACAAATGGTTAATACATGAAATCAAGGAATAAATGCCATATCTATCCCAATATCAGGGTATTATTACCTTCAATGTTAGTATAGACCCACTTGAGAGCTGCCACCTGATCCAGCATACCAACATTACCAGGAGCTTCTTCATCAGCTGGTAGAAAATAGGATTGAAATGAGTTATTTCTTGAAATACAGGTGAAAGTAATGTCAGGAATGACTAATCAGAACAATGTCCGTATTTCTATGTATTACATGAGCAAATCGCTCCGTTTTATATTCATTAGTCATCTGTGGATCAATAGCGTCATTTGAACTATTTTTTGTTTAAATCTTGTTTGGAGCGGGGATATCTGCCTACATTTTCTTCATATCTTTTCTTCTTGGGAGTCGATAGTTATTTTGGATCCATCGACAGGGTGTATTGACATGCTGTATCTTAATCTATAGCTTCTATATATTTCATTACGAATGCACTGGTCACACATGATCTAAACAGCTGTGACCAAAAAAAAAAAAAATCTTTTTTAAATCTATATAAGTGATAGGAACTGACCTGTGGTGAAAAAAGAAAAAATGTTCAGGCGGTAGTTGATAGTTACAATTATGACGTCACCAACAGAAACCAATGGGACGCCACTAAATTCCGCTGTCATCGCGGTTCCCATGGAGAAGCTGCCACCATGAATAAAGACCATGACCGCCGTGCCGTTCATCTTTATCAATCAAAACAATATAATAATTCATACATATATTACTGTATATCTGTTGGAATTATCATTCATAGCGCTGGAATTGATATCTATCACAGATAAATTATCACAAAGTAATTTCGAAGACATTAATCCTGATGGCTGATATTCTATGCTAAGAAAGATCAATGAATTTCCTCTCCATATTATGAAACAAGATTATCATGTTTAATATGCCATCAACAAAACACATTTGTCCTAATAACTATAGACAAATAAGTGGTTAAAGGGGTTAGCATTATATTATTACATTCTGTTCTATTGGATTATTATTATTATTATTATTATTATTATTATCATCATTATATTACAAAAGGAAACTCCGAAGCCATTCCATTTACTCTGAATGAAATTTCGAATATCCAACGAATTGTCATGTATATGCTTCTAAAAATAAGATAATGCCTGTTTGTTTTCATTTTACACTGTGTTAGAAATAATGCTGGATATTTGAACTGATCATTTTTCTGTTTTTATTGTCAGATTCAAATCAAATTGTGCTCAATTAGTTCTTTCAATTGACACTGTATTTCATTTATGTATGAAAAAGATATTCAGAAATAAAAGCAAAATCAATCAAATCAAACCCCATCGCTTTGCGGTAAAAAACTCTAGCGCAAAGACACTTGCCCTAGATTAATCCTACCTTTGGATTAGGAGCAAACACGTTCAAATACAGACAGTCTTCTGACATCTTCTCGACAGGAGGGAAAAAGTCAAATACACCTTGCTGACAGACAACTTCAAATTCTGTAGCGTTCCTCTCTCCTTCCCATGACGTCATACTTGTGGGTGGGGCGAATCTTTCAGGAGGGGCCGCATAAGGCACCCCCTATATACGTTGGTAGAAATAAAACAAAAACACACAAAACACAACAAATGCAATCAAACAAGGCTAATTCTGGGGAAATGATGCCAATGTCTCCATAGAAGTTCAGGCTTCGGTGAAGAGGGTTTTACTGTGGTTACAACATGACTACATAAGTAAGCTTATTTTATAACTGGAATACATCCCAAGCAATTTCATCTCATTGGTAAACTTGTCTGATTTGATTCAATGTTTTACCAGTCGACTCTATTAGTTTTTATTTTTTTTTTTTTGAAAATGGAGATAGAATCGAGTGGGTCGTGCGGCTGTCATTTTCTGTAAGTTAAGTCTTCTCTATCATGTGCTGTCAATTGGGCATTCCAACACCTCGCTCAACGCGCTGCAAGAATGTCCCCTAGCTAAGAAGGAAGAATGTATACTAGTGTATAGGAAGTAAGGTTACGTATACATACTTATGAACCAAAGGTAAATATGTATAGATACTAGTGTACTAAAAGATATAAAAACGTACAGATATTGCATTGTGTACTAAAAAATAAGAATGGTTACTAGTGTACTCAGTAGAAGTCAAATTGGCCTATACGATTCCACTTGAAAAAGCTGGCCCTTTTTTCAACTCACCAAGAAAACGTCGACATCTCGAGTCTTGTTGATGAACTTGTTTTCACTGAAAGTAACCGTCTTTCCTACCAGAGTTCCTTCTTTCACCGTAACTCTTGGATTCTCAGCATTCAGTGGCTCGAAAATGGCAAAAATTGCCAACAAAGTCCACAATAGCTGCATCGTTTGAGAGGAACCGCGCTTGTCTTGTTTTCTTAATTGAAAAGTTACTGATTTATCCAGAGAGTCCAAGTCAATTGACTTCATGCAATCACTTGTCCTTTTAGAATAAACTTGAACAATGCTTGACTAAGGTTGTCCTACGCAAGGACTGCTTGTACAGCGCAAGATATTCAGACTTTGGTCACAATTTGCAGACGGACCAATAAGTGAGCCAATGACAAAATGACGTCAAAGTTTAAGCAGGGACATGAACGCATGGAAACGTAGTCTAGTATCTATAACTGAAACAACTTCAAGCAACAAATGTCTTCAAATAGTTGGGAGTAGTTGTTGAAGCTGATCAATAAAATAAGTGCATGCTGCACTTGAATGAGAAAGATTATTAATGACGACTTTTCGTTTTCGTTTCCCCCTTTTTCTTTTTCTTTTTTTTTTTGCAACTGGTCTATCATGGCAAGACTAACTTTAGTCCGAGTAGATGGTCGATTTAAGCAGAGGCTTACTTCTTTACAAAAAGTTGTTTTGAAAAAAAGAAAACCGAATCTCAAACGGTCGTGAGAATAAATAAGTTTCACAAAGGTCGAAGTCCGCAAATTGTTTAAATACTGACAACGCTCAAGCACATCTGAATCGGGCGCATATAATATGACTGTCATCTTCTTTGATCACGCTACAGACGTGGAAAATTTTACGGGCTCTGCGGCTTTGTCTGCCTCAGAAAGCATGACAATATTTTGAAACACTACATCATGCATGCAGTTAGTTGTAAGCTTTTTACTTTGTCATTCCATGGGTGGGCTTTATTACACTGACATTGCAAGAAAACCAGCTTGCATACCGAGTAGTTTAAATGTCAAACTATCAAATGAATCTTAACTGATGAAATGGTTTAAGACGACTTACGATATGTCCTACCACGTAGAACCGGTGTGTGTATTCTAAAATATTCAGGTTTTATACTCTTTGATTCTTGTAATTTTAATGGAGAGATATTCCAACAGCAGGTATCCAACATTGGTGCGCATCGTTATGGAATCATAGTTTTATAAGGCGACTACGATCTTAACAAAGGGAAGTTCCTGCCCATTTTCTCTTGTTTGCATGGCTGTAGACCCTAATGTGCAATAATCTACTTCACCGTTTTATTGTTCGGCCATATAAAAGCAACCTTGATATTCAAAAGGACAACAGTATCCATAAGACTATGCAATGAGGACTTTGTATCTTGGATAGAAGAATAATATGCAAGCATTTATATTGATGTAGGGTAATTTGTCAATCAGTTGCAATTTATCGGGAGAAACCAGAAAGCTAGTACGCCTTTTTTTTTAAGAAGAGAGAAGGATGGGAGAAAGACAAAAACAATGAAAAAATATAGAAACCCCTTTACCTAGGTGAACATACAGTACATATATATATATATATATATATATATATATATACAAACAAACAAACACACACACACACACAGAGAGAGAAGGACAGTACAGTACACATTTCGCTGGCCTTCAATTAAATTGTGAATTTATTCAAAGAAACTCAAAACGACATCATACATAAATAGTAGAGCGGCATAGCTTGAAAAGTGAGAGGAATTGTGCATTTTATGATAAAAGCACTAAATTTCGCACACATGTTGACAATTACATTAGAAATAAATTCAGATATTGGGCCATCGAAAATAGCGCCCTCAACGGCCATGGCAGCCATTTTTCAAAATGGCCGCCATAAATGCAATTTTTCGTAAAAAGATTACAAATTTCAGGAGGGAAAATCAATACGATTTTGCAAACGAGTGGAAAATAACATTCAAAATAAATTTAGATATTGGGCCATCGTAAATTACGCCCTCAACGGTAATGGCAGCCATTTTTCAAAATGGCCGCCATAAATGCCATTCTTCGCAAAAAATTACACAGTTCAGAAAGGAAAATCAGTAAGATTTTGCAAACAAGTGGAAAATAACATTTAAAATAAATTTAGATATTGGGCCATCGAAAATAGCGCCCTCAACGGCCATAGCAGCCATTTTTCAAAATGGCCTCCTTAAATGCCATTTTTTAGTAAAAACTTACAAATTTCAGAAGGGAAAATCAATAAGATTTTGCAAACGTGTCGGAGATAGCATTAAAAAAAAGTTCAGATATTGGGCCATCGCAAATTGCGCCCTCAACGGCTATGGCAGGGATTTTTCAAAAAGGCCGCCATAAATGCCAGTTTTCATAAATTTTACACATTTCAGAAGGGAAAATCAATAAGATTTTGCAAACGAGTGGGATATAACATTTGAAATAAATTCAGATATTGGACCATCGGAAATTGCGCCCCCTAACGGTCATGGCAGCCTTTTTTTCATAAATGGTCGCCATAAATGCAATTTTTCGCAAAAAAAGTAAAAATTTCAGAAGGTAAAATCAACAAGATTTTGCAAACAAGTTGAAAATAAAATTCAAAATATATTTAGATGTTGGGCCATCGCAAATTGCGCCCTCAGCGCCAATGGCAGCCATGTTTAAAATTGGCTGCCATAAATACCACCTTTTCTCCGAATTTACTAATTCCAGAAGGAAAAGACAGTGAGATCTTGCACTCAATTTAAAAATTTCGTTTGAAATATATCTTGCGCCTATGTATTACATTGTTGTAAATAGCGCCCTCAATGGCCATTGCAGCCATTTTCAAAATGGCCACCATGGATTCCATTTTCTTTTATTTCCTGATTTCACAAAAGGAAAAGTCAATAAGATTTTGCACACAATTTGAAAATTATGTTTGAAATAATATTTGTAATAGATTATTATAATACTGCCCTCAACGGCCATGGCCGCCATATGCCAGAATTGCTGCCATTGTCATAATCATTTTGTTTTAAAAAATGTTAATATCAGAAAGAAAAGTCAACAAATGTGTACATAAATTGAAAATCATGCTTAAAATCAAACAATATATCTAGATTGCATTAACTCTAGAAATTGTTCCTTCGCAAATTTTCAAGAAAAAAAAATGCTTATAACGGTAATTGCAGCCATTTTCCAAAATGGCTGTCATAGATGCCATTTTTCTTTAATGAAGATGTCCTAATGCCGGAAGAAGACAGTAAACATTTTTCTTTCTTTTTTTTTGGCGCAAGTTGACAATACATATAAATAAGTTTAGACATTGGGCCATCTTAAACTGTGTTCTCAATGGCTATTTCAGCTTTTTGTCAAAATGGCTACAATACGCTCTTCTTTTTTGTCTTGAAAATTTGCTTTAACTTCAGAAGGAGAGGACAGTAGAATACTCACAGAGACATTATATAATCTGAAATATGATGTTATGGAAATCATTTGAGGAACATTTGAAATAAACAAGGCAAATGCTTAACATATATCTCACCAATGATGAATGCATATTTTTGGTGGCAAACATAAAAGATTTCCGAAAAAGAGTAATATGAATATCCAGGGATAATGGCGCCATGTGTTAACTTTGACAGTAACACCATATCATTGAATATATGGGATATATGACGTGTATCTATTCTAAAATGTAACTTCCTAAATATTCTTAAAACAGATACGAAAAAATGGCCTTTCATTTTACGATAAAAGTTAATCTACTTGCTATGTTTCCATAAAACACATACCTTTGATATCCATACTGTTAGCCGTCACACACGAAATACTGCAATTAGGACTAAACTGAAAACATGAATTTAGAACTAACCCATCAATGAAATCTCTTTGAACACCAGATTGCATTAGATATAATGGCTGTTTAGCAGTATTCTATTGCTTTCTCCTTCTGGAATAAGCAAATAAGAATAAGGAGTGTGTGGAAGCCATTTTGCCAAAGAGCTGTCATAGCCGTTGGGACGATGTTTAAATGGTGGCTCAATATCTTCATTTCAAATTTGAATTCAAATTCAAACTTGAATTTATTTGAATGTCTTTTGTCAATTTTCACAAGAAATTATATTGTCTTCTTGTGGCATTATCATATTTTCAAGAAATAAATAACATATATAGTGGCCATTTGGAAAACGGCTGCCATGGACGTTGTAATGAACTCATATATTATTTTCTTTTGAATATGATTTTAAACATAAAGGTATGTACAAATTTCATTGGTTTTCTCTCTGAAATTAGCAAATCTTTCCAGAAAAGAAAAAAAGAAAAGAAAGAAGCAGACATCCATAGCGGTCAGCATGGCCCTTGAGGGCGCCTTCTAAGAAGACTTTACACTTAAATTTATTTCTTGAGCACAATTTTCAACTTGTTTGCAAAGTCTTATTGATTTTTCCTTCTGACATCAGCAAATTTTTGCAACAAAAAAAAAAAAGCAAAACAAGGGGGGCATCCATGGCAGCTGTTTTAAAACTTGGCTGCTATGGCTGTTGAGGGTGCACTTTTGGATGGCCTATTATCAAATTCAGTTTGAATGTAATTTTCCATCTTTGTGGGAAAAAAAAAGACATTCATGGTGGCCATTTTGAAATATGGCTGGAATGGCCACTGAGGGGGCAATTTGCAATGGCCCTATAAGTTTACTTTTGAATGTACTTTCCCACCTGTTTGCAAAATCTCGTTGGCTTTCCCTTCTGATTTTAGTAAATCTTTTCGAAAATATAGCATTTATGGCGGCCATTTTGAAAAATGGCTGTCATGACCGTTGAGGGCACAATTTCCGATGGCCTAATATCGATATTTATTTTAAATCTCATTTCCTATTTATAACCAAAATTTCATTGACTTTTCCTTTTGAAATTAGCATTTTTTAAATGAAAAAATGGCACTTATGGTGCCCATTTCGAAAAAAAAATGGCTGCCATAGCCATTGAGAGCGCAATTTTCAATTACCCAATATCTGGATTTATTTTGGATGTAATTTCCAGCTTGTTTACAAAAAAAAAAAGACCATTGGCTTTCCCTTCTGAAATTTAAATTTTTTAACTAAAAATGGCATTTGTGGCAGCCATTTTGAAAAAAAGGCTACCATGGCCGTTGAGGGCGCAATTTCCGATGGACAAATATCTAGATTCATTTTGAATGAAATTTACATTTATGGGAAAAATTTTATTATCTTTTCCCTTCTGAAATTTGCAAAATCATCGAAGAAGTGGCACATTAGACAGCCGTTTTGAAAAATGGCTGTCATGGACGTTGAGGGCGCAATTCACAATGACCGAATATTTAGATTCATTTTGAATGTAATTTCCCACTTGTTTGCAAAATCTTACTGGCTTTCCCTTCTGAAGTTAGCAAATATTTTGAAGAAATGACATTTATGGCGGCCATTTTGAAAAATGGCTGCCATTGCCGTTGAGGGAGCTATTTCCGATGGCCCGATATCTAGATTTATTTTGAATGTAATTTCCCATTTTTGACCAAAATCTTATTGACTTTTCTCTCCTAAAATTAGTAAATTTTACGAAAACATGGCATTTATGGCAGCCATTTTGTAAAATGGCTGCCACGGACGTTGAGGGTGCTATTTACGATGGCCCAATATCTAGATTTGATCTGAACGTGATTGTCAACCTGTGTACGAAATTTGGTGCTTTTATCACAAAATGCACAATTTTTCGGCTATGCCGCTCCACTAAAACCCATATTCCATAACGTTTCCACCTGCCCGCATGTATATTACACACTAATTGATTGTCTCATTTAAAGATGCACGATATGATACTCATTGATGAGCTGATCATTGCGGGGTGGGAAGAATGGTAAAGAAAATAATCCCTGTCTCGAGCAACATGAAAAGACAGCAGTTGTCATGGTTATGATTGATCTTAATGAGGATCACGATCAACTAGCAAAGTGACCAGTGATCTGGGCGTCTGATCGCAACAGTCAACATCAAAGTGAAGGCTCGCCATCATGCAGAAACTCTAGTTTTTCTTGTAAAGTTCTAAATACCCCGATGAGTTTTAATAAAATCAATTAATGCAGTTGTAGTTTAAAGTTGTAATTCATAGCGTTCTCATTTTATCACTGTTTGATTCATTCATTATTCGTTCACGCATTTTCTATTCATCGGAATACGATAGTGAATACATAACGTCAACAGACAATATCACCCATTCTCTTCTGTTCTACATTGTAAAGTCTGATGACTACTTTTCCACCAAGGCAAATTTCCGACCGTTAGAGTTGGCAAATGCAAACATAAATGTGTTTATCACAATTGTCATGGTTGAAATACATATGATCTTGTATACTCCCTCTGTGTTGACTGGTAAACGAACTATACTCTCTGTGTAACAACGTTAAATTTTATGTATCATCATGAAAGTTGTGATGGTGACCAGGTGTATATTGCTCTGCATCTTATTGTTCCAGTCTTAAAGATTCAATGCAGGTTTTAATTGTATGACGTTATGGGAAATATATAATGTAGGAAAGTTTAATTTGTTGTGATCATGAATGTTCACATATCTTAGTTTTTTTTTTCTTTCTCTGAAAGGTGTTTACCTTTTAACCATTCATTCTACCATTAGCAAATTATGACATCAACAAACTTCAATGTAAATTGGACATAATTATTATGTTGTATTACACACTGAATAATTGCTGGACAAAACCAAATAAAAACAAAACTCTCCAAGAAAACTTCAAGATGACAAGCAGGAGGAATGCATATTGACAATTCCTTTGGACTATCACCGTTGGAGAAAGTTCTGTCTTTAAGGATACTCCAGGTCAAGAAGAGATTTAAACTACTCTTGAATCATTTGATACGTCTATCATTTCCACGACTTCTGAAGTATGAATAAATGATACTTCACGGCAGAAGTCTTGGTGCATTTGCTTACTCAGGCCTTCGTTTAGGAATTTTAATCTAAGAGAGCTGTTGAGGTTCTTTTATTCAATATCGGAATGACCACATGAGTGTCGCGTGTCCCAGTTGTTAGAATCAGATGGGCTCATATTTAATACTTTAAAAACAACTTTAAATCACTCATCAAATTTGAATAACGATCGAGGAATAAAAAAAGAAACTTAGTCATAGATGAGGAGGCACAGCCATGCCGAGATAATCATGACCCATTATGACACATTACGACCAGTAAAGTCATGTGACTAAAACAAAGGCTCGGGCTTGAGCAGTGAAGGTTTGTCATTAACATTAGACTTTAGATTGCAATTTACATTATACTCGGAAGTTCATGAAACGTGTCATTGCTGATTTATGATAATATGTCAATATCATTTATCGTTATTTCAGACACTATAGTCTATATACACTTTATGGACTAGAAAGTAATTCTGTTTTGTAGTTTTTGAGGCAAAAGTCACTAAGGAAACTAATTTAGGTACTTGAAAAAGTGGCTTGATTATTCAAGTAAAGACATGTAGATGTACTTCGCTTTAATCGGCGAAGTGCATTCGAGGATAGTTGTGTGATTTCTCAAGATTAATTGCAGGCAGGTTCATTCTTGTATTCCTCGAACGCCTGCTGCCATGCTGTCATCTCCGTCTTCCAGTCATCATAACTTTCCCGCCATTCCTTCTCAGTGTCACTCAAGTCGTCTGGAAAGAGAGGGAGAGAGAATGAAGAATCGATGTGATTATCAAAATTATTGCGCTTTCCTTTTATAGCTCACATTCGCATCCTGATTTGTCAACCCGTGCGCCAACCAATGGCAAAACTAAAAAAAAACGTTTTGGAGTTGCTTTGCTGCCGACACATGTTTTTTTTTTAATCATCTCATATTCTTAATGCATTCTGTGATTGATGACATCTGTACCCTATTTCATAAAAAAAAAGAACAAGATGGCACATTTTGACTCTTTACCTTAGGAGACAAAGTCGATGTAAAAGAAAAAATCGAAAAGGCGAAGATGAATTACGTTATTCCACTTATTGGTCTGTTTCGAACATGAATCAATTTTAGAACTCGATCATTAGCCTTTCTTATAACATCTGTGCGACTAGTCTGATTGACGAATAAAAGCAGCCGTCTAGTATCGAGATGATACGAAATTACATGGTGCATTGCGCACCAAACTTTCAAATCTTTGGTTTATACAAAACGAAACTTTTTGAATGTGCAAAGGGGCTGGAGTCAGCTATACTTAGCTGTAGGGTTGATTGCTTAACGATATGATGATGGTTTTAGGTCATTGGTTTTTCCTAATATCAGTGAACAATTATGGAACATACACACTGACTGACAGACAGACAGACAGACACACACACACACACACATACACACTTCCATTCCTCCACACTTGAAAACCACGGATGCAACCTGTCAAATCTAATATGTAGTATAATGAAGTGATCATGGTCTCGAAAAAAAAAATACCTGTAAAAGCCACGAGGGATGGGAAGTAGTGGTTCCAGAAATGGCACTGCCTGGCTCTGACGACCCTCCCTGTGGGCAATCCTATAGCTATCTCCTTGTACGTGAGTTCAGGGATCGTGTACTCTGGCCAGGTGTACTGTCCTTCCCACAGGTCTGAATCCATGCTCGGCTTACTGGGGTTTCTACGATACATATAATAGTTGCTATCCATTAATGCATTAAGTTCTTGTTGTTTAAGTGCCTGATCCTCACACTGTCACATGCAAAATGGAATCAATGTTTCTAAATGCACTCAGAATTTAACTGATAAGGAATTTTGTCTTCAGTACAATACAAACAAGAACATCATCTATCCAGAACTTTTCATCACAGATTAGAGGTATTTGTAACTTTAAAAAAAAAAGAAGAAGATATTAGCAAACTATTTCATACCAGTGAATCAAATGACTGGCTTACCCGGTCTTGGCAAAGTTGGTCCAGAATTGCATCATCATAACGGAGAGGGCGTTCTCCTCGTCAGTCATGTTATGTCCTTTGACGTGGTACAGCTCATCAATGAAAGGGACGCCCCACACAAAAGTCATTTCTTCTCCATGTGCTGCGCCAAGCCAAGGAGTGTTGGGAGTAAATCCTTCGTACTCATAGAAGCTCCTGGAAAAAAAAAATATCATGCTGTTCTTACCAACACAAAACAACGGATAAGAAAGAATACTTAAATGAGTTTGGAAAGTCTCTAACTGAATAAAAGTTGAAATTATTGAATTCACTCAGCATGCCAATACCTCATCTTTTTCTCTCTAAAAGTGTCAGAAGAAAAAAAAAAGGATCGACATCATTTTACCCACTTCAGGATTAGGTTGCATCTGTTTTGGGTTTGAGAATGGCAGACAATTTTATTTTGTAAATTATGTATTGATGTGTCGCCAATTACAAATAATGCTCGTGTTTAACCAAGGTGGGGTGAGATTTTCCAGGCTTGACAGACCAAGTAACACATAATAATTTCATGAAATAATAATTATTACAAACTTCATGATTAAGTTCTGTGAGAAAAATGCTTCCAATTACGGGCATTAGGGAAGCCTACTTATGTTGCTGTGTAACTATAATTATGACCGATCACAGAAGATAGGCAGGGCTAGTCAGGTAGGTGATAGAGAGAGAGAGGGGGGGGGGGGGTCCTCCCAGGTCTTTTGTCATAAATCACTAAATAAAACTCCAAAAGGGTATATTTTTGGTGTACATATTCTTTCTACTGTTCTTCAAAAATGTGAGTGAAAAATTGTGCCATCAAAAATAATTTCTCAAGTATTCTGTTGTTTCTTTAATTTCTGACGTATTTCCTTGTTTGTCGACTTTTTTCACTGTCTTTGTCGGCGACTCTGTTGAGAGCGTAAAAATAATATGTTACCTACTGAATTCAATCGATAAAAGCAAAAATAACCATTTTTCAAATGAAATTTGACCGAAAGTACATTTGCATTAAAATTGTACATGAATTCAAGTTTTTGAGCAATTTTAGGTCTGACAAGCATGTATATAATATTTATGCGTAATTTTAAAACCGCTCGCCCAGGCGACGCAAATTTGATCTCAGAACGAGCGGGAGACTGGAAAGAAAAAGAGTCGTGAAACATCGCGGCGATAGATGTTGTTGGTTTTTTTTTTTTTCGATAGTGACGTATCGCGTGAAATGTCGAAGGGGGGCTACCAGCAAACCCCCCCCCCCCCCCCGACTTAGTACGGGTTGAAGGAACTGCTAGTGATCCATACTTAGTAGGTACGTGGGTCATGAAGTACTGATAGACGGGTCCGCCGCGTGATGCATGTGCTCTAGTGACATAATCAGTTGGACAAACGAACAGCAAATCTCCATAGAAATCCACCACTGAGTCGAAGTAATCCGCAGTACTGTTGTCTGCAATACTCCAGTCGGTATACTCCTGGTCTACAGAGTCGATTATGATCGCATCCTCCAGACCGTTGTAGAGAGTCAGCTGGATTTGAATCGAAGCAAGGTAGGTAGCTCGGTCGTAAGGGGGCGGTGTTTCGCTACCCGCGTAGGTCGGAAAAGCTACGTATGGTATCAAAGTCCCCTCGTCCTTGTTGAAGCCCGCAACGATTGGTACACGGGCAAAATCTCCGTTGCTGTAGAGGTTTTTTGGTGTATCTTCGAGAAACGTACCGTCCACAGTCACTTGATACCCTGCAACATATACCTGAACATCGTGGTGGCGGAAGAGGGATACTATTCACAGACCAAAACTAATAATGTGTGAATAACCTGTTTGACAAAGCATAATCTTATAGTCTATTAGGTGATACATGAAGTGTTGGCGGCTGACAGTTTGCGCATGTCACAATCGTTAACATTAATAATTGTAATGGTTTGAAGTTCTTGATCGTAGTTACTGAAAACTGTACAGGCAACATCGTGTGTTGGTGTGTACACCACCAATCTGTCTACGAATCCTTCGCGCGCGTGCGCACGCACACACACACACACACACACACACAAGTTGAATTTTCTCAGCGGGTGTTAATTGCGTACAGAGGCTTGGAAATTGAGCAAAATTTGAAACCTAACTCCAGAAATAAGCATAAAATTTGTAAAATTTATATAAGCCACTTCCAAACAATTTACATTTTAGCTATTACCAGTGTCAATTTCATTGTATATATATATATATATATATATATATATATATATATATAACATCTTGTGATACAGATGTTATATGAATGGATATTGCAGAAAAATCTAGGAAATTATGATTTTTTTAGAGGGAATCAATGTTGTTGTCAATCCAGTAGAAACATTTTCCACTTCTTTTATAGTAGAGGTGATGACATTATCGCGTTATCTAGTGTGATCTGTCATCTCATAATGTTTCATGAGAAAATGTGAGAGTTGATACTTCTACTACTCATCTATGATTTTACCCTATCCATGTCCATCCACGAAAGCCCATTAACTGGTGGAATGATTTTCTCTTCAGATACAAGGTACTATAAATGGTGCACCACGTTGCCATGGCAGCCATACCTTATCAGCGGCCTTCCTGAGTTCTTCAGCATCCTTCTCTCTGAGACATTCCACCAGAGCCTCAGAACTCGACGTGCTGCATCCCATGGCCACGCCCAGAGCTCTCGACTGCTCAAGCTCTCTCTCCGGATCGTTGAAAGCCCAGTCAGCCAGGGCTGTCCCACTCTACATCAGTATTAACATAAACGGGAAATGAAATAGGTCACTGGAATGTATCCGGAGAAAACATACATAGAAAACACCAGATGCACAAGTAAAAACACTGAAATACTGTCCAACTTTTCACGGAATGTTATCATGTAAGTAGTTTTGGGGAAGAACTTTTAAAATGATGGCACACGAAATTTGAAGTCATCTTTTAGTTGAAGGACAAAGATATCCTGTCTCGGATAACTGATAAGTGCCAATAGTAACCTATAGTGAGTCCCATCACACGAAAACACCAGGATTGGTTCGATGACAACAACGAACGCATTTAGTCTTTGCTGGAAGAGAAACATTGTCTCCACCGAGCATTCCTCAATGACTCGACATCAGCGCCCAAGAAAGCTGCTTTTTGCAACATCAGAGGAAACGTACAGTTGGAGCAACGGCAAATGTAGGATGCATGCTAAACGATAAAGCTGATAAGATCCAGTCTTATGCTGATTGCAACGACATGAAAAACTTCTACAGAGCGCTCAAGAGACAAATGGGTAAGCTCGAAAGAAAATGGAAGAACATACTTAATGAAGAGCACTCTTAATATGGCTACATGTAACTACACAAGAAATGATTTATAGATATTGAGTTTGTTTTTTTTTTTGTTGAATAACATGATGTGGAGAATTTGGAGAATTTTTTTTTTCAGATCTGTATGTAACAATTGAGAAGCAAAGAACACCAACTACCTTGATTGTATCAAGTAATGTATATTTTTAATGTGACTTGTATGTGTTTCTATCTTTTATATGCAATTGGAAAATGAAACCAAATCAAAGAGAGAGAGAGAGAGAGAGAAAGCAATGCGAACAAGGAGAACTGAAACAACTGGCATGATAATAATTCGAGTCAAATTACTCATATCACGGAACACCCTACAAACATTGCGACAATACATTAGCGGGCTAATTAGTTTGTTCTTGTGAATGAAGCATGCATGTTATACACGTGCAAATATTTACATTGACAAGTACAACGACAAAAGATACTGTGGATCATGAGAGCATGGCTCTTACGGAGAGTATAGTTTATTGATTATGAAATTGAGAACTCATGTCATGGTACTTGCACTTTAACACCGTGGAAGTTCTCGGACTGGTAAATTCTCAGACCTGTATAACAAAGTGTACTCTCTCTTGGTGTGGTATACTTGCAATTCTTTGTCACATTAATTTTCTCTGCTCAAATAAACATCAATAATATAACAACAATTACAACGAACCCTTTTGAAAAGAAAGAATAATGACTAACCAACACCCAATGATCAGTGTCTTTTTTATTGCATTGGCTAGTTACATAGAGATAATTTCCCACCTGCATGATTGCCTGACTAAAATAAGGTCGACTCAGTTTGGAGAGGAGGTGAAAGCTCACGCTTCCAGATCCAGCGCTCTCTCCAAAGATTGTGATCTTCTCCTTATCTCCTCCGAAGGCTGAGGGAAGAAAGTCATAGGATGGAAAGAGATCGGCAGGTAATCATGATAAATACAAAGAAAATCAAAAGATGGAGAGTGATAGACAGATGATCATAATAAATGCATGGATAGATCCCAAAAAGATTATCTGGCAGACTTTATAAAGAGAAAGGAAATAGAAAAAGAAATATATATCAAGAAATATGTAACTTATTATCAAAATGATGAGACTCAATACTAAAAAAAAATGGCTGAATTCAGAAATGTGTTCTGAAGTCGTTAACTCATGCTGAAACTATACTCAGTGTATTGCGTTCATTACTCCATGTGGTTTGTTACGCTCAAAACCACTGTTCCATTTTGTACAAACGGACAATAAAGCTGACGACAACCTGAGGTCGAAAGATTCTACCACCAGCCGGCATCGTGTGACATCTACTGTCTTCATTGTCTCCATTATATATATTATAGGTACACGTATTTCTGTTCAGTCATACAGTCTTATGGAAATCAATAGACACGTTCCTTTGTTTTTAATTACTGACAATATCTGAGATATTAACTGTCAACACTGAATCCTGCAGTATCTTGCAACCTGCATTTGCTATGTCAATGCATGTATCTGCATTTACTATGATTAATTAAACAGATAGTAAATACATAAAATCAAGGCATTAATGCAATATTTTTCTCAATATCAGATACCTATTTTGCTCTGATACCTTGGTATTATTACCTTCAATGTTAGTATAGACCCACTTGAGAGCTGCTACCTGATCCAGCATACCAACATTACCAGGAGCTTCTTCATCAGCTGGTAGAAAAATGAGATTGAAATGAGTTATTTCTTGAAATACAGGTGTAGAAAGTAATGTCAGGAATGACTAATCAGAACAATGTCCGTATTTCTACGTATTACATGAGCAAATCGCTCCGTTTTATATTCATTAGGCATCTGTGGATCAATAGCGTCATTTGAACTATTTTTTGTTTAATCTTGTTTGGAGCGGGGATATCTGCCTACTTTATCTTCATATCTTTTCTTCTTGGAAGTCAATAGTTATTTTGGATCCATCGACAGGCTGTATTGACGTGCTGTATCTTAATCTTTAGCTTCTATATTCCATTATGAATGCATTCGTCACACATGATCTAAACAGTTGAGACAAAACATCTTAAAAACACACACACACAAAAAGTATTGTTTATTATGTGATAAGAACTGACCTGTGGTGAAAAAAGAGAAAACGTTCAGGCGGTAGTTGATAGTTACGATTATGACGTCACCGACAGAGACCAATGGGACGCCGCTGAGTTCCGCTGTCATCGCGGTTCCAATGGAGAAACCACCACCGTGAATAAAGACCATGACCGCAGCACCGTTAATCTTTATCAATCAAAACAGCATTGATAATTGCATTTATTGTGGAATTATTATTCATAGCCCATGGATTGACACTTATCACAGACAAAAGCATTTTGAAGAATTTGACATTCCATGCTAAGAAAGATCATTGAATTTCCTCTCCATATTATAAAAAAGATTATTATGTGTTTGATATGCCATCAACAGAACACATTTGTCCTAATAAATATAGACAAATAAGTGGTTAAAGGATCATCATTATATATTATTTTATTCTATTCTATTAAACTATTATTATTATAATATTATCATTATTGTTGTTGTTACAATTATCATTATCATTATTATATAATGAAAGGAAAGTCCGAAGCCATTCTATTTACTCTAAATGAAATTTTGAGTATTCAACGAAGTGTCATGTACACTATATGCTTCTAAAATAGGATAATGGGTTAGGCATAAAATAATGCCTGTTTGTTTTCATTCTACATTGTGTGAGAAAAAATGTTTTGAATTAATCATTTATCTGTTTTTATTGTCAGATTCAAATTGTATTGTGCTCAATTAGTTCGTTCAATTGACTTTGTATTTTATTTATGTATGTAAACGAAATTCAGAAATTTATTCAAAATCAATTAAATCAAACACCACCGCTTTGTAGTAAAAACTCTAGCGCAAATACACTTGCCCTTGATGATTCCTACCTTTGGGTTTGGAGCAAACACGTTCAAATACAGACAGTCTTCTGACATCTTCTCGGGAGGCGGGAAAAACTCAAATACACCTTGCTGACACACAGCTTCAAATTCCGTAGCGTTCCTTTCTCCTTCCCATGACGTCATGTTTGTGGGCGGGGCGAATCTCTCAGGAGGGGCTGCATAAGGCACCCCCTATACATTGGTAAAAATAAAATAACAAATACAATCAAACAAGGCTAATTGTGAGGAAATGATAAAGTCAATGCCTCCATAGAAGTTCAGGCTTACGGTGAAAAGGGTTTTACCGTGCTTACAACCTGACTAGATATAATACATCCCAAGCAAATTCACATCATTGCTAAACCTTTCTAGGTTTTTTTTTTTCAATGTTTTACCAATCTTGCAGTAATTTTAACGACTAGCGTTGAACATCTTTAGTAATCATGAATATTTACATGTGAAATCAACGACTCTATTTGTTTTACTTTGTTTTTGTCTGCTTTCTTGTTTGGTTGTTGTTGTTGTTGTTGTTTTTTGAAAATGGAGATTCAGTTCAGTTCAATTTATTCATTTCATAAAATCACATATAAAATATTTACATAAATGTGTGAGTCAAAGGAGGAAATCACGCAAAAGCCCATCAGGGCTTGGAAATGGAGATTCCCTTTACAATATAGTTTAAAATCACAGTTTTGAATGAAACATATATATATATCAAAATAGAACTTAGATTAGAGACCGTTACAAAATCAACAATATATTATGATGGAAACAGGAAACAGGAAACAAAACAACGACTAAACCAATACAATATATTACAATACAATACAATACAAAACAAAACAAACATGCACGGTATTTGTCAAAGGTTTGTATGAGAATTGCACAATTTTCATCATTCATTCATAATAAACAATCAGTACAGATTAAGAAAAAGCTGCTTATATTGAGTCATAAAAAGATTCAATGTGTTAGCAGTTTTCAGTTTCATGCTTAACATGTTCCACAATTTAGCCCCTTTGTACTTTATTGAGTTGGACTGACTAATTTTCAGACGATAAAATGGTGAAACATAGCATTGTTTATTTCTAGTATTGAAAGAATGTTTCTTGGCATGAGTAGAAAAATAGTCATTGAATATATCTGGCAAGACTGAGCGAACATATTTATACATAAAAATTCCAAGTTTGAATGAAATTCTGTCTCGAAAATTTAACGTTTGCAAGTCCTTAAATAATGGAGGGGTGTGGGCAAGATTGAGGGAATTTGTACAAAGGCGAATGGCTTTCTTTTGGAGGACCGTTAGCCGATCTAATTGTCTCTGGCTGGTCCCTGACCAGACGAGATTACAATAGTCTAAGTACGGCAAGATAAAGGCATTGTAAAGCATCAACAGTGTATTTTTCGGGATTAACGAACGAAGCTTGAACATCATACCAAGTGCAACACTTATCTTTCCATGGACATAATTTATATGGTTATTCCAGGACAACTTTTCGTCAATATACACCCCTAACACATTTATTGTGGCAACCTTTTCAATTTCATTATTACCAATTTTTATAGAAAAGTTTGGATAAAAATTGTATATGTCTTCTGGAAGATTGAAAAATCATATATTTCGTTTTACTAATATTCATTTGTAGTTTATTTGCCTTGAACCAGTTGCGTCAGGATTGCACTTCTTCATTAACAATTTGGTTAAGCATTTTCTGATCAGAATGTGAATATATAATATTGATATCATCAGCATAAATTACAAAACGAAAAACTTTCGATGAATTGATGACAACGTTGACATAAATCAAAAAGAGAAGAGGGCCAAGGATACTACCTTGGGGCACGCCATGAGATACGGGCATGAGGTCCGACTTAGCACCGTTGAACCTGGTGTATTGTTGTCGTCCACTCAAATAATCAACAAACCAAGAATGAGGCACACCACGAATACCATATAGTGTTCTAGCTTGTGCAAGAGTATGTTATGGTCCAGTGAGTCAAACGCTTTGCTCAGGTCAATGTACATAGCCAAAGGAATTTCTTTCTTTTCGAGGGATAAAATGACTTGTCCCAAGGTGTGTAACAATGCTGATTCTGTCGAAGAGGAGGGCCGAAAACCAAATTGTTCTTTTATGAGAAGGTCATTTTCGGACAAATGCTTATACAATCGTTTATATACAATGCGTTCAATTATTTTGGAGAAAGTTGGAAGAAGAGAAATTGGTCTATAATTTTCTATCAAAAATCTATTATTCTTCTTATAAACAGGAATTACCTTTGCAAGTTTGAGGGAGTCTGGGACCTTACCTGGGCATAGCGATTGATTAAATATAAAACACGTGATCTATGTAACAAAGAATAACCTGGCATATTGTAAAGGGAGGACACATTCGAGTTAAACCAAGTCTCAGTGAAAGCATGCATTGCGAATTTATGGCAAAGGCTACTAAGATAGTCGGCTAAACATTCGTGCTTTGCAGACAAACTCTGAGCATTCAAATGAAATAGGGAGAACACAGCCTCGTTTTGACATTTTAGAAATTTGTGATTGAAAGTGTCATTGAAATAATAATTGCATGGACTTTCTAGATTATTGATGGAGACATTATCATCACTATTCATGCCAAACACTTCAAAAACGTGGGAGTTAAGGCCTGATTCAAATGAGATATCACTGCTAGAGTAGTGAAAAAAAGAGAATAATTCTCTGTGAAAATCATCATCTTCAAGTATGTGGTTAAATGGCAATTCGTTAGATATACACGGAGGACAGATATAACATTTTGGGTTTAAGTGCAGCGAACAGCTTGACATGTAGAATCGGGTGGGTCGTGCGGCTGTCATCGTCTGTATTAGAAGATAAGTCTTCTGAATGGGCCATTCCAACATCTCACCAAACATGCTGCAAGAATGTTTCCTAGTGTGCTAAGAAGAAATAATTTATTCTAGTGCACCAGTAAGTGAGACTGCATACTTGTGAACCAAGAGGTAAGAATGTATAGATACTGGTGTACATAGAGGTATGTAAGAATGTACAGTATGTCCCAAAAACAATTACAATCAGATTTTCGCATTGATAACACCCAATATGATTGAACTATCTAAATGCTACTTCAGGGTCTTAAAATATAACATCTTAGCTCTATTTTGCAGAAAACTCCATCCGATTTGGTTAAGCGGTCACAGAGAAATGTGGATTGTTGTAAAAGCATGTCATGAGTCTGATTCTTCCAAGTTTAGTACTTCGATGATTTCGTGTGTGAATACACTAGACAGAACTTGGAGGGAAGAGATTCCTGACATCCTCTACAAAATTCCTCATTTCTCTTTGACCATTGAAGCAAATCGAATAGGGTTTTCTGTAAGTTGTTGGCAATAAGTTATACTTTCATACCCTGAAATTGTATTTGGATTGATTCACTATTCTTAAAGCTATCATTGTGGAGAGTACCGTTGTAATTATTTTTGGGACATACGGTATAGATACTGGTGTACTAAGAGGTACATAAGAATGGGATACTGGTGTACTAAAATATAAGAATGTATAGATACTGGTGAACTAAGAAATAAGAATGGTTACCAGTGTACTCAGTGGAAGTCAAGTATAAGCCTACAACTCCACTTCAAAAAGCTGGCCGTGTTTCTTTCTTCTTCTTTTTTTAACTCACCAAAAAAACGTCGACATCTCGAGTCTTGTTGATGAATCTGTTTTCACTGAAAGTCACCGTCTTTCCCACCAGAGTTCCTTCTTTCACCGTAACTCTCGGATTCTCAGCATTTAGTGGCGAGAAAATGGGAAAAATTGCCAGCAAAGTCCACAATAGCCGCATCGTTTGAGAGGAACCGTGCTCGTCTTGTTTTCTTAATTAAAAGTCACTGATTTAACCAGAGTCCAAGTACTTTTACTACGTGCAATCAGTTGTCGCCGTCTAGAATAATCTTCATATACGTTTGCCTGATATTGTCCTACGCAAGAACTGCTTGTACACCGCAAGATATTCAGACTTTGGTCACAATGACCAATAAATAAGTAAATGCCAAAATGACGTCAGCAAGTTTTAGCAGAGGTATGAACGCATGGAAACGTAGTCTAATATTTATAACTGAAACAACTTCAAACAACAAATGTCTTCAAATAGTTAAGAATGGACGTTGAAGCTGATCAATAAGAAAAGTGTATGCTGCACTTGAATGAGAAAGATTATCAATAATGATAATAATAAAGGACATTTATATTGCGCAGCTACTATAATAATTTCGATGCGGCATTTTATACAAGAATGCCCTGTCACCAAGAGTAGCTTTTGATTTCCCTGATGGGTATTTCAGTAGCGTTTGATCCCATGAACTTCGGAGATGATAGAATGTTTGAAATGATGTTTTTAACTCTACAAGTTCCTGTAAGTACACTGGTGCTGTACCATCAAAAGCTCTATTTACAATCAACAGAGGTTTAAATAATGATTCTCTGCTTTACAGGCAACCAATGTAACGCACGCAGTGATTTTTTAATCATTATTAGTCATTACTAATGACGAATCTTTATTTTCTTTCGTTTTTACTTTTTTTTTTTGCAACTGGTCTATCGTGGCAAGACTAACTTCATTCCAAGTAGATGGTTGACTTAAGCAGCGGTTTTTTTCTTTACAAAAATTGTTTGAAAAAAACAAAACACACACCAGAAAACCGAATCTCAGGAGTATGAAAACGGTCGTCAGAATAAATAAGTTTCACAAAGGTCAAAGTCCGAAAATTGTTTAGATACTGACAACGCTCAAAAACATCTGAATAGGGAGCATATATGACTGTCATCTTCTTTGATCACGCTACTAGTGTGGAAAATTTTACCCGCTGTGACTCTCTCTGCCTCAGAAAGCATGACAATGTTTTGATACACTACATGAAGTTAGTTGTAAACTCTTTACTTTATCATTGTATGAGTGGGCTTCATTACACCGACATTGCAAGGAAACTAGCTTGAATTGTTTAAATGGCAGCTATCAAATGAGTCTAAACTGATGAAATTATTTAAAACTAATTACGATATGCCCTACCACGTGGAACCGCTGGTATGAAATTTGAAATACTCAGGTTTTATACACTTTGATCCTTGTAATTTTAATGAAGAGATATTCCAACAGCAGGTATCCAAGATTGGTGCGCGTCGTTATGGAATCATAGTTTTATAAGGCAATTACGATCTTAAAGTTCCTGCCCATTGTCTCTTGTTTACATGGCTGTAGACCATAATGTGTAATGATCTATTTCACCATTTTATTGTTCGGTTATATAAAAGCAACCTTGATATTCAAAAGGACAACAGTATCCATAAGACTATGCAACGTCGAGGACTTTGTAACTTGAATAGGAGAATTTATGCAATCATTTACATTGATGTACGGTGATTTGTCAATCAGTTGCAATTTATCGGGAGAAACCTAAAAGCTAAGAAGAGAGAAAGATTGGAGAAAGACAAAAAGCAAGAAAAAAAAATACAAACCCACTTACTTAGGTGAACATACCAAAACATACTATACAGAGAGAGAGAGAGAGAGAGAGAAAGACAGTACAGTACACATTTCGCTGGCCTTCAGTTAATTGTTTAATTTATTCAAAGAAACTCAAAACAACAACATCATACACAAACCCATATTCCATAATGTTTCCACCTGCCCGCATATATATTACACACTCATTGATTGTCTCATTTAAAGATGCACGATATTATGATGAGCTGATCATTGGGGGAGAGAAGAATGGCAAAGAAAAGAATCCCTGTCTCGCGCAACACGAAAAGAAAACAGTTGTCATGGTTATGATTGCTATTAATGAGGAAAGTGAAGATCAACTAGCAAAGTGACCAGTGATCTGGGCTTCATATTATGAAGTATTGATCGCAACAGTCAGCATCAAAGTGAAGTTTTGCTCTGACACTCGCGAAGATTCATAGTACTCTTGTTTCTCTTGTAAAGGTCTAAATTCCCCGCTGAGTTTTACTAAATGCAGTTGTAGTTTATAATTGTAATTCACAGCGTTATCATATCTCAATGTTTATAATACATTCATTATTCGTTCATGCATTACATTTTCATCAGAATACGATTGAGAATACGTAAAGTCAACAGACAATATTTTGCAATATTTTGCAAGCAAATTTCTGTAATGTCACTATAGATAAGCCCTCGAGAATGACGGTTAACTCATCAACATTGATTGATAATATTGTTACTAATATTGACACAGATCATTCGAAATCTGGTCTTTTGTATAGTGATATATCTGATCATTTACCTATATTTTTTTATCTGTGACGAGATACAACATTCCCATGTCAAGCAAACAGAAAGTAAGAAGAAGCGCAAATTCACATCAGAAAATATATCATTACTCAACGACGATTTAATCTCGGAGACATGGGATGATGTATTGCTTTGCGCAGACCCAAATATTGCTTATGATACGTTTTGGAATATATTTCTTTCTTGCTTTAACAAACATATCCCCGCAATTGAAAGGAAAAGTAATAGAAAAATTAAAAATCCATGGATAACAAAAGGAATTTTCCGATCAATAAAGAAAAGAAATATGTTATATAAATGCAGTTTACGGTATCCTAATAATGATAACGTTAATCGATATAAATTATATAGAAATAAATTGACACAAATTATAAGGCTTTCCCGTAGGATGTTTTATACAGAAGCCTTTCAAAATGCTACTGGAAATATGTCAGCCACTTGGAAAGTTATTAATGATGTGATTGGCAAGCAAAAGAATATGTCAACATTTCAAATTATACGTGACGGTCAAACACTCTGTAACCCAAGGGATGTAGCATGTTGTTTCAATGAGTATTTTGTTGCTATAGGTCCTAGTCAAGCTTCAAAAATAGATCCTACACAAACTGATTTTTCGCAGTATTTAGGTGCGTCAAATGATAATTCATTATTTTTTAAACCAACAGATTATGTTGAGATTCTTGACATTGTTCACTCATTAAAATCAAGTTATGCAACTGGTCATGATGAAATGAGTACGTATTTTTTAAAACAGATTATTGGTAGTATACTGACACCCTTAGTGTACATTTGTAATTAATTTGTCACTCTCAACTGGTATATTTCCGAATGCATGTAAAATTGCTAAAGTTATTCCAATATATAAAAAAGATGACTCTTCTTTTGTATCAAATTACCGTCCTATTTCTATTCTTCCTAGTATTTCTAAGGTAATAGAAAGGCTTGTATATAACAGATTGTATGATTTTTTTTTGACACAATATGATATATTTAACCAAGACCAGTATGGCTTCAGGAAATTTCATTCAACAGATATGGCACTAGCCCAATTATACGATAGAGTGTCGACTGCCTTAGCTGAACAAAAACATGTCATCGGTGTTTTCATGGACCTAAGCAAGGCATTCGACACTCTTGACCAAACTATCCTCATACGTAAATTGCAGTCCTATGGTGTTCGTGGTATTCCACTTGAATGGTTTAAAGATTACTCGTTAAATAGAAAACAATATGTGTACTATGAATCTGTTAACTCTGAAGTATTACCTATACAATGTGGAGTCCCACAAGGATCCATATTGGGACCGTTATTATTTCTAGTGTATGTAAATGATATTTCAAACTCATCTAAGTCACTGCAATATATTATGTTTGCTGATGACACCAATGTATTTTGTTCCAATTCTGATTTTCATTCGCTCCTAAGAACTCTTAACACTGAATTACCGAAATTATCTATGTGGTTTAAGAGTAATAGATTATCACTTAATCTGAAAAAGACAAATTTTATGTATTTCTATAACAAGAAGCACAAAATTGAAATGCAACATTTAAATATTATGGTGGATGGTGTATTATTGGAACAAAAAGAGAGTATTAAATTCCTCGGAATATATGTAAATGAAAATATGAAATGGAATGTTCATGTACAATATATCTCTGATAAAGTATCTCGTAATGTTGGTATACTTCAAAAGTTAAAGTATTATGTCCCTCAGAATATCTTATTTATTTTTAATTCATTGATATTATCGCACATTTCTTATTGCAACATTGTATGGGCAACATCAAAAAGCCACATTGATAGTATATTACTTTTACAAAAGAAAGCAATACGTATATGCACCAACTCAGGTTATCGAGACCATTCAGATCCTTTATTCGCAGAATTAAGAACACTTAAGGTAAATGACATTAATTTTTTGCAAAACTCACTCTTTATGTTTCGCTTACATAATGGTCAGTTGCCATCTTCTTTTTACTCATTATTTCAATTAAATAAGGAAATACATTCTTATCCAACAAGACAATCTGATAAGTTTCACTTGTATAATCCCAAAACAGTGATGGCTCTGAAATCTGTCAGACACACCGGACCCGATGTTTGGAATTCTCTTCCTTCTGAAATTCGAAGTTTAAAGTCCACGTATTCTTTTAGGAAGGCTGTAAAAACGATGTTGTTATCTGAATATCAGTAATTCCATTGTCATTGTTATATACTCGAAATTCTTTTGTACAAATATCGACACAATTAGTCTATTATGTAATAATGATTATGTAACCGACCATGACCTGTATCAACTGTCCACCTGTACCTCGTTGAAGAAATATTTTGTCATGTCTTGCTAATCAGTGATACAGGTGATTTTATTTTGTATAAACCTTTCGTGAAAGCAGACAAACCTCTCCCTTCCCTTTCTCCTTTCAACTATCCTATCTCTATGCAAGTCATCCCTCCCTCCTATTCTCCTTCCGATGTACATTATAATATTATGTTATGCTACGGGGGCTGCACGCAAATCAAGCTACGCTTATGCTGTAGCCCCTCTGTATTATTCATTGTAGTATGTTTTGTTGTACTTTTGCTGTACATTGTACACAGGCAATGAACAAGAAAATACTTATATATATTATCATATTTATGTTTGTACATGAATGTGTATATGTACAATGATGATACAGAAACCAATAAATCAAATCAAATCAAATCAAATCAAATCAAACAATATCAACCATTCTCTTCTGTTCTATATCGTAATTAGCTGATGACTCTTTTTCCACCAAACAAATTTCCGATCACGTTGGCAAATGCAAGCATAAACGTGTTTTATCACATGACCAAAAGAGATATATCATACTCCCTCTGCGTTGACTGGCAAGCAAACTACTCTCTGTGTAACAACATTACATTTCATTTATCATCAAGAAGGATGAGATGGTGACCTGGTGTATATTGTCCTGCATCTCATTGTTCAGTCTTAAAGAATTAATGCAGTTTTTAATTGTATGACATTATTGGAAATGTAAGAAAGTTTAATTCGTTGTGTTCATAATGTTCACATATCTTAGTTGGTTTTTTTCTCTCTCTCTCGAAAGGTGTTTTCCTTTTAATCATTCATTCGACTATTTCAGCAAACTTATGATACTAACACACTTCAGTGCAAATTGGACATAATAATTTTGTTGGATTACACACTGAATAATTGCAGTACAAAACCGAAATAAAACAAAATTCCCCACGAAAACTGCTATAGATGACAAGAGGAATGTATATTGACAAGTCCTGTGGAATATCACCGTTGCAGAAAGTTCTGTCTTTTAGGATACTCCTATATAGTCAAGAAGAGATTTAGATTATTCGTCAGTCATTTGATACGTCGATCATTTCCACCAGTCCTTAAGTCTTAATAAACAATACTTTCACGGCAGAAGTCCGAATGTATTTGTTTACTCGTTTAGAATTTTAATCTCAGAAAACTGTTGAGATACTTTTATTCAGTACCGGAATGACCGTATGACTGTCGCGTGCCCCAGTTTCTAGACTCATTAGGGCTCACATTTAATACTTTAAAGACAATTTTCGTAAACTCATCGAATTTGAATAACGATCAAGAAATAAACAAATAAACAAACAAACAAACAAACAAACAAACTTATAGTCATAGATGAGGAGGCATTGCCAGAGACAATTATGACCCAAAAAGACATATGAAGACACTTATTTGTGCATCACAGGTACACGATAAGCCATATCATGCCCCTTTATCAAATTCTACGTACGAAATCATAAAAAAATAAAAAGTAAAACTATGAGAAAAGATAACAAATGAAGGGAAGAAGTCGTGTGAGTAAAACAAAGGGTAAGGCTTGAACGGTGAAGATTTGTCATTACCTTTAGATTTTTGATTGCAATTTACATTACAACGGGGAGTTCATGTAACGTGTCACTGCTGATTTATGACAATAGGTCAATATCTTTTATCGTTATTTCAGACACTATAGCCTATATACACTATGGTCTTGAAGGTAATTCTGCTTTGTAGTTTCTGATGCAAAAGACAATAAGGAAACTAACTTAGGCACTTGAAATAGTGGCTTTAATTCCAGTAAAGACATGTAGATGTACTTCGCTTTAATCGGCGAGGTGCATTCGAGGATAGTTGTGTGACTAATCAAAATTAATTGCAGGTAGGTTCATTCTTGTATTCCTCGAACGCCTGCTGCCATGCTGTCATCTCCGTCTTCCAGTCATCATAACTTTCCCGCCATTCCTTCTCAGTGTCACTTATGTCGTCTGGAAAGAGAGGGAGAGAGAATGAAGAATTGATGTGATTGTCAAAATTAGCGCGCTTTCTTTTTATAGCTCACACTCGCATCCTGATTTGTCAACCCGTGCGCCAACTAATGACAAAACTAAAAAATGTTTTGGAGTTGCTTTTCTGTCGATACATTTTTTTTATGCATCTCATATTCTTAATGAATTCTGTGATTGATGACATCTATACCCTATTTCATTAAAAAACAAAGATGGCACATTCTGACTCTTTACCTTAGGAGACGATGTCGATGTAGAAGAACAAATCAAAAAGGCGGAGACGAATTACATTATTCCAATTATTGGTCTGTTTCGAACATGAATCTATGTTAGAACTCGATCATTAGCCTTTCTTATACCATCTGTGGGATTACCGTCTGATTGAAGAATAAAAACAGAAGTCCAGTATCGAGAATCTACATGCTGCACTGCTCACCAAACTTTATACGTTTATACAAAACGAGAATTTATTGTAACGTGCAAAGGGGAGTCATCTACACTTAGGTATAGGGTTAATTGTTTCATGATATCAGATGGTGATGGTTTCTGGACATTGGTTCTTCCTAATTTTCGTAAACAATTATGGAACATACACACAGACATACAGACACACACAGCATACAACCGTGTTTCTATACCTGAGATTCTCGAATGTAACCTGCAAAGCTAACGTATAGTATAACGAAGTTATCATGGTATCAAAAATACCTGTAAAAGCCACGAGGGATGGGAAGTACTGGTTCCAGAAATGGCACTGTCTGGCTCTAATAGCCCTCCCTGTGGGCAATCCTATAGCTATCTCCTTGTACGCGAGTTCAGGGATCGTGTACTCTGGCCAGGTGTACTGTCCTTCCCACAGGTCTGAATCCATGCTCGGCTTACTGGGGTTTCTACGATACATATAATAGTTGCAATCCATTAATGCATTAAGTTCTTGTTGTTTAAGTGCCTTCCTCACACTGTCACATGCAAAATTAAATCAATGTTTTTAAAGGGTGTGTACAGTTCTGGTCGAGGTGAGGATTTAGCTTTTAATGTTTTGCGAGATATTCAGAAACCACTCTATGAGATGTCAAAGAGCATGCAGTTCTAAGGGGTATCAAAAGTTTATTCGATGAAAATCGGTTTTGAAATGGCTGAGATATCAAAAAACAAGGTGAAACAAAGCGTTCCTAATAAAGTTGTGGCATGTCGCCTTTTATTATTAGCACTTTTTTGGATATCTCGGCCATTTGAAAACCAATTTTCTTCAAATAAACATTGAATTCTTCTTAAAATTACATGCTCTTTCATATTTCATATAAGGCTTTTCATTATCTCACTTAGAAATGTTCAAAACATGAATCCCCACCTCAACCAGTACTGTACAGTCCCTTTAAAGGCACTCAGAATTTAACTGATAAGGAATTTTGTCTTCAGTACAATGCAAACAAGAATATCATCTATCCAAAACTTTTCATCATAGATAAGAGGTATTCGTATTTTCTTTTTAATATTAGCAAACTATTTCATTTTTAGTGAATCAAATGACTGGCTTACCCGGTCTTGGCAAAGTTGGTCCAGAATTGCATCATTATAACGGAGAGGGCGTTCTCCTCGTCAGTCATGTTGTGTCCTTTGACGTGGTACAGCTCATCAATGAAAGGGACGCCCCACACAAAAGTCATTTCCTCTCCATGTGCCGCACCAAGCCAAGGAGTGTTGGGAGTAAATCCTTCGTACTCATAGAAGCTCCTAGTATCAATCAATTGAAAAAAAAAAAATAGTGACACAGTAACACAAAACCAACTGATACAAATGAACACACTCTGCTAAAGTCAGTTTAGAAAGTCTCTTACTGAACGTAGGTCACAAAAAGTTGAAATGATTGAATTCACTCAATATGACATTACCCATTAACACCCCCCTCTCAAAAAACAAAAACAAAAACAACAACAACCAACAACCCAAAAAACAAAAATTACCCCCCAAAAAAATCATCATTGTCAACTTTGGGATTAGCTTTGAGAACGACAATTAATTTTAGTTCGCAGATGTGCTGATGTGTTGCCAATAAGTCATTTATGTATTTAGATAAGGCGCATATGACACATATTAAAATTCTATGAAATGATAATAATCATTACATGCATTAGTACGTTCTGTAAGATTAAATGCTTTCCATTTCGGGCATGAGGTAAGCCTACTCATGTTTCTGTATAACTATCGCCGAAATGCATTAAAGGAAATAGTTGCAAGTCCATACTTCGTAGGTACGTGGGTCATAAAGTACTGGTAGACGGGGCCGCCGTGTGATGCATGTCCTGCGTGTTCTCTGATGACGTAATCAGTTGGACAACCGAACATCACATCTCCAAAGAAATCCACGACCGAGTCGAAGTAATCCGCAGTAATGTTGTCTGCAATACTCCAGTCGGTATACTCCTGGTCTACAGAGTCGATTATGATCGCATCCTCCAGACCGTTGTAGAAAGTTAGCTGGTATTGAATCGAAGCAAGGTAGGTAGCCCGGTCGTAAGGGGGCGGTGTTTCGCTACCCGCGTAGGCAGGAAAAGATCCGTATGGTATTAAAGTCCCCTCGTCCTTGTTGAAGCCCGCAACGATTGGTACATGGGCAAAGTCCCCGTTGCTGTAGAGGTTTTTTGGTGTATCTTCGAGAAACGTACCGTCCAGAGTCACTCGATACACAGCATCATACACCTGGGCATTATGATATGATAATATGAAGACAGGTCCAATTTACAGAGCAAAATTGATCATGGCTGATAATCATTAATATTTAATAATTTTAATGAAACTGTACAGGCAGCATTGTGTGTCGATGTATACATCACCTCTCCGTCTATCTCATAACTTAATACTTCACTAGAATCCCGATTGTTCTGGCTGAACTTACACACACATACACACACACACACACACACACACACACACACAAATATCAATTTACTTTTGTGAATGGGTGTTGATGTTGTCCAGGGGTTTGGAAATTGAGCCGAATCTGAAAGCTATATAATCTAGAAATTAGCATGTAATTATTTAAAACTGATTTATGATAATTTATCATAATATTCAAGCCACCTCCTAACATGAATTACGTTGAATACGGAACGTTTCAGTACCCTATCAATGTCGCTAGTTTAGCTGATTTTCTGACATGTCTGAACATCTTGTATAGGTCGGCCGTTCCACAGTAAAAGGGTCTATCTTGAGAAATGTTACTTCGGAAAAAACGGGTTTAAAGTTTGGTGTATTTGTATGTCTGCCTCTTGTGTTTGTAAAGAAAGTGGCTTGTGAGTGTAATGTATTATGAAAATATAAAAAAATGAAATATGAAAAATACACCAAACTTTAAACCCGTTTTTCTCCGAAGTAACATTTTTCAAGATAGACCCTTTTACCGTGGAACGGCCGAGGTGTACTAAGAATGGAAATTACTGTAATCGCTAGGGAAGGATGACTTTCAATAGGGATGGAGTGTTGTTCCTAATCAAGCCAAAATATTTTAAAGTACTTTTTTTTTTCTTCATGTGAAGCGATGACATTATCTCGTCATGTTCTATGACAGTGTCATAAGAAAATGTGAAATTTGATACTTTTACATCCTTCTGGTTTTTAGCTACCTTATCCATTAAAGTACATTAATACTGTGACATTCTCTTTGGTAGATGAGGGTAATAGTACATCATGTACATGGTGCACCACGTTGCCATGGCAGCCACACCTCATCAGCGGCCTTCCTGAGTTCTTCAGCATCCTTCTCTTTGAGACATTCCACCAGAGCCTCAGAACTCGACGTGCTGCACCCCATGGTGACGCCCAGTTCTCTCGACTTCTCAAGCTCTCTCTCCGGATCGTTGATGAAAGCCCAGTCAGCCAGGGCTGTCCCACTCTGAATCAGTAAAAGGGACTCAAATATGTCACTGGAATGTATCCACAGAAAACATGAACAGAAAACAGCAGATGAACTAGTGAGCAATACGAACAAGAATATCCGTAGCAACTGACATGACCCACATGTAACTCACATCATTAAACACCCACCAAACATTGCGAAGATACATCAGCAGGCTAATTGGCTTGTTCTAGTGAATGAAACAATGTGCACGTGCAAATGTTCACATTGGCAAGTATACCTTTAAAAGATATCCTGGCTCGAGAGAACACGGCGCTAAAGGAGAGCAGTTTGTCGATTACTATTTCCCAATGCATTGCACTTGATGCCGCCATTTAGCTTTCTCAATAAGAAAATACTGAAAACTGTCAATGAAATTAAGAAGTCGTGTCATGGTACTTGCAGTCTAATACCGTGGAAGTTCTCAGACTGGCTAATTCTCAGACCTATATAACAATGTGTACTTACATGTCATTCTTATACAATCTCTGATGGTGCACTTGATTCTTCTTTTTTTTTGTCACAGTATTTTTTTTTTCTGGTCAAATAAACAAATATGATTACAACAATAATAACTAACCCTTTTGAAAAGAAAGAATAATGACTAATCAACACCCAGCGGTTATTGTCTTCTCTATTGCATTGCCTAGTTACATAAAGATAATTTCCCACCTGCATGATTGCCTGACTAAAATAAGGTCGACTCAGTTTGGAGAGAAGGTGAAAGCTCACGCTTCCAGCTCCAGCGCTCTCTCCAAAGATTGTGATCCTCTCCTTATCTCCTCCAAAGGCTGAGGGAAGAAAATAACAGGATAGAAAGAGATCGGCAGGTAATCGTAATAAATGCATGGATAGATCTAATAAAGATTAACTGGCAGACTTTATAAAGAGAAAGGAAATAGAAAAATTATATAGAAGGAGATAGGTCACTTAACAAAATTATGAGACTCAATATTCAAAATGTATGGCCGAATTCAGAAAGATTCAGTAATCTTGCTTTAGAGCCAACAGAAAGTTCCTGCTTTTGGTGCATTTCACGGAGTGAAACCATGATTCAAAATATCTGGATATAACTTTAATACTCGTCAGTATGATGCTTAGAGAGCATTATAAATCGCGTCAATTTAGATGAGAACTGCAGTAGTGACTACAGTTTTATTGAAGTACATGTGCTCTGAACATATATATATATATATATATATATATATATATGTATATATATGTATATATATATACCTTGATTGTAATTAAAAGCACTGTGTACATGTATACAATTGTTTCTGTTTAGTATTACATTCTCATCGAAATCAATAAATATAATCTTCTTTTTGTACTGACGATATCTGAGATATTACCACTGAATCCTGCAATATCTTGCCACCCTATTGATTTGCATTCAGTGTAATTATTTAAACAAATGGTTGATACATAAAAGCAAGGCATTAATGTTATTTTAAAATTCAAATATCAGAAACCTATGTCGTGTATGTTGCTCTGTTACCTGGGTATTATTACCTTCAATGTTAGTATAGACCCACTTGAGAGCTGCCACCTGATCCAGCATACCAACATTACCAGGAGCTTCTTCATCAGCTGGTAGAAAATGAGATTGAGAGAAATTATCATTTAAAGAACAGGTGTAAAAAAATACTGAATGACTGGTTAGCTTTAGTCTGAATTGCTTCATATTACTTGGGAAAATCTCTCCGTTTTTACATTCACTAAATATGTGGATGATGAACATCATTTGAACTACTGTTGTCCTTTTTTTTTTTGGAGTGGGGAAATATGCCTTCATTTTGTTCTTATCTTCTTCTTTTTTTCTTTGAGAGACAACAATGGCTGTTTCGGATCCTTTGACATGCTGTATGTACATGCTGTATCTGAATCTTTGCCTTCTATATTCCATTTTGAATGCACTGGTCGCACATGACCTAAACAGTTTTGACCAAAAAGAAAAAAAAAATCATTTTTTTTTTCTTGTTTTACTGAAAGTGATAAGAACTGACCTGTGGTGAAAAAAGAGAAAACGTTCAGGCGGTAGTTGATAGTTACGATTATGACGTCACCGACAGAGACCAATGGGACGCCGCTGAGTTCCACTGTCATCGCGGTTCCAATGGAGAAACCGCCACCGTGAATAAAGACCATGACTGCAGCACCGTTAATCTTTATCAGTCAAAACAAAATCGATAATAGTATTTCTTGTGGAATTATTATTCATAGCCCATGGATTAACATTTATTACAGACAAATTTGACATTCAATGCTAAGAAAGATCATTGAATTTCCTCTCCATATTATAAACAAGATTATTATGTTTAATATGCCATCAACAGAACACATTTGTTCCAATAACTATAGACAAATAAGTGGTTAAAGGGATTATCATTATATATTATTATATTCTATTCTATTAAACTATTATTATTATTACTATTAATCTTTAATTATTAATCTTTATCAATCAAAACAACATTGATAATTCATGTCTATAACATTGTATTTCTTGTGGAATTATCAACATTTACCACGGACAAAATTATCACTAACGTAATTTCGAAGACGTTAATCTTGAGGGTTGACATTGTATGCTAGAAAAGAATAATGAATTTCCTCTCCATATTGTATAACAAAATATCATATTCAATAAGGCCTCAACAGAACATATTTGTCCTACTGTGAACACACAAGTGATTAAAAAAAGGAATCTCTGAGACAAATCCACTGTCTCTAAATGAAATCCCGAGTATTCGACGAAGGGGGTGTATATGCTTGTAAAGCTAAGCCCACAGTTTTGCGGTAAAAGGCACCGGCGAAAAGTGCAGGCAACAATATTGATCCTACATAATTATCATACAGAGAGGGAAAAAAAATCCTTTTCCTTAATGAATCTTACCTTTGGATTAGGAGCAAACACGTTTAGATACAGACAGTCTTCTGACATCTTCTCGGGAGGCGGGAAAAAGTCAAATACACCTTGCTGACACACAGCTTCAAATTCCGTAGCGTTCCTTTCTCCTTCCCATGACGTCATATTTGTGGGCGGGGCGAATCTCTCAGGAGGGGCTGCATAAGGCACCCCCTATACATTGGTAGAAATAAAATAATAAATACAACCAAACAAGACTAATTCTGGGATTTGATAATGTCAACGCTTCCATAGAAGTTCAGACTTACGGTGAAGAGGGTTTTACCGTGGTTCAACCTGACTAGATAAGCTTATTCTTCAACTTTAATATATCTCAAGCAATTTCACCTCATTGGTCAACCTTTCCGGTATGATTCAATATTTGTGAATATCTTGTAGTGATTGTAACGACTTGCATGAAACATTTTAATCATCTTGATTATTTACAAACAGAGTAATGGAGAGAGCGTCGCATGGATCACTCGTCTGGAAGATAAGTTTTCTCATTGAGGCATTCCAACACCTTACTCAACGTGTACAAGAATATACTAGTGTGTTAATATGGTTAAGAAGTAAGAATGAATACAATTGTACTAGGAAGTAAGGCTGCATACTACTGTACTCACTAAGAGTTCAGCATGTATACTGGTGTACAAGAGTTATATAAGAATGTCTTATACTTGTGAACAAAGGAATAAAAATGGTCACCATAGGTTGAAGCCACTTAAATCGGCTCCCTTTTTTTTTCAGCTTACCAAGAAAACGTCAACATCTTGAGTCTTGTTGATGAACCTGTTTTCACTGAAAGTCACTGTTTTTCCCACCAGAGTTCCTTCTTTCACCGTAACTCTCGGATTCTCAGCATTCAGTGGCGCGAAAATGGCAAATATTGCCAACAAAGTCCATAATAGTCGCATCGTTTGAGAGGTACCACCTTGCCTTGTTTTCTTAATCAAAAGACACTGATCTATCCAGAGAATCCAAGTAATGTGACTACGTGCAATCAGTTGACCTTGTATAGAATGAACTTGATCTATGCTTGCCTAGGATTGTCCTACGCAAGAACTGTTTGTATAGCGCAAGATATTCAGACTTTGGTCACACTTTATAGACCGACCAATGGATAAACCGATGCGAAAGTGACGTAGATAAATCTTAACAGAGATAATAGATGAACGCATTAAACGTAGTTAAATATTAATTAGTGAAACAACTTCAAGCAAAAATGTCTTTAAACAGATCGGAGTGCATTGTGAAACTTATCAGTTCGATAAGTGTATGCTGCGCTTGAATGGCAAATATTATTGATGATGGCTTTTTAAAACTGTTCTATATGACTAGACTGACTTTCAAAGTGAGTAGGTGGTCGATTTAAGCAATATATTTCTGCTTTTAAAGGTTGTTTTAGGAAAAAACCCAAATCACAAGAGTATGGAAACGGTCGACAGAATAAATAAGTTTCACAAAAGTCAAAGTCCGAAAACTGTTTAAATAATGACAAAGCATAAACCTACAGAACAATATTGAATAGGGTGCATACAATCAACTTCTTTGATCACGCTACAGGTATGGACACTTTTACAGACTCTGTGGCATTGTGTATCAATAGTTTGATACACTACGTGTAGTAAGGTCTTTATCTTATCATTCTGGGTGCACTTCATTACACTGGCATTGCAAGAAAACAATCTTGAATAGGTTAAATGGCAGCTATCAAATGAGTCTAAACTGATGACATTATTAAGATGATTTACGATAATCCCTACCACGTAGAACTGGTATATGTATTTTAAAATATTCAGGTTTTATACACTTTGATCCTTGTAATTTGAATGAAGAGATATTCCAACAACAGCCATCCAACGCTGGTGCGCATCGGTGTGGAATCATAGTTTTATAAACGGCGTAGACCATAATGTGCAATGATCTACTTCACCATTTTGTTGTTCAGTTATTCAAAAGTTACCTTGATATTCAAAAGGACAAAACATTATTCATAAGACTATGCAATGAGATTTTTTTTTTGAACTTAAACGGAAGAAACCTGATAAAAAGCTAATAAGCGTACAGATAGTACAGGCAGAAATGGGGGAAGGATAAAGAAAAAAAAAAGAACTAGAGATTGTAATTTGTCATTACTGACAAATTAAGGTGATCCGATTTTTTTTTAATCAATGATTCGAGGTCTGATCGCAATAGGCATGACCATACAGGTTTCATCTGTGTTTAGAGACATTGGTCGTGTGATGTTTGGATTCTCATTTAGAAAAGGGAGTCATATCTGTCATCTTTGGTACCAAATTCTGTATAAACTAGATAACGAAGATACAGCAACAAATACATAATTTAGGCATGACCATAAAGGTTCATCTGTGTTTAGGGACATTCGCCGTGTGATGTTTGGAATCTCATTTCGAAAAGCGAGTCAGACCTGCCATCTTTGGTACCAAATTCCGTATACACTGTAACGAAGATACAGAATGAAGTATATTTGACCATTGACCCCACTTTGCACAGCCAGGATGGCATCTAAGCAAAAAGTGGTTATTTCGTAAAATGATTCTTGTAACATGGTCTTTGCGTGTGCAAAATATGGAAGAGATAGGACATGTATTCACTAAGATACAGGATGAAACATTTATGACCTTTGACCCTAATTTACATACCCAAGATGGTGTCTGATCAAGAAGTTGTTATTTTATGAAATAATGTACGTGACATGAACTAAACATGTGCAAAATTTGAGGGTGATACACGCTGTTTTTCTTGAGTTATTGCAAAGAAAGTTGCAGAAAGAAAAGAAACATCTCAATACATTGAAGATAAGCTTTAGATTCAACCACGTTTTTTAACGTGATCCTGACATCGTATGAAAAAAGGAAGGGTAAACTACGATAGCCCAAAGTCTCAGCTACAACATATTAAAATCTGGGAGAAATTTACCGAAGCATAAGTGAGGTAGTGCTCGAAAAAGATAATCATGTCAAATTTCATTTGCAGAAAAACTGCACTCCCATAGATATAACACGTCATAATGAAGATACAGGAAGAAGAGCATATGACCTTTGACCCCACTTTGCACAGACATGATGGCATCTGAGCAAAAAGTGGTTATTTTGTGAAATGATTCTTGTAACATGGTCTTTGCGTGTGCAAAATATGGGAGAGATATGACATGTATTCACCAAGACACAGGAAGAAACATTTATGACCTTTGACCCTAATTTACATACCCAAGATGGTGTCCGATCAAGTGATTGTCATTTTATGAAATAGTGTACGTGTCATGAACAAAACATGTGCAAAATATGGGATTAATAGCCATTGTTGTTGTTGATCTATTGCACAGAAAGTAGTAGAAAGAAAAAAATAAAGAAAAAATTATGTTATTTTTATAGAAATTTGAAGGAGAAGCATGAAAAAATCAGAAAAAAATAAAGTTAGGAAAGGAGATTAAGACTAACTAAAGGAAAAGAAGAAATAAGTGTTAAAAAAAAAAATATTGGCAGGGGTGAGCCTCGAACCAGGGACCTTAGGATTACGAGTCGGATGCGCTATGCAATGACCTATTTCATGCTCCATAGGCCCTGTGTATTAAGCAAAATGACACTGCATCGAAGCCACGTGCCATTTTTCAACCAAGTTTTTCGACGTGATGCCGACGTCGTATGAAAAATTGGAGGGCACACTTTCGATAGCCCAAAGTCTCAGCTACAACATACTAAAGTCTGGGAAAAATTCACGGAAGCATAAGTGAGCTAGTGCTCGAAAAAGAAAGTCATGTCAATTTTCACTGCCAGAAAAACTGCTCTCCCATAGAGATAACACGTAAACTGGTAAAATTTTACAAGGATACTTTCAATCCATTTTTACGAGGTGATGACGTTATCCAATCAAAATATTGTTTTACATTAATGAAAGAAAATTTCATAAGCTACAACATACTGAAATTTGGGTGAAAATTGGCGAAATCTAAGTGAGATACGCTCGAGTGAATTTGAAATTTCATGACGTCATTTTGAAAATTTACTTTTTTTACTTTATTAAGAAATTTGATATCTTTTGATCATTTTTTTAGTATCGCCAACCCATGAAATGACATGTACAACTCATCAGCTTTCAGAATATGTCAAGAAAATGGGGGGTCACTGTCCATCCTGACGAGTAAAATCCGATTTAAAATTGGCGGTTTTTTGGCATAGTTGCACTGTGTATCCCCATTGACGCACGCGCGGAATTTTGAATTTGACGGGCCCGTATGACGTCATATTGAGTCGGATCGACTTGAAACTTTGTAGAAATATTCCTTGACATTTTGGACATCCGATCCGTGTGAAAAAACTGAAAATTTCTATTGCATATGAGCTGTGCGTGCGTATATACGCGCGCACATACGCGTCCGTCCGATTTTTTTCAATTTTTCAAAAAATGCTCCAAATGGTCTGAAACGTGTGCAAAAAAAAATTTGAGCTCGATTGGAGCATACAAATATTTCAACGCGCGCGTACGAGCACGTATCAAGAAAAATGTGAATTTTGATAATATGAATAAAATGCGCATAATTTGAAATATATGTGACGTAAATTTCATTGAAAAACTCCATTCCATTAATGAGATATGATTGAGAATGTGTTTTCATATAATGACGTCATAGTGACGTCACGGTCGACTGATCACTTTGATTTTTAATAGTTCGATTGCCGTCTTTGGGACACGATACACACATGGTATAAGTTTGAATTTGATAGACATAGCACTTTCTGAGCTAACCTCTGCACAACTTTTGGGGAGAAATAAAGAAAGAAGAAGAAGAAGAAGAAGAAGAAGAAGAAGAAAGAATCCGTACAGATACAGAAGGTGATCCGAGAGGATACTCGGATCACCTAAAAAAAAAAAATACAAATCCAAGTACTTAGGTGTACAGCATAGTACACATGCACATAGGCTGTACGGTACACATTACAGTGGTATACAATTAAACTTTGAATTTATTCAGAGACTCAAAACAACAACATCATACATAAACCCATATTTCATAATGTCTCCATTTGTCCGCATGGACATACACACTCACTTCCTGTCTCATTTAAAGTATACACAGTGCACTTGTAAATATTTAAAGTATGCACAGTATAAAGCTTATTTTTGATGAGTGTCCTCGCTGTGTGGGAAAACGGCAAAGAGAAGAATTCCTGGCTATTGACCAACACGAAAAGACAGCAGCTATCAAACAGTTGGCCCGAGAGATATCTGAGAGATGTCGTGGAACTCTTCTTCTTCTTCTTCTTCTTCTTCTTGACGTTGTTGCTATTTGTTTGTTTGTTTGTTTGTTTGTTTGTTTGTTTGTTTGTTTTGATGTGGTTTCAGCAATATCTTTACAATCCACAACGGTGTACATTATATCACCTCACCGTAAAGTTTCAGAATTTTCGCGGGTTGCAGTTAGAAATGATATTTTAATGCATCTCCTGTTAGGTCAGTTAAACATTTGTTGCCATTTTGAATCTCTCAGAAGACAGAAGAGCAACCCAAAGAGTAACCTGTAGCTGCGTTGACATGAATGTCAGCACCGTTTCTGAGGAATTGAGATCGGAATTGTTGGTGTATTTATGGAAATAATGTATAATTGAACTCGAATTGTAGTCTACGTCCCTCATTCCCTGTCTGACATCAGTACGGGTCCCCTCTAGCGTTCAGTAAAAGCACAGTTCTTCATTACATTGTTTCAGATTATAGCGGCACAGACTATCCCACATCATGATCTCTATGTGATAGCCAATAGCGATCCCACACGTCTTGTGTATACACGCTTACACTCTGCATCCTCTTTATACAGTCAAATAATGCAGCTTGAATTCTATACAGATCTCATACAATTCTATTTTCTCTATTTGTATTAATTATATGTGTTGTTTTGATAATTTATTTCATATGTGATTAAAAAAATGAAATGAATGGATCGAATACGAATTAGAAAAATATATTGTTAAATCAGCTCTAAGCATCAAATACATATGACCTCCTGATCCCACAATAAAGCCCATTCTCAATGTTAGAGTTGAAAAGGTTAAAGATGAAATAGACACCAACTGAGTGATTCGTCTCTAATTTCAGTATGTGTGAAACCGTCCAGTTATTAAAATCTTCTTTCGACACACATGATATGGGTGGTCATTATGAACAAACAAATGGTTGGGTTTACATTTCACAGAACTGACCTATCCCTTTAAGAGAGAGCGAAGCGTTAAAACAATGTCGATCAGCCCTTGACATTTTGTCAATGACGTTGATTTTAATTGATTGGCTGGCCAGATTCATTGTTGCTGGTATCTCCATCGTGTAGGATCGACTGTACACCAGGACTTTCGGTCAACGAGTTCCTGATGACTGATAATTACAGCGCTGTGTGCAGTTGGTAGATGTTGCAACATCGGTTTATCATGACTACAGGATGAGTTATGCCGTCAAAGAACCAATCATGGCTCACTTTTATGTCAATGCCACGGCCTCGAGGCTTCTAAGCAAATCATCTCAAGTTTAGTGTGTCTGGCGGCGGTTATAACTCCTGTAGGTAATTAAACGCTTCCTGCCTCAACATACCGGCGTTTTGGGTAGTTTATCAAGTCCATACTTGTTCGCAGAAAGTTATTGATACTGAGTTGTGCAACACCAGGAGCTGCTCTACTTTCCCTTTTCTATCACACTGTTGACGGAGTGTCATAATTCGGCTTTTAGTGCAACGAATTCCATCGAAGTGGAGAGCGCTTAGAAGTCTTCAATCCCTATGGACATTCTATTTCTGAGGATCTCAGTCTGGTCTGTTGGAATTACAGGACAGGTGGGTTTGAATGTTTTGTCCACGTTATTGTAACCATCTATTTCTCCCTTTTCCCCCTTTTTTATGCCTAACCTCAAACCTATTTGTCTAAAGCAAAAGAGAAAAATGTAAATCGTCTTTCACTAGTATCTACCATCATTTCAGAGAATATAGTTGTGGTCTTCCGAAACTTGAACTAAAGTTTGCAAGTGCGATGCTGTACGTTTATCTCTCGCATTATAGGAGAAAAAAACAACAACACTTGACTGTTCAATCACCTTTTGTTTCATCAGCGTTTAGAATATTGACTCTGTCGAGTGAACTCATACCTGGGTGTTACTGAGTCATTTAGGCCCGAATTCACGAAAGTGGTACAAATGAAATCATGGTTTAAACCATGGACAAAAACCATGGAGCGCCAAATGTCGCAAGGAATATTTCGTTATGAAATTGGTCATTTCATCAACAAAATGACTGTTTCATTAACGAAATGTTCATTTAGTTACAAAATGTTGTCATTCCGTTACAAAATACTCATTTCATCGACGAAATGACTGATTTCGTAACAAAATATTCCATGCGACACTTGGCGCTCCATGGTTTTTGTCCATGGTTTCATTTGTACCACCTTCGTGAATTCGGGCCTAAATGTTTTATTCTATGAAAACTTGCAAACATCTTTGATATTCAAATAGAATGTGAGAGAGATAAGAATGTTTATGTATTATTACCATAAAAAAAAGTGATGAAGAATTAAGATTGAATTAATTGTTTACGATAGTCTTGAAGGTTGTCATCATTTTTTTTTTGTGGAAATCATATCAAAAAGTGTAACTTTAAAATGACGTAAGCCCTAGTTCTTATTTTGTGCGTAGAATACGTATCCTATTGAGACTGCACCTTGAATTATGTTAACACAATTAGGTTCGGCTTGAAATAAGAAAAGCGACACTCTATACCCTCATGTCCCCATAGAGTACAGTCAAACCTGTCTATAGCGGCCACCCAAGGGAAACGAAAAGAGTGGCAGTTATTGACAGGTGGCCGCTATACACAGGGTTTATAACGTGGCTTTTCTCTTGGAGGGATTTTTCAGTGGCCGCTATAGACAGGTGGCCGCTAAGGCAGGTTTGACTGTATAGAGTCAATGTGAGTTACCTTTATTATAGAACTTTTTTTTTTTCTTTCAGGTGTACAAGTTATGTCTTCGTAAGAGACATTATAACGTATGTACATGATGACATGCAGGCTGCAATCATTAGTATTCTATCATCATCATGATCATTGTAGAGATTATTACATCATGTACCTCAGTTCAGTATGAATACTTGGAAATTTATTACATCGACATAATTGACGAAATGGTACCACATACAAACCACTTCTCCGATTCCTCATTTTTCTCACAGTCTTGGTCAAAACAAGCTCAATGTATGAATTTTGTGTGGAAAAAGTAGCATCCACCCAAAAATGCTGAACAGCATGATTCAATGATTCACGAGTTCAACGTTTTCTTGCCTTTTATACTGACTTTTGTTCCCTGTAAAGCTTTATGTGATAATATACCACATAACGCAGCAAACAAAACCTCTGGTAGACAGAGATATGAGTGCATGCTGAATATTTTTCTTTCTTTTTCCATACCTTCACAACATTTTCAGTGGTAATCATTTCCTTTCGTTTAGCGTCGCCCGTGAGTAGAAATAATGATTCATGCATGGGCAGGATAGGTAGTAATTGACATAAATATTCTCGGCAAATGGTAAATGAGCTTCAAAAGGATTACCCTCGGTATACTTGCTCGGGAGAGAATTGTGTTATTGTTGATTGATATTAAAGTCACCAATTACTGGGACTTTCTAAAATATGTGCTGAGTTTACAAATCTTGAACAGCACGTCATTGATTGCTATGTGATTGACTGTGCTCTGTAGTTGTAGTTTGTGGACCAGGAAACAATGTCATATTAGACAAGTTAGACTTAGTGAACTATTGTAAAATAGTGCTACAAGAGAGGTCATGCGGTATATGTGACCTGCCTTGGTTATAAAGGAAGCAGGTGTTAATCTTAAAAGGAAGCACAATGTGATAAGGTATCGTCTAACATTAAAGTTAAATGTACGTATACATATGGTGACATTCTCTTCTTCAGTTTTCTCTTGTGTTCTCTAGTACTCAGTTCGTAGGATGTGATATCTTCTGTATACACTATACTGAACAATCACTTAAATCACTATCCATGGTACCATCATCTAAGATGCCTATGACCTCCCTCTTACTAAGTCCTTTGACCTGATGTTGCGTCTCTATTTTTTCCAACTCCTCTAGATCCGACAAGAAACGCTCTCTCTTACTACTAAAGATTAGTTCCTGTGACAAAGTCCTGACACACCTGCATGAGGGAAAGACAAGATTATAGACTGGCAGCACATTATCTTCCCCACCATTAGGATGTCCCTCCAGGAACCTCGCTCCGAGCCGGAAGCCGGCAGCTCCGATGGAAAGAGTGAACAGGATGGCTTTGAAGAGGACAAGTGTGAACTCGTCAAATACGTCATACTCCAGGTAGAACAATTACAATCCATGTTTTCTAGTTTTATGGAACTAAATACGATATAGGTAGACACATAGAGCATTGTACTGGACTACTCACCATCGATCCCGCGTTGGAGTGATCTAGTCAATGGCACTTTTTCCGAGAGCTCCTTTTTGACGTGCTTGCAAATGTTAAAATTGGAAAAAGAAATTTCTTTTTTTCGAATTCTCATCGTCGAAGATTATCTTACCGAAAAAAAAAAGAAAAGCAAAGTAATGTTTTGACAGCTTTTCTGGGAAAACTTTAAATGTTTTTGATAAATAGACGACATTAGTTTATAGGGAGTATTTGCTATTGTATAACCATGCTTCCAGTAAAGTACTTTGTGTGTTATAAGGGGAAAGTTCGCTCAAATACGCTTGTCGTGGGAAAAAAAAAAATCTTACGCGTTACTGGCTTCGCTCATTACTATGTGTAAGTTGTGGTGAATAAGCCCAAGGTTGAAAGGAAACTGCTCGGGGGTGCTGTTAGTAAACAAGATCACTTCCTACTTCCGTAACTTCCTTACCTTGACACAATTCGTCCCTTCTGACAAACGATTATCGGTATCTAAGTTTTTGTGTTCCATCAGATAATCTTTCCTCGGTGATTTATTATGCAACATATAGATTAAGACCACAGTCTCGAATATATAAAATTGTAGCCAATATCCTGTAATAAATTATTACGATAATAGATCGGTCTCGTAAACTTGAACAAGCCAGATTGCAATACAGCTATAAGAAAATGAGGAATTTAAAAAAAAAATCTCGAGGTGTCTCATTACTCTGTTTTTTGTTTTTTTTTTAATTCAAAGTGTGGAATTCGAAGATAATGATGTTCCATTGCAGAGATAAGATATAGACCTTACCAGGGTCCTGGTACCAGGTTCTCTAATCCGGTTCGTTATACAACTTTTTTTTTTTTTTAATGTTCAAGTATTTTGCACATGTATAATGATATTAGCATGTTATAATGTGTAATGAAGAAGATAATCCTTAGGCCACATTTGATCGTGTGGTATCTCCACCAGGTGATATAGTAGTAAGCATTTGTCAAATGAACTGTTTGGTTTGGTCGACAGAAAGAACTAGAAGACGGGGATGTCGAGTTCACATCCATCGAGCTGCACACCACTGTTGGAGTACCATCGGCAGTTCTGAGCCAAGGACCCCGGGTCTCTCCGACCACGCGACCCAAGTTTAGGGTCTATACTCACCATGGCACGGTGTCTGGAACAAAGGTAGTACTTACAGTTTGGCATGCATACCATGCACACTGTTGTGATTTTAGTGACAATTACTTGAGGAGCTGCTATTAAACTTCCATCTATTAGGGGTGGTGCTCGCGTAGACTGAACAAACGTTGACATCGAAATATTTTCAATCATTTCTGAGGTAGGAATATCAGTAAAGTAACATTTCTTACAAAAAACAACAACAACGTGTATTCATGAAATACTTGTTAATTTTTGTTCTTTTTGGGGTGGCATGTTAAGACATTAGAATAGTATAATCCTAAAGATAGGTGTCTGTCACTTTCTGCAGGACGAAAATTCTGGGACGAAATCGAGTCGCTTTGCTCAGGCTGCCCCAGCCGCCCTGAAGATGTACAACGAGGAATACAAAGCATGGACGTCTAAAGGGATGACGAGAACGAAGAAAATGTTGTCACGTTGGCTTGGATCCAACATTCTGACCAAGGTAAGACAGAGGACAAATTCTTTCAGATTCATATTCCCGATGTCATCTTCCTCTCCTTCATCGTTTAGCTCTGAATTTGTTAATAATGTCTCATTTCTATCGTACAATGAACTATTATGTATTCAAGATTATTTATGATTTTCTTACATTGTAGTCTGTGATAGAAGAAAAAAAAATAAATTAAAATGAACCGAACTGAATTGAATTGAATTGAACAGAATTGAATCATTCTCCGCATTTGATTTTGATTTTCAGTACTTATTTATCGCATTTATACGCTGCATCTATTTTTTTGTATTTGTATTTTTGTATCATTTTGGACTAAATATTAATTTTCCGGTAAACTGTGCGCTTAGAAACATCTGTTTTAAGCGCCTTATTAATGTATTGTATCATCATTATTATTATCTGCTACTTTCTCTTTATTTGTCGGCTTCATTGTTTCTAATCCTGTACGGTGACTGAAATACGTCTTGGTAGAGATGAATTAATATGTATTTAAATTTTGATTTCAAAAATAAATCCTTCATAATCATGACGCTGTTGAAAAATAGTGCACATTAGTAGTAATGTAATAATATCAGAGTCTATCTCCTTCCCCTCTCCGATTCTATACATCAAAAGTTATGATAAACTTTGATCAGAAGCTCCATACCGGTAAACTTATTGCAGTGACCTAGTCGACATTGGACATGAAAAATGTGACCAAAGTTCGGGTTTTCCAATGACTTTTCACTGTAGCTATACAGGTAGGTATGTTGTCAAATATTGAACACTTCGTCTCATTGTGTCGCAATAAGAACATTACTTTTTAACTCAACAGCGCCTCTTAGAGTCGCAGACAGCGAGTGGGGAAGTGTCCGAAGCAGTTGCCATGCTAGCAGACAACTTGTGGAAGGAAGCGATAGGCGAACTCTCCAGGATACTCACTGTACCCGTCAAGAACATCCCACCGGGAAAGGTAAAGCCATTAAGCTAAATACTAGTCCCTTAAAAAGACTCTACTGTGGAACTATAAAATCCATCACATAATGGACTTACCTTCCCCACCCATCTCAAACCACTTTATCTCCCAAGGTGTCTGCTTTTATTTCAGCTCTTTGTTTATTTTTGATATTCAAAAAAAAATCATTATAACTTTCCTGTCTACGTAATCACTTATACGTAATCACTTTACACAACAATGTGTTAATATATTTGCAAAATATTATATATTTTTGATAAAAGGCGTCTAGTTAGATTTCATGTGTACACAATGATCAGTATTACCTACCAGGAAAGGAAAAAACACCTTTTCTCTCAAGTAAACATTAGATATAAATTCAACATTTTTGCTTTTGCGCTGTCCGTCATATGTGACAGAACAATTTTCAAGTTGTGTTCAACTTCCGTGGCATGTCTACAGGTTGAGAAAGCGGAGGCAGTCCTGCTTCAAATCAAGCGGGCCTTGCTGAGCCCCGACCCAGAGGAAGCGGCGTCGATCGAAGCTCTGAGCAAGCAATTTCACGAGTTAATTCCACACAGGAACGACGACACACATCAGCTTGACAGTATGAGAAAGGTCGCAGTCAAGCAAGACCTTTGTCAGGTATCGTGCAGTGGTTTTACAAGGAACAGATTGAACAATTCCTAAACGTATCTACTTTAAATTTCAAGATAGGCTCTTTGATTGAATTCCCTTACGTGTCTCATGTATACTCTACCGATGACTTCTGAGGTATCCTTTGCTAAAAGTGTGTATGAGTTCTATCAAACAATGATATATTTTGTTTACGATGAATGTCTGAGATGATTGTTAGCTGCTTACTCATAAGGCACAAAGCATAACAAATAAGGGATTGGGTCTGAGCTTATCTCGGTTTGTTTTCTTTTACATTGATACTATGAATGTGCTTTAACGAATGAATGTCATCCATTACATGTGGACGATCATTGCTGTGAAAACATCATGCTATGATACTCACGAATCTGAGCTTTTCAGCAATAAAGTCTATCCACTGCTTGCAGACAGTTTAATCAATATCTGTCACAACACCACGAATGACTTGTGTTCTATATCTAAGCGATAGCCTAAATTGTCAGTGATACAAACTCTTTATACCGCAACCTATCTTGTCGGCAGCTAATCCTCGATGTGATCAATGTGAATGAGGCCCTGGGATGGAAGAAACGGCCGACGGCTGAGTCCAAATATCGCGCCATGCGCTGCTTCATTGAGCACCTAGACCAGGACCATCCCGAGTACCGCCAAGTAGAGGAACTGGTCCTCTCCACTGCACCCAGGTAAAACAAGGGCTCGGTAATCGGTGTCTACTCGACCTGTTTATAGGTCTTTCTAATCTCATTCCTGTGATACACACGATAGGCTTAATGAATGTACAGTGTAAATGAAATACCAAGATGTTTTAATAGGTATAAACTCTTGTAGTGAATATTCCACTGAAACTTTATTTTTTTTCTTTTTCATTTTGCGTTATAAATGATAACATACCTAAGGGTTTGAATATTTTATCTGCTAGATTCCCTGAACTACATGTACATTTTTTTTTTCTTCAGAAATAATGTTGAAGATGAAACAAATAATTTCCCATTTTGTAAGGAATCATATACGTCTTAAATCATTAATATTATCGTTGGATAATGAAACATTTTCGTTGTTTATATCTCGGCAGACACCAGGAATTGACGATTGTGAATATCTTTGCCGTGAGTCGGGCGCTGGATGAGTTCAAGTTTGATCGTTCTATCGGCAACGAACGGCTTCTTTTCCATTCGTCCAGGGCTCGCAACTTTCTTGGCATCCTGTCACGGTAGCTCATGCAAAGTTTATCTGTTTGTATTCAGCGAAAGAATAAAAAAAAAAGATCGTTAAAAGAAAATGCTCAATTTAGTCAACATTGCACACTACTGTAGAATTACAACGATTATCTATTTTCAGTCGACATCTTAATGCCATAAAAGGAAATATGTTTTGTTCTATGGTGCAAGTACTTTCATTCTGTTGTGTTTAACAGTCGTTTAGCGTGGTTGCATTTCTGTGATAGGAAGTAGTCTCTATTTCTGCCTTTGTCAGTGCCAGTCTTCTAATAATTGGTGAACTGTTTATCAAAGAGTGGATCTATTATAATGAATAATTGCAATGGTTAACTCTTTCAGCGGTATCCTTCTCCCGAAAATTGTGGTGGAGATGTTTGGACTCGAACGATGGGACGCAGGGATGCTGGGAAGTGGAATTTACTTCGGAGATTCATCAAGGTAAGAAATCTCTATAATAACTTGGTTTGAGTTCGCATAATACGCAATCAGAATGACAATAACAGGCATGTGTAGTTGAAATTTCACAGTTTGCTTGAGCATACAAAATAATATTCATCAGCGTAAGCAACAGTTAAACAAATACCTTATATTTTAAATCAGATGATGAATGTTTCCGGAGTAGATTACTCGCAACGAACTATTTCCTTCAGCTGTATTTGCAAATGCTAATTTACTTCCACACTCCGTAGTCTGGCGTAACATGGTCAGATGTTTGGGTATAACCGTGTTTTATCGTCCTCCCGATGTTTTTGATGATTTTACTCTATTTCGAGGTGCTGAATCCTAATGTGGATGATGCAACTCTTGCATCCTTGAAGGTTCTGCGATACACAAGGTGCCCATCAAAATGATTGTCAAAATGGCCGGCAAAATCTGAAATCCTTTATTTTGCATTTCCCTGTAAATGATGGAAAAACCGGGGGAAAAAAATCTTGATTTAACTGTGCTCCCAGGATGCTAAATCCGAATCTGGGTGATTAATTCTTACATCCTTAAGGATTTTGAGATATTGATAATAAACATGGCCGCCAAAATCTGAAATTTCCTGTTTATTTTCTCGTAAGTGGAGAAAAGTTATGCTCTGAAGTAATTTGGGAGATTGAGTCAAGGACAGAAGGGAGAAAAAAATCACATATATTTTAGTTTAGCGAATTTGTCAAATCAGCCAAAATGGTGTCCAAAATGGCTGCGACAGTGTTAATCTATACTAAGCTAAAATATTCCATTGATGCATGTCTAATTGAATGTTTTCACGCGTTTTGAAAAGGTTGATATTAGTATCTTCTCTGGAAGAGATCAAAGATATTGCTGATAATTCTATCATAAAAAAAAAGAAAAGAAAAAGAAAAAGATAGTATTAAAACTGGCCAATATGTAAAGAAAACTCTGTTAGCTTAAATACAAACCACAGGTCGACAACGATTTATGTTTACCGACGTTTATTTCGCTATGAATACTTGTCCTACTGTGGAAGGATGAATTTTAGCACAACACATGAGTTCAGTTGACACGCGGATTTTATTGCTGTATCCGACAGCTGTTTCGTGAATCTATTATTGTCCTTGATGGTTCTTAAATTAACGGGAAGATAATAAGCCAGTTTGAGGTTCCACTTTGCGTATGAGCAGAACAGGGTCATTTGTACCAATAGGTGGGTCTTCATCTGCTCGAGCTTGAAGAATAGCCGGCTATTTCTGATCCAAAGAAATAGCCCGATCAGAAAATAGCCCGCTAATTTTGCAATGAAGACCGAAATAGCCGGCTCTTCCTATCGGAAAGTAAGCCAAAGAAATCTTGGATTTATGTGCAAAATAGCCAGCTAAGTTGCAGAATAGCCGGCTAATCTTAACGCGGCTTCATCAGTTCGAGCTTAAACATCGGCACTGCATGCGTTGCGCACCACGCAGGAATGTAGGCAGTCGGGTGGGAGGGTGTTAGCGTTGAGCTTATAAACCTGACTGTGCCTGGAGCTCGAGCTGGTGAAGACGCGATTGTACATTTCAGCTGACTTCGGGCTTATTTCTCTGATCCCCCATTAGCGAGCTATTCTTCAAGCTCAAGCTGATGAAGACCCACCTAATGGGACTAAGATAAGCAGCTGTGGTGTAATGATATGAAAGGGATGGTACAGTATTGGTGGAGATGAAAATTGGGCTTTTAAATTCTTGCGAGATACCAGGAAAACAACTTATGATATAGTACAGAGCATACCATTTTAAGGGAAATTCAAAGTTTATTTGATGGAAATCGGATTTGGAATGAGTGAAACATCCAAAAACAAAGTAAAACAAAGCGATCGTAATATAGTGTGGGTCCCACACTTTATTAGAATTGCTCTATTTTGGATATCTCAGCAATTTCAAAACCAATTTTCATCAAATAAACGTTGAACTCCTCATAGAATTACATGCTCTTTCATATTTCATAAAAGGTTTCTCATTATCTCACAAAAAAAAAAAAAAAAATGTTGGAAACCTGAAATTAGGTCTCAACCAAAACTATACGATCCCATGAACATGATGCCTGCCAGCACATCCACCCGACAACAAAAATTGTATTTGACAATATCAAAAGAAAAACAAAACGTTAATACATTCAATGCAGAATAATGAAATGGATGCCTTCCCAAGTGTAAATTGATGGGCCATTCTCGTCACCTGGTTCACACAACTTAGCTCTTTGTTTGAACACGACTGATGGATTCCATAAATTGTTACGTCTGGCAAGCTTATGCATTTTGTCACTTTGAAGCAAGTGCCTAAAGCCCCGGTCATATAGCGCTTTACGGCTTAATCACGGCCAAAACCCGTCTAAAAGTGGTCTCCCGTGAAGCAGACGATGTTGTTCGCGTTGATGTCGAATTTAAGACTAGCTATGGACGATTTATAGAGTGGCAGGACGCGGGGAAAAATCGGAATGGCGTCGGACGCGGTAAAAAGTTTTGAACTACTCAAAATTTTATTCCGCGGACAACCACAGGCGGAACACGTGGTAAAGACGTGCAACACACGTGAAACACACGTGAAACACACGTGATAATCCGTGTTCCGGCAGTGATTAAGACTTGGGGAGACGCGGTAAGACGCGAAAGTTTAGCGGTCTGTCACGGGCAAAGCACGGTCATCTGACGCGTGTTACGCGTTGGTATCACCGTAAATAGCGTGTGTTTAGCGGCTTATCACTGACAAATTGATTTTCCGCGTACATACACGCGGCTGGACGTGGTTAGCCGTGCTTAGGCAGTGCTTCAGCAGTGGAACAGCCGCCGACTGCCATACCCCGTACAAAAGCACGGCCAAACCAAAATTGACCAAAAATTACCACTGACGACCACGTCCACCAGATTTTCATAACTTTTTGTACGTGATTTAGACATGGAGTGCTGTGTGACCGGGGTATAACCAACTGAGAAAAATGAAAGGTCATTTGTACTCAAGTGCACATGAACTAACCCCGAACTGGCTTATTGAAAGTTTTAAATGCAATATAAGATGCACTGTTCTGAGGAGAATTAGATTTTGGATCCACAATTTCAGTATTATGAGTTTAATATGCGGTAATTCAGACGACAGAGTTGTTGGGGCAAGGTCATGCAAGAGTTGAATGGAAAGATTGTGGTTTGTTTTCCTCTTCTTTCCTTGAGCCGATCAATATGTGAAGAAAAATAAAGACTTTCTCCATCGTAACAACCTAATACCATTGCTAAACAATCTGTTCTTACTGACTTGGGGTCGATTTAGTTGACCAGTTTAGGTGACCAGTCCTCCAGATTACGCCAAAGTAGCGCAAATGGGGCTGAATTAGGGTTTTGTATAACAATAGGGAGGTATCCTTATCAATGAACTTTCTTATACGCTTGACTGCATGAAAGAATTTGAGCGTTTTGCTCCTAACATGTTCATTTTGTGGAGTCCATGTTAGGTGTTCATCGAGAATGACCCCAAGATATTTACCCTCTGAAACTCTTTGCAGGGTGTATTTTCAATAACAAAATGAACATTTTTAAAATAACGCAAATTCATTTTAGATCCAATCAACATAAACTGACATTTGTTTACGTTTAACAATGATTAATCGCTTTTGAACCATTTAAAAAAAGTGACATTAGGTCATCATTGTTTTGTCGACGAGGGGGGGGGGGGAGGGGTAAAAAAGCGGGTCTTTTGAAACAAAATATAAGCAGGTAGGCCTATCATCTACGCATAAGGAGAGCCAACACTTCTTAAGAGATTTATGCATATAGTTAAGAGTGAGGATCAATAAAAGAGGCCAAATATTGATTATAATAATGATAGCTGGTCAAATCCGATTTCTTAATTTCTCAACAGCATTAAAGGATAAGGGCCATAAAGTAGTCTACTTTGTGTTCACTTCGAGCCCATTTTACAGAGCAAACACACAAACTTTTTGATTCGCCCCCCCCCCCCCAAAAAAAAAAAAAAAAATCTGAGAAAATCACAATACCTATTAATTTCAATTTGCATAGATTCTGCCTTTGATTTTTTTCCCTTCTATAAGCGTAGTGGTGGCGACGGCGGCGGTGGCAATGGTGGTGGTGGGGGCGATGTTCCATTGACCTTGACCCCCCCCCCCCGACACACACAAACTGAAAAGCGTTCAACTTTATCATGACTCCACTTGTGTCTACATAGACATATCCATGGTCTTATACATAGTTTATAAAAACACTTGAGTGAATGAAAATTAATTACATTATCTGTATTTCTTTTCTGTATTTCTGTAACATTTATCCAATTACACATACTGTCGTACATGTTTTGAATGATTGTAAGCGCTTTGGGCCTTGTGGGAAAAGCGCACTATAAATAATAGTAATAATAATAATTATAATAATAATATTTCTTTTTATTCGTAATGCGATTTTTAGGATGTGTCACAGAGTTCATGGCAGACCTCTGCTGGCAACCGGAACAATCTTTGACCATGCTCAAGGGCTATCATACCTTTCTGGGTAATTAATTTTAGAGAAGGGTAATTAGAGCATTGCTTTGTGTTGTATAGTTAATAGGTGGGGCGTGACACTTGCGTCCATGCCTGCCCTGCCGCAAATACGGAGCATTAAGAACGGACAGGAAGCCTCGAAGTATTACGCACTTTGTATAGAAATCGTCTAGTTAAATCCATTGTCCACTCCAGTCTTTTTGAACTTTAATCCCCGATTGCACACATATTGGAAGAATACTTGGTGTCAAAGTTCCTTTTAAGTGACGATTAAGGTCTACCAATAGGTGTATTGAAACTGCTATCACAATTCACAACCTGTTGTGTATATAATCACTGGACCTCTGAGAATGTGGTATCGAGGGGGTTAATTCTTCATTTTATTGATACACTGTAATTGGCACTTGATCTGGACAATAAAGGGTTATGTCTCCGGGTTTGTTTGCTTGTTTTTTTTCACCCAACATAATGTGGTTGCATTGTTTTGGACGCTGTCCTCTCTAGATTCTAGAGAAAGCGACTGGCCTGAAAAGACTAGGCTTCTCGGGAACCATTCATGCAGATCACCCAAAGTCAATAAAAGAGATGCAACCCCCGGATGGTCGGGCGGAATTCTCCCTGGTGGTCGTCATGAGTGGACGTGCAGTTCAAGTCCCTCCGACCGTCAGGACCTCCGACACATCCATCACACCTCTTCAACACAACCATGCACCACCACGAAAATCGGCGAAAATACTTAATTATGACAAAGTACAAGGATACCGGAGCACGGAATATTAACCCCTTTCATACATTCACTGTACATTACTATCCAACTCAACAATAAAACACATTGTACAGGCTTCTCCATCAGCTATGCACCTTGGTAACAGTACAACAACATAATTAGAAGAACACCGCGTCATGATAATGATTTGGGTGCCGAAGCCAGGTTTTGAGACTGACAGATTTGTATTCAACACTCTCGAAATGTAAAAACAAAATGGGCGGATAGTAAAACACGGTTCACCCTCTTACACTCAGACTAATAGGAATACAGTAGAAGAGCCTTACATTTTTGCATATTGAAATACAACGAACCATATGTATATAAATACACTTACACAAAGGAAGGGTAAAGAGAAGATGTAAATATATAATTATGAGGATTCTTTGCGGCCATAGTCGACTTCTTTGGAAGGTGATGACTGTATAATTCAATATAGTGTGTGAGTGACAGAACGTGCTGGTAGCTTGAACTGCAGAGCAAGGCGAACAAGAGGAGCCGGACCTGCCCATTTAGATCCTAAATATCCTATGTTAATGGTGTATAGCTCTTTTAAGTAGGTATCTTATAACGTTCTCTTAAACATTAATTTTTGTCATCAGTACCAGTGCCATATACTCTACTGCGGGAGAGTTTACTGGTACGCGTTTTATGGCTGTCAGTAACGTGGCGCTTGGAAGAGTTAAAGATGTTTACGAGAAGAGACTAGACCTTGAGAGCGCCCCCGTTGGTTTTGACAGTGTACATGGCGTCCGGAAATCCAAGGAGATCGAGTCGTTTTTTAAGGTAAGACCAACATTTATCAGGTAGGGAAGTTACGTAATTATAAAGTTTCACATGTCCCTCGGATAAAACATGAAATAGAGGTCTCAAGTGTGAGAGCGTTAAAAAGATCATTCATGCATTTATCGGTCATTGGTCCGCCCCAAGTACATACAACTCGACCGCATGGAAGACCGGATAGCGCAGCTGAATATGAACAATGCAGCCATCTTGGCAGATGGAAAATGAAACAACAAACAAGCATTGTGTGTGTGTGTGTGTGTGTGTGTGTATGTATGTAAAATAATTCAAACACTTAATTATGAAAATTAGATGAGATTGCGATGATTTCATGGCCTCACAAGTCACCTTTGACCTAGTCACTCACTAAATCTTGGTTTGTTTGTTTGTTTTGTGAATCACAAAGAAACACTTGATACAGTTACATTTGATTTGTGTTGTATTACAATAGAATATCATTTGTGAATGGGGAGAGTTGTTGCTGAATTATCCAAACACATTATGACGTTATAGAATTTGCATTATTCTGTAGTTAAACAGTTGAAATATTGAAAAAAAAATCTGTGGCTATGTTTTTTACAGCTCTGAATTTAATGAAAATACATTCTGTTTACCTGACCTCTCTCAAAAAATATTACTCACGTTTTAAGCTACCTGAGTCGTACATATACATCTTTAAGTTAACGTGTGAAGCTACGAATATTTACGATTAATGCACATACTGGTATAATTCTCACCAGGAGGATGAGTTCACTGTGTATCAGGCCAACCAGCACTGCCTTCGGTTCCTCGTTGAATTCAAATTGACTGAGAGGAACGAGGATGGACACGATGGGAGTGTGAGCTCACCGAGCGCATTGATGTCCAGTGATGATGACAGTGATGACACTACTGACAGCGACAGTGACGATGATTTCGAGATCGGTATAATACAATTCGAATGATTTATCTCGGGGAAGTACGCACCTAAACCATAAGTCGTCAAAATGTGAAAATACTTGGAGTACAACCACAAGTTAATGAACGGCAAAGGCCAGATAACCGGTACCTAATACAGTGTAAAAGGAAAGGGAGCATTTACAACTTATGACATCCCATGCAATCACGTTACTACATTGTTAGGATCTGACACAAAAATTGCGAGCAAAATCGTTTTGAAATCTAATGTTTAAGACTAATTGGAAATCAAGATTTGTAGGTCAACGACAATTCTAAAGATAGAATAAATAGGTCACTGTCTGACTGTATTTACTTGTTCCTTGGCTTTTTCAAGAAAATAGTCGAAATGCTTGATGTTGTATGACTTTTGTATGTGTCATGTTAACTCTGATGACCTGTGAACTATGAGGTGCTGACGTATCTCTTTCTTTGGCCCTGTTCCAACTGTCATGGTAAGACAGCATATTGTATGGTATCTCGTCTTGTCTAAAGATACAACGGACATACAGGGCATCTTGTATCCAGAGGCCAGAATTAAAGCCGGTCTCACCGGCGGGGACGGGGCGGGCATCGAACTCAAGGATGTCCACGTCCGAGCTAAGATAATAGATCTCGCTGCTGAGGTAAGTTTACCAGTAGAACTAACATATTTTAATTGTTTTTCGTATCTTTAACAATTGTATACGTCTACATTGTGATTGTATGTACACTGTACTTAGTTATGTTGATAGCACATTGTTGCCTCCATCGACATTCTATAAATTTGAACGAAGTCAGCAGATTATTTAGGTTTACGGTTCCAATATTTATCATAAAATATTTTTAGGGTAATATGATTATGAAAATTTAATGGAATAACATAATGTGTTCATTGTCAAGATGTGTTGTCCATGCTTCCATTGTTAATTCCTCACCATAGGTAACGGTCCTCCAGAAGTACGAGAACATCGGGAAAGACTCGGCCGAGACGAGGTACGTCTTTCCGCTGGACGAATGCGCCGCTGTGTGTGGATTCGAAGCATACATCAATGGTAAACACGTCGTGGGCGTGGTCAAAGAGAAGGAAGAGGCAAAGACGTCGTACCAGAAGGCGTTACGGGAAGGCCATGGAGCTTATCTCATGGAGGAGGAGGCATCGGTAAGATCCATTATCTCATGCCAGTACATCATGTATGGTAAACATGCTGATCGGAATTGAAAACCGGCGAGCCCATGTCTCTCGTCCAATTCACTAGTGTTTTCCATTTTCCCAATTGGGTTTGGCTGGATCATGCATACTCCGCGGATTTTTTTTTTTTTTTTTTTTTTTTTGGGGGGGGGGGGAGGGGGAGGGGGGGGGGAGGACTGAAAACCCAGCCTCAGAAAGGCTTACAAACCATGTGCACATTTCCGTGGTCACTCCTTGATCAGGCGAGATCGACAGTAACTGTTATAGTTGAACCTCCTTTTTAATCAGATGTATTATGCATCCTAAGCATATCGAAATTTCGATAATCGATGTACGCAGGATTATGTTTCCTCTTCTTGCTAAATGACAGAACATTTTCTCCATCACCGTTGGGAACCTTCCGCCAGGGTCGAGCGTGATCGTTCGAATCACATATGTTACCGAGCTCGTGGTTGAAGGGGATCGGATCGCTTTCAATCTCCTTGGCAGCGTGGCGCCGTGGAAGAGGAATGAGATTTTGGCGGCAAAGTATGACGAAAAAGGTCAATCGGTGACTGCCGTGTGCCAAAACGACCGTGACAGGTATGTGACGTATGTGACTCGTGATTTACAATGCTGGTTTACGGTGTTTCCCTACACAACACTGGTCATTATCTTATTAACCGACGACTTTGTTTTTTCTTTCGAAAGTTGAGTTAATCTTGTATTTGTTTCTTAACAGCCACAAACTTTTGCATTTCGTGATTTAATCTTTGGTGGTAATAGTAACATAGTGACCGAACGTCTCTTTGGTAAGCAAAAGAAAAAATAATGACTAAACATAAAGGTGTGATTTGCCTTTATACAGGAACGAGTCATTCGTGGCTTCGATTGAAATGCCAGGGAAGATCAGACGAGTAGACTGCCCGACGCACACCGTCAAATTTCAGGTAATCACAGCTGGCACTTGGATTTACACTCAATATATTTACAAAGCAATAGTAACTCCATACTTCTCGTACGACACATTTCACTGTCATGTCTTTCGGTTGGATATAGACTTCTGTGTTGTAATGTTTTCTGACGAATATTTTCTATTGCAACTCCTTCACTCTCTTTCACTCCATTCTCAACCTCCGCATGAAAGGTGTCCTTAGGTAATATAAAAACTTTATGTCAAAAAGATTATGTGCACTAATATAATTTACAGATTGTTCTTACGTAGTCCTTAGGGGTATGATGCCTTGTAGGTTGTAACAAGAAATCGTGATATTAAATGATAAAAATAATCAGACTTCAGCGATCGAATAAAAATCAATTAATAAAAATAACAGTAACGTCGGCGATTTCCCCTACGAAAGCTCTATATTCTCTCTGGCTTTGGATTTTCCTCCATCAAATGTCCATTTTTGTCGAGCCCACCGGAGGTGTGGGGAGACTAGGGATCGCCTGCGGCGTCTGTCCGTCCGTCGCCCGTCCGTCCGTCCGTCGTCCGTCCGTAACGCTACAAAAACTTGAATAACTCTCTACTGAGGACTTCAATTTCAATCAAACTTGGAGGGAAGAGTGGTTATACAAAGTTACACCTTTTACCAAACATGAAGGTCACCTCAAGGTCAAAGCTCACAGGCAGAGGTCAATGAACTTTAGGACCCAATGTTAAAGGGATCGTACAGTTTTGGGTGAGACCTAATTTCAGGTTTCTAACATTTTTAGGTGAGATAATGAGAAATCTCATATGAAATATGAAAGAGCATGCAATTTTATGAGGAATTCAACGTTTATTTGAAAAAAATTGGCTTTGAAATGGCTGAGATATCCAAAAAGAACGATTCTAATAAAGTGTGGGACCCACACTTTGTAACGATCGCTTTGTTTTACTTTGTTTTTGGAAGTTTCAGTTATTCCAAACCCGATTTTCATCAAATAAACTTTGAATTCCTCTTAAAATGGTATGCTCTGTGCTATATCATAAGTGTTTTCTTGGTATCTTGCAAAAATTCGAAAGCCTATTTCTCATCTCAACCAAAACTGTACTATCCCTTTAAGTTTTTACGGCGCGTTTTGATTATGACTCATAACTTTTGATGTATATGTCCGTTTTTACCAAACTTGTATGTTAGATGTCCCTTGGGGAGTTGAAGGTTACCACAAGGTCAAAGGTCACAGACAGGGGTCAACGAACTTTTAGGGGCCAATATTAAGTTTTTACGGCGCGTTTCGATTATGGCTCATAACTTTTGATCCCTTTGTCCGTTTGTGACCAAAATTGGATGGTAAATGTCCCATGGGAAGTTGAAGGTCACCACAAGGTCAAAGGTCATAGGCGGGTCAATGAACTTCCGGGAGTTAGAAAAACATTTGTTTCTTCTACGCCAATGGGTGAGACACAATTTGGCCCTTGCCTTGTTCCCGTTGTTACAGAGGAGGAGTGACAGACATGTTTCCGTTGCCATGAGCGACGGAGACCGGCTCATTGATGGTATCCAGCTCCTTATCGACATGGAGGATGCCCACACACCACGGCTTTGGCGGGAAAGACACCCTGATGGCGGAAAAGAGGTAAGAAAATAGTCGATTCATGGGTTCTTCTCACTTAAGAATGACAGTATGGGGTTATTCAACCGCATACCTCGCTAGTGTGTACGTTTTAGTGATTCCAGTTTGTAATGAATTTTATTGCAGTATATAATTATGTACATTTTGGTTTCCCTTTGGAGCTTCAGGTGGAGCCCGAATGTGGAGAGGCACGATTTTGAATTTCGTTTCGTACAAAATGGTCATGCCAGTTCATAACCGTAATAAATGTAGTTATTTTCATCCCAACAGGCTTACATGGTGGTGTTTTACCCAGAATTTCAAGTGAGTGCAATCAAGAGCCCGGAAGTTGTCATTATGTTGGATCGCTCTACGTCAATGAAGGGAGAGCCTATGAAAGACGCAAAGAAACTCGTTCACATGATCCTGGAAAATCTACCGCCTGGAAGTCGATACAATCTCATCGTCTTCGGAAATGGTATTTGACATAGGGCATACCCTCTGATCATATACATCTACTGATCAAATTATTCATTGTACCTTTTATCACGTTGTTGATGTACAGCGACAATTCCACTCAATACTAACAATAGTGCATTTAACGTACATGACGTCTTCCTGATTGACACTGTAGTGCAGTGTAATGCACTGTGATTTTAAGTGATTTCATTCTAAAGCATTGTTTATCACAAACTAGATAAGGAAAAAATGTTGGAATGTGTGTACAGAGTGTATGTACTGGGCACTTATCCTGCTATACATCCTTTGCACCACAGACTTCGAAGAGCTGTACCCCGCCAGCGTGGTTGCCAGTGACACAAATATCCGAAATACGGAAACGTACTTGAAGTCAGTCAGCTGGGAACGTGGGGCCACTGAGGTATGGCGCCCTCTACGGGCAATGGCTCTCTTGGCGTCGGATGATGCGCGTCTCATCCGGAATGGATTTCTCATCTCAGATGGTCACGTGAGTAACGAGCAGGATACCCTAATCGAAGTGGCCACCAACCGACACATCAACCGCCTCTTTACCTTCGGTGTCAGGTAAAGGATATGGAATACGACTACTTATTTACGATGCATAGTGAACTAAACTGCCTTTACGTCTACCACAACGGAATTATTATAGTGAATCAAATTTTGCATCGCTACATCCATCACAAACAAAATGAAAGTTGCTTTTAGTCATGTAGCAAGAGAAATAAGTGCAGTATATGACTTGCCTTTTCGCAAAACGATGACTATGACTGATTAAAAAAAAAAAAGATCTCAACCAGTCCTGACAACAGACAGACTCTCATAATTTTAGAACATGGCGAAGGCTCTAGTCTCTGACATAAAGTGGATCTTTTCTTCATTAAGAACTTTACCGAAACATGCTTCTTGTATTTGTTAAGAATATAAGGTACAAGGCTGATTGATTTTTAGAGCATTTGAACCTTATTGAGCTTATCACAGTTTCTGGTATTTAATATTTTCTACTCATTTCATCTCCTATTTCTCTAATTTTCATTATTATCATTATCATTATCATTATTATGATCTTTTTATATAGACCGAGACTTGTTTACCATGAGTGCATAACATAAAGGGAGGGGTATCCATCCAGCCAACATTTTCTGGGTTGTGTCATATTTCTCACTTATATATCAGTTATTTTGATTATTTTCTGTTGTCGGTCACACTAATACAAATGTACTTCACTTTGCAGCTCTGATTCTAACCGCCATGTGCTGCGGACCCTTGCCGACACGGGTGGTGGAGCCTACGAGCAGTTTGATCCGAGAAGCAAATCAACTTGGGAAGCAAAAGTAGGTGACCAACTCACTATTCTGTTATATGTTAGCATTAGTTTCGTAATTGCTGTTTGAATAACGCAATGAAAGGGAACATATCATCAATGGAAACCAAACGTTGAGTTTTAACTTACTGATAGTATACAAGTTTTTGGAAACTATTATTTGCAATCATGAGACGAATTCAATCTGTACGGAACGCTCCCTAGCAAACGATGTTTCATATTATTATCAAACAAAGACAATCCATGCAAACCATGTACATTGGAGGAACACAGAAGTCTACCGTTTTTATCGCTATAGCAAACTATATGCAAATTTGACGTTTGTATGCATCTGTAAGCAGTATAAATAGGGTGGGCTTGATTGATCATGAAAACATGACATAGACCTGTCGTAGTGTAGGCCGATATACATAAGGTACAACGTCACAAACAGTGACAAAGGGAGTGCCCTGAATACTAGTAACCGATAATATGTAAGAAAACTTTATTTTGCAGCGAATGTTTGTTTCACAGCATGTTTTCTGCCCACCCTCTGGTTAACATGAATGTACCGAAAAGTTCTTTGAATGATCTTCTCAGGTAAAGGCCCAGGTTCGGCGATCGTGTCAGCCAGCAGCGACATCCATTAGAGTTGACTGGAGGGCAGAAGGACCGGAGAATCACGTGACCCTGACGAGGAAGCAAATCATCCAAGCCCCTTCCCAGATCGCATCTCTTTTCACTGGCACCAGACTTGTTCTCTACGCTATGGGACCTGACATTGCTGAAGTAATTAAAATCCTCACAGATGCTTATCACTGTTTATGCCTGATTGAACTCGAACTTGAGATGGGTTGTTTGAATGTCAATTTTTTATGCGCGATCATAAGAACAGTGATGTTGTTAGTTCATTCTCAAATATCGACTTGGCAGAGGCATGGTGCACGGTAATTAATGGTTATGCCTACATAAGAAGAAGTTTATCTTTATGTCACGAACCACTGAAGTTGGACGATGATTGTGAAAGCTAAAAGCCCAAATCTTGAAAGCATCTTGTTGTTAGTTCGGATTTCCTGTGGATTTCTTTCGCTGTAAATTGAAATATGTATATTTTTTTTTTATCTCCATGAATAATCCACGGTGAATGTGGTGAAGTTTATAATTCAGTTGCATTTCCACAGTAGGTAATATCTTCCATAGATGTCAACGAGGATTCTTTTTCATCTCTTCAGGTTGTTCTTAGCGCCGACATTGAAGGTCGAGAAGTAACGTGTAAGGTGACGTCGGAGAACTGCGCCACCAACGCCGGTCTGGTGAGTATATTCTGCTATGTTTATAAGCTGATAAGCTCTGATGTCAGCATGACGCTGTTGTAGGTTTCGTCAAGCCAGTTTGACAAAAAAGGACCCACAAAGCACCATCACCACCGCGAAAAAAAAAAAACCACCCAACCTAACCGAAACGATCAAGACAAAGACTCAATGTAAAGATTTGGATAAACATTCGGCCTTATGTCTTTCAACAAAGAGTTGGATTCTGTACACATTGACGAGAGACGATACACTATAATTATAGTAGTTGACTATCAATATTCGGCAATGGTACAAAAATGGAAACTTTATGTGCTCTAGAACACCAGAATTTAAATGTTTTGGATAGTGTAATGTGCTATGTACATAATCAAAAAAAGAAAAAAAAAACTAGGTTGAACAGTTTACACCTTTATCTAGGCGTTAGATATGTATGCTATCCCTATAATGTGACATGTTTAAACACATCTTAGTTTGGTTACTACACCTGCATTTCAGTCATTCGCGATAGGAAATACGTAGCTTTATAATGATCACAACTATCACAAACTTAGAAATGAGTGATATTAATTGGGATCTCTCTTGATTAGATCCCGTAAATTTCTAAAGTAAGGAACCAGGGACCACAGTTTAAATGTCTTGCCATTTCCTTGTATACTTATTACTGTACAAGCATTGCTAGCATCTACGTTATGTTTTCGTCTTCTGTGAAGTTTTGAGTGTGAAATTACCTTTGGCAACATGCTCGAACATATTTTGAGATGGTATTTACCTTCCAGGGCAGTTGAAAACCGACAACAATGACAACAACGACACAGAATAGTACATATACCCAGTTCAGACATGTAAATGCATGTTTTCTGTATAGCACTCCTGGACAATCGGCTTGCATTGTTCTTTAGATCTGATAGAAATGATTTAAGTATTGCATCGCTTTCTCCGCTGTATCGTTTATATCTGGAAGACGCTTCATCGCCTAGCAACGAGGGGAGTGGTCAGGGACTGGGAGATTGGATCTGTGCACGCGGATAGGTTGGAAAATGACGCCATGATGGATGACGTCCGGCGATTGCTGGTCCAACTGGGGATCGAGTTCAACATCATTTCTCCTCTGACGAGTTTTGTGGCAATCGAGGAGCGATCTGAGGTAGAGCACTAGTAGGGACCTACAGATGAAGATCTTTATCACTCTCTCTTGTTTGCGCCAACCTGATTGATACCGTACTCACGTCGAGGACATTTCGTTTATTGTTATAATTCCCTATCATCTGAAATCATACTTCTACAATACAGTACGTTAATAATGAACATACCATATTGTATTTTCCTAATACAATGTACCTTATTTATGGATATACATAACACACCATGATTGGCCATGAAATTGTCAATCATAATAATGTTCATTTTCAAAGTAATAAAGACATGATATTACGTATACAATAATCATAGATTGGCATTAGGCACAGTATCTTTTCAATTGGCTGAAATGTCGCCAAGTAACTTCGGAATCCGAAGCGCATTATGCTGCATGAGGATATCCAATAGCCTATATGAAAAGACAAGACACAAGTTATATTTCTCGTGGTTTATAGTTTTGTAATCTAGGACCACCATTTATCATATTATGATGGTATCATCAGGCTCAAAAGACCAAATTTAAAAAAAATGTGAAAACTCCGACAAAAAAGTAGATAAAATGCAATGAAAAAAAAAAACAATCACAGTAACTGGTAGTGCATATCTATACTCGCAGGACGAAACAAAGAAAGACGATCCATCGATGTCAAGTCTACTGGCCGAGATGAGTCCTGGGGGCCGTGACACGCAGCATGGAACATGGCACAGCCAGCCTGCCTCCACGGGCACAGAATCGGTATGGTTGCCATAGCAACTATGGCTCATCTTCCTCAGGGATGAAGTCTGCATCTAATAATGAGCAGTTCTCTGGAGAGAAAGGGGTGCCCTTCCGGCTTAAAAGCTGACACAGGCATCGACTAGAAACATGAAATAAATTTGGGCTGAAGCAGGTCGAGGTTGTCAAGGGATGATCATTTTCAGGAGGAAATTTAATGTTTTGTTTATTTATTTATATATTTTGGGATTTTCAGTGAGAATCTTGCAGAATAAAGTATGCATATTGCGCGATAGATTTGATAAACCTTTTATCCTTCATCATTACTAAATGATATTAACATTATCGTTGGAAATATCAAGGATGATAAATGTTGAATAGATTAAAAAAAAAAAAAGATCAGTCTCAGAGTACAATGGATTGTAGTGATAATAAGTAGAGATGGGCCGATCAAACTTATTAAAAAAAAATCGTAAAAACGTGTTCAATTTCCCCATTAACATTGTAAATGAAATTATATGAAATACGTTTTTCTTGTAACTTTGGTCCTCAGAGTGATGCTATCACTAGACTGGAGGATATTCTGTCTCGAGCCAAGGGAGCCCAGAATACTTTCTCCTTCGTGACCGCTGAGAACCAATATCAACGTGCGATGGAGCTCGCCTCGGAGTCTCTGCCTCCAACGCACCCTTGTGTGCAAGAGGTAACCCTTTAGATGAATTTTGCCGTCATTTTGCCATTCAATTTCCACGAGAAAGACAACGAACATAGAAAATTGAAGATAAGGTGAATATAATTTTGAAGCAACGGTGACAACAGAAGCCAAAAAATCTGCGTAAGGCTATCATCAATCATGACCCGCCAGCCTGTTGACACCATGGAGTGTGGAGGCTGGCCCGGCGGCTCGGATATATTCGAGAATTCCCGTAACGACTTGTGTTAAACTTCATCACTGATCTTTATGTAAAGTACACACACAGCCGAAGAATCTCGACTGCAGTCGACCATTGCCGATGAGCGTACGCTTCAATGTACATTCGCTGACGAGCGCTATTCCTGGTTTTCGAACGTACGAACCCCGATGGGTAGTCAATGACGATCGATTCAGAATTGTTCCATCCATTTCTTCCCAGGCAGCCGTGTCTTGAAAACTTTGCTAAACTCATCATCAATGACTTTATGAAGCATTCTTGAAAATAATTTGGATCAATGTAGCGTTAGGGATACTCGAATACGTCCTGAATTAAAACAATTTCATTGATGGTACAACGGTATGAAAGACGGTATAAAGATCTCAGCCATTGACATCGTATATGAAAGCTACGATATTATTATATGAACTAAAAAATGCTAAAAATAATGATGCGATTTATCGTCATGAATGCATGGTTGTCTTATTATTATGCAGGCATTCCTGGCAGTGGCTAACTTCCACCTTCACATCAAAGGCGAGGCGACCAAGGCGAGGGATGTTCTTGATGACATCCTCCAACGAGTCAAAACGTCAACATCTGCTGAGATTGATCGGAGGCTCACTAACATGTCTAAGATGTTAGTATTTGAGTTTTGTGGGAAGGGGTGAAGACGCATGCGTAATATTCAGTTAAGCAATCTGCTGTAGCAGCTAAACTTCCTTGAGAAGCCTTTGCGTTATCTTTTTAAATGATTGTGTCGATAAAAGCAGATTGCGGTTGGAAACTCCATAGAGCATGTAGAATGTTTAGGCAAACTACCGGTCTGCCCGTTCGTAAGGTGATTTATATCTATATCAAGCATTCCTTTGTTCCTTATACTGTCTCGTAGCCTTTGTAAAATGTACCAACACCGCAAAGCGTTATGTCTCATACAGTTTGTTCGATTTCTTCGCATTGTGTATTTAGTAAAAAGGAGCAACGAAAGTACATCTAATTATTGGTGGCAGATTTTAGATGTGGTTGTAACATCAATTGATTTCGATACCCCATCCTAGGTCTTTTGAAAGTTTTGCTTTTGTTCACTCTTCTTCGCCATTGAACTGACATAATGTTTTATTTTTGTTATTTTTTGTTAATCCCTACCACAGATGTCAATGTGTTATTGATGAAGGAATCCAAGGGAAAGAGCGGCAGCTCAAACCACCGGGTGAATCACAGAAACACGATCGCATGGTTCGCATAGAATCTCGAGAAACACAGCAGCCCTGCGATCCTCCGATACCATCGGCTAAAGCCATGGACTCTACACAGCAGGCTCTAAAGACGGAGGAGCTGGTTTCCCCAACACTCCGAGATGTTGATATGGATCAACTTGCAGATCAGCTGGAATTGTTATCTCCCACGGAAGACACACAGAAATCATTTCTTGCACATGCAGAAGAGGCGTGTGCGCTCAAGGAATCACCTGTCGACGTCATGGAGCTTTCGGAGGAGGTTTACTTTGCTGATGAGCCTGAACCTGCCTACATGGTAGAATCTGTTCAGGAAATTCAGCTAGTTGAAGATGTGATGTCTCCTGTCCTCTGTTTAGCTGAACCAGCTAATAGGTCGTTGGTCTTTTCATATGAAACCGAAGCTGCATACCTTGAGCCTGTGCAAGAACTTCAGATCTGTGAGGAAGTACAAGAAGTATTATCTCCTGTCCTGGAATCGAGCGTTGAACCGTTACCTTTGATGTTAGCAGAAGTTGAGTCTGTCACAGAGCTGAGGAAAGAAGTGGCAGAACCTATGAAATTGGAACAACGCAGGGAGAAAAGGTTAGAGTTGGCAGAACCTGTGTTGATGAAGAAAAAAAAAGCGTTGGCAGAACCTGTGATGCTGGAGGAAAAATTGGCGTTCGCAGAACCTGTGATGCTGGAAGAACGAATGGAGACACGGGTAAAGATGGCAGAACCTGTATTAATGGCGAAAAAGTTGGAGTTGGCAGAACCTGTGATGCTGGAAAAGCATATAGAGGAAAAGTTGGAGTTGGCAGAACCTGTGATGATGGAGGATAAATTTGCGTTCGCAGAACCTGTGATGCTGGAAGAACGAATGGAGACACGGGTAAAGATGGCAGAACCTGTAATGATGGCGAAAGAGTTAGACTTGGCAGAACCTGTGATGCTGGAAGAACGAATGGAGACACGAGTAAAAATGGCAGAACCTGTAATGATGATGAAGCAACATATTGAGGAAAGTTTAGAGTTGGCAGAACCTGTCATGATGGAGGAAAAGTTAGAGTTGGCAGAACCTGTGATGCTGAAGGAGCAATTGGCTTTCGCAGAACCTGTGATGCTGGAAAAGCATATAGAGGAAAAGTTAGAGTTGGCTGAACCTGTATTTATGGCGAAAAAGTTAGAATTGGCAGAACCTGTGATGCTGGAAGAACGAATGGAGACACGATTAACGATGGCAGAACCTGTAATGATGGTACAACACATGGATGAAAAAATGGCGTTGGCAGAACCTGTCATGATGGAGGAAGAGCTGGCGTTGGCAGAACCAGTGATGATGAAGGCACATAGAGAGGAAATATTAGAGTTGGCAGAAGCTCCCGAGTTGAATCAAGTACTTGACGCTACCTCAGCTTTGGAAGCCGATGACATCCTGCCAAAACAACAACAGCACGCTCCAGCAAAGGAAGATCTCGAAAAGACAGAGGCCTTCGACATAATTACAAGAATTTTGCAAGTAGGGCATCAGGTAAGGAGCAAGATCAGTTTTAAAAAAATCGATTTCAAAATGCAGAGTATTTGCATCCATTTTAATTCAATAACATTGGAACAAACAGAAGCAGAGCTAGAAATTCCTACATGAATTGTATCTTCCTAACTAGAATCAGTTCACGGAATAACCGTCATACTTACTCTCTGTACGACCGAAACAATAACAATGTAACCATCTTATTCAGTATCATGGCTCACTCAGTGCAACTCTAGCTCCTGAGCTGTACCATCACGTCTGCTTCGAACAGCAAATGCTTTCTAAATATTTCACGACTGCAGAGGTTTTTCATTTACTGCGTATAGATAGTGCACATAATCTTGAATGAAAATAGGAATCCAAACTTGATTATACTGTACCATTCATGCAGAAGAATGTGACTTTATGTACAACTTTCACCACGTCCTGTCACTTTTATCAGGACGAGCAGTCCCGCTGGTGTTGGGAGCTCGCTGACATCGAAGGAGAATTCGGCATCGACTGCAGCAAAGTGACCGATGCACTTCAGCAGCCTGACCAATACCTGGACATGGATAACACGCTGCTTGAAACTTGTAAGTTTCTCTTCCCGCTTCTAAAATTTCTCCTGTTAACTTATCAAATTCAACTGGGTCCGAGTGTCCGAGTGAGGGAGAAAATTAATCATGGACAAGTCGTTACAAATCAGCGGGTAGGGAAACAGGATCATATGAAATATACAAACAATCACACACACACACACACACACAACACCGCAAATCATACATTTCATTGAAGACTGGTGGGCACTTTCAGCTTGAATATAGTGTTTGTGGTATAGACTCTAGACCCAGTTGCTAAAATAGACGTAAGATATTCAGACGTTGTTCAAATGCATTTAATCAGGTCACATACGTGAGAATAAGGTCTTCCAAATGTTGAAAGCGACACCCTCCAATAAAGCTGATTCACATTAGACTGTGAAAGAATTTGTGCCTTTAGTCTCGCTACCGATCCACTTTACATTCCTTGGATGATTTGGCAGTCAACAGGTGACAAACAAAATGTACCATAACGTGCTTCCATCCTGTTTCATGGATAGAGCAAGAAAGTCTTTTTTCCCATAAGTATGACAAGCGACTTGGGTAACCTTAGCAGCAAAGGGTGACCAACTGTTAACTCCAAGTTTGGCTCTCTGTTGTCTTCGTCCTGATATAGGGATGTCAAGCCTCGGCCTCATCAAGAGGATTGTTGCAACTCTCCTTGTCACCGCCCTGCTCTCATGCCTGGAATCGACACTCCACTCAACCGACATCGACGTCGCCAACGTTCGGTTGTCGTGGGAGAAGACTTACCAACCACCGCCTGAGTTATGCAGCTTGGCTGTGAAGTGTGGTCTGGACGTGTCCTGGAAGGACGCCCTCACCGTATTTCAACTAGAGAACACCCTTGATGACATCATCAATAGAGTTTCAAGTTGAGCCTTTAACTTGGAAGGGACGGTTTCCTCACAGAAAACTTATATTCTTAGACTTTTTTTTTTTACTTATGAAAAACGTCATGAAGTAATAATGTTTTACATTCAGATTTCTTATAGGAAAGAGAATATAGTGTAGTATGCCTTATAGTGTAGTATGCGATAGGAAGAGAATAATAATTATAGTGTAGTGTGCCTTATGACGCAATAGTATTTTGCGTTAAGCTTTGTGTTATACTAATCACGATAAGTTGACATCTTGACTTCAGACAGTGATATGAGTTTCGAAAATTTTTACGTCATGGCGCGAATATGAAGTAATTGCAGCGATTTTGCTCAGTTTAGCTTTTTCCCATAAATAATGAAAGGTAATTCAATCCGTATCTATTTCATTCAAACAGATAAAAAACATTCCTGACAAAGCTACAGATAATATGAATTCAAGTTTTATGAACAGCTGCCACCATAACAAAAGCATATAAATACAGGTCAAATTTAAGAACGAATTCATAAAAAGAAAAAGCAAACGAACCAAAAACACACATTAAGGAAATACAATAGACACATTAAAAAATGAATACAAAGTAATAACCGAATACCTAAATTACATTTGTTTATAATTTTAATCTTAGCTTAAAAACATTGCTATTGCTGCTAAAGATATGCAGTGACAAGAATGTGAGAATCCTCAGTTCAGCCTGATATAGTTTGTTTACAATTTGTTTGGTTCTCTCAGCTTTGACTTACAGACTTCAAGCATTTAAGTTCCTATATTTATTAGGTCAAGAGAAAAAAACCTAAACATTCAAGGTACTGATGTAGCAGAGGCAGTATAAACTAAATGACGTCATTTACTTGCTTTCATGATGTCGTATAGGGATAGCGTCGTTGAATCTTTGTCTGTTTTCGTATTGGAATCGTGCAACTGCTAAGCAGCTTACAGGATCCAGTGTTGCGCTGCTGATTTTCACATTTTTGTTTGTTTTTTGTGATTCAGTCAAAATGATGCATAAAAAGAGAGAAGGCAAAGGAAAGGTGATACGTTGCACTGTTTCATACAGCATGTAACAGGACGTCGTATATATGTATGTGTCCGGTCCAACACAATGATAAAGCAGATATAATATGCACCCTGTCTCTCCACAAATCTTCCCCGTAACCAGAATGGTTGGTCTTAGCTATGAGATGATTAAATAGTAGTATCTGGAAGAAACGGTATACGCTGAACAGTTGACTCCCGTTACAACGAAGTCCTCGGGACCAGTAATTTTCATTCGTTATAACGAAACAAATAAACAATAAAAAATATAGGGAAGATCATGTTGCGGTCTGAATTTTTCTTTAGTTTTAACCGTATTCGTTATAACGGGAGTGCACTGTATTATGCAAAAACAATAGGACAAGAATGATCAAATATGTTTCAATGGCTGACCCAATGTTTTGTTGAAACTCAACTTATTGGTTGAAGGAAAAAACACGTGCTGGACGAAGAAAGCTGATGGAATAAAAGCTAGCAGTACGACTGGAGCATTCAAGGAATGGGATCAGATCAGGAATCGCTTAATCGAATATGAAGAGTTGAAGGCAAGCAATCTTTGAATTTGCTACGAATCTTGAAGCATTTTGTGCTAGCATGTTGCCTTGTAGCGTTTGAGCAACTCTGAATGCAACGAAATGTGTGACGTTTACACTTTGAGCAGATTTTATCATAAAGAAGAATCTTCGAAGAATATAAGGAAGGTGACAACGTCTCGTACTTGCAACCACATTCCAAAGGAAACATTATTCATGCATATATCAGTGCATGTATTTTCTGATGATTATCTCATTGATAGGAATGTCCTTGACCTTATAAACGACATTCAAAAAAACATTCAATACCTATCAATAATTACGCATATTTAGTTACTTTTCTGCCTTGGATTTCTTATTCTTAAACCGTTACACTATTCATATGCACTGATATTAATGATGATGAATTCTGAATTGGCTGGCCTGACGGTTGAGAATCCCACGGAACTAAGAAACAGTGAATGGATTATCAATGCATTCCTTAAACCCATTGGTTCTATAATAGGCACAGTGTGTGTCACGTATTAACTTTACGCTGAATTGCTATGGCCCGAAATTAACTGGGTACTTGTACAGTAAAGAACCAAAAGAATATGAAAATTTACGTATTTTGAGGGCTGGCGAAAGAAAAATAAAATGTATACAGTGTATATAATATTTGTTTCATTACGACCTGAATGACGCTTTGATGACTAATACCCCTTTCATAAACTCAATAATGCGGATAATATCCGCAACATTTGGTCGTAAAATCGGAGAGGGGAAAGAATAATGCGCATTATTTCGACCCTTCTATTATCCGCATAATAGCAGCATCGGGACGAGATTTTGAGTTTATGAACGCAAACCCAAATAATGCGGATAATTGCCGGGGTGCGGTCAAACGTCACCTGTCTTTCCCGCAGAAGGGGGGTGTGCAGTCACCATGACGATTATCCGCCTTTTTCAGGACGGGCGCTCGTAAAAATAATGCGGATTATTTTCAGAGTTTGTGAACGCATTTTTTATTGAATTGTCCGCATTATTCTTATGCGGATAATAGGAGGATGAGTTTATGAAAGGGGTATCAGAGTATACATACTTTCATTTTACTTAACGGAACATGTTTTCACAGTCACATCTTAGCAGGATTTGGATCTTGCAATTCCGTAGAGACGATTAAAAGTGATTAAAAAGCGTTATAAACTGATAGAGAAGTGTTTCTCTGAATACTAAGGTTGATCATTTACGTTCCCTAATGGTGATTAAATGTAATAAATGTCAATTCCATTTCTCATTTACGTGACCTGTGAAGAAGATGATGAGGACTATGATTTTGCTTTCTGTGATAAGGTGATAAGATGAAGATGATTAAAGTTCAGTCATTTGAACACTGTGGTAGAATGAACGCGAGTCTTGACTCTTAAACAGGTTCAAATTGGTCATTCTTGGAATATCCGTTTTTGGCCCAGAGTGTTGAAAACAGGTACAAGGCGATGTTCGCAAAATGATAAAAACAAACCCTTCTGGCAGAATTCTACAAGTAGCACGTAAGACGCTACTTGGTGGGTCAGACCATGTTTTTCATAATTATATTATTTGTTGTGACGAGGATAGCGGAGACGAAGGTGATATAATGATCGATGTGTGTTTTAAAGTGGACAGTGTGGTTTTCTGTGTCTATCGGCCAAGCGCGCAAAGGGTTAAAATCAACAGATGCTATTTTCCCCCTGGCCACTGTACCCACACTGAACTTTTAGATCTATAATTCTTCGACGGAGACCACGTTGTCTACGAATTGTCGTATTGTGGAATGGAAGTCAAATATAGCGTATCTAATAGTGATACAGGTATCTAAGTATGAAATTTTGCGTGCATTGAATAAGTGTGCTTGTGCGTGTATGTGTGGGCTTATTCCTTTCTTTTTGCGTTTAGAATGGCGGCGGTGACATAGGCCCTAACCGGTGTGTGTGTGTGTGTGTGTGTGTGGGTGTGTGTGAGTGTGTTTTGATTATATATCTACATTTTTTAATGTATCAACAATGAATAGTGTATGTTATCTCCCTTAACCACTGTCTCTATATCAAAATACCATTGGCGACTAATAAATCACCTGCACTCTTTCTCGATGGCTACCATATTGTTATCTTGTCATTATCTCCGAGTGTTGTTCTTTAAAATGTTACATCATCAAATATGAACACTTTGATATACCAGTAATCGAAATACGATTTATCCCGTGCATGTGTGTTATCATAGGCCTACGTGATATCCACTTATTAAGGATAGTTATTATTATTATTATACATGTTATAAGATGTCATTACCTTCTAAAAATATTTGTTGTGGTACTATAAGCTTAACCCATAGTATTCTGATCACTAAATAAAGTGTTGGGACAAGAGCTTGCGTTGACTCATCTAGACTGTTTTTTTTAAACAATAATTTGTTTGACCTCGTAGCAGTTCCTATCCTATTACAGAATACTATATTGTGTAAATAAGTATAATGATGTTGGTATTCTACACTGTCATCTAATACCTACAGCGTCTGTTTGCTGGCAGTGGCTAGGTCGAACTTGCGAGTGATACACTGCCGTGATTTATTTCTTTGGTATGATTCCAAATTTGACTTTCCGAGATAGCAACTATCGTAATTGGGTATGGAGATTCGACCAGGAGAGAACACTCAAGCTGTGCAAACTTGGCCCGCTGCGGCCGGTATATGAACGACTGTCAGAGGTGTGACATCTAGCGGCTGGGCGAGAGAAACGGAAAAACGTCCAAATACCGAGAACTCGCGAGGCGCGCTAAATGAAAATGAGGGTGTCTGCTAGCTCGAGATCTGAGGTTCAGAACAAGGCTGCATTATCACGCCGCAATAAACCAGTACTCTGTCTTTGACACTATTGATAATTTGCACTATATTGCCACAAATTTCGTACGAAGAAAAGTGTCTAGAGAAAGCACTTTCCGGTTTCAACGATTTACTTTACTGACCTCAATACGACACAAGTCAAAATTAAAGAAGAAATCATAATACAGAAGTAAGACACAAAGTCAATTTAAATCTCATTACCAAGGTATATAGGTATATAATGTATATCATATATATATATATATATTGCCAGCAAAACTTAACTGTCCTTGCACCGCCCCGCCATGTTCTGGTTTAGTCAACTTGTTGCTGTCACTTTATATATATATATATATATATATATATATATATATATATATATATATATATATATATATATATATATATTATACATGGCGGGGTGGTGCAAGGTTTTTTGGGTGTTTTTTTTTTTGTGTGTGTAACACCTAGTATATACCGGTACACATAATCAATGCACAACTAAACCAAGTGTAGCATATCTCAAAATCCCTCTTTTTCAAAGTCGGGGGATAAAAAGATACACTGTAAATACATTTGAAATTCTCTCTTTTATAAACGGAATGACGGACATTACCGCGTATACAACACACATAGTCGCAATCACTCTTTGGGGAAAATGTGAGAGGGAGGGAACATTTATATAATCTGAAATAGCTTGAATAAATGAACAGTGGCTTTCGTTCTCTACCCTCTAAGTATTACATAACCACGAAGGACTGAAGAAAGCGTTGATGCATTTTGAAGTAATGTGCGCATTTTGGCGCCACTCTTGCGTAGAGCAGGCATATTAGATAATGTAGAATATCAGATAATGTATGTACACAAAAGAGTCCTCGACCACCATGATTGTCGCCTGATGTACTCCTCCCCCCCCCCCCCCCCTCCCTCTTCCCCGTCTTCTCGTCACTAGCTGGTGAATCACATCACTGTCTTCCCGCCTTCACTTCCTGGCCCTCATTGAAGACTGGACGCCTGACTTGGCACGAAGCTAACACGTTGGGATGATGCACCTGCCGTAGCTCACTCCTACCATTGATCGACTCGTCCGCCGATATGTAGCGATCTACGGCAGCTTGCTTCTTGTCGGGCGAGGGTGCGGCCAGAGGGGACCGTGTGGGCGAAGCTAATCAGAAGGCTGTTGACGACTACGGCCAGCGTTACTCTTATTTTTCATTATTTTCCCCTATTCCGTCTTGGGGATCTCATTTGGGTCATATTTGGTCTAGTATGATTAAGTTTCCTTTTCAGTCGAGACTGCATGTCCGCTGCCTGTACACTCATTCGCAGAGCTTCCTATGCGATACTTCTAGCATCACCCATAAAGATTTCTGATTATCCCGTCTTCCAAAATTTCATGAGCAACAATGGATTGAAACACATGGAAAGCGATGAGAAAAAATATTGTTGTTTAATTAAAAATGTTGACACTTATTTCTTAATAATTACTTAGTTTTTTTAAAGCAAAACTATACATCTAAGGCACACATACACACACATTATACGTGATGTTATAAATCTATGTTTAAGCATATACAGTAGTATAATACTTGTACACTAATGTATTTTCTATATAGATCTAACACGTTCAATGTACTCTTCCAGTGGATTGATTAAAGGAATCATTTTCGCATATTATAAAGTCATGATATTACACCGTGATTGCTGGTGATTTCTCGACTTTAAGAGGGTATTCTGTAAGTTAACATGTTGGATACGCATTTGAAGAGACCGGAAATGACGAACAAGACGAACGGTAATAATTTACTTCCAAACTAAATGCTGGTGATATCCCTACCGAAAACATGATAACTTAACAGGTCAGTATTGATGGAAGTGAAAGATGTGCAGCGGATGCTCCTAGAGTCCCGTTCTCCTCTCGCTCCTTGTCGCTATTATAAATCATATTATTCAATTATTATATAAGAATTCATATTCTTTTTGTTACTATCGATATCATTACCGCAGATGTCATCATTATCACTTGTTTGAGATGTGGTATCATGATACTAACAGTATAAACTTTATTATTCTTTGACGTACAGTTTAAAAACACATTTTTACTTCCATAATTAACTTAATCAGTACAACCACTAGTTTTAAGCACACATTGTGTACGAAGGAAGTTTAGAGCGCATAAAATTTCTTTGTATACATCTTAAAGATCAGGTTGATGGACTTGAACCACAGGGCACACTTTTTGATATTGTCACTGATTGTCTCCATCCACTGTGTGAGTGAATAGCAAAGGGGAAACCTAATGCTATCGCGATGTCGTTACAGCGTTATATACAATAGGAAGAGAGCTGCTCCAGAATGGAATCCGAAGTGAACTCTGCAAAAGACTTGAGTTGGCACCTTTGAAACTCTGTTTGTAAGTCGGTATGTAATCATGTACTACGACAGCGGTCTATCCGAAGTCCACAGGAGTTTATTTTTTATTTATTTATCATCCATCATACATTTTAAGTACACAGAACAATACATAAATAATACATAAATCAAATAAAGATTACAAAATGAATGGACTGCCAATTTCAGATCCACTTTACAATGAAGTGAATTGTGTGAATTATAATTTACCATAAAACTTGAGCAAGTCAAAAAAGGTAAATTTAGGGTAGTTAATCACAGTGTGCTAGTGCTGATACTTTATGAAATTTATCGCTATACACTAATTCCCGCCAAAATATCAGTCTGCGAATGTTCTCTATTGATGTATGTAACCTTGCTGATTTGCAATAGCATAGAGCCATTATATGATTAATCCATATAATAGTAGCATGTTGTGTGTTTCTTAATATCAGTTACTTTTTTCGAATCCGTGATGATCTTGAAGACAACCTTCTTTTATATTTCTGCGAAAGGCTTGGATAATGATTGAGATATTTAAACAATTAACATGCCCCAAATCCGAACGCAATTTCGGCACCCTCATCAGAATTGAGGGGTGAAGGGTAACAGTCATTTCGATTTCATGAACCAGTGATGTCGCCTTTATAAAAAGTCATGCCACAAGGTATTTTAAAAGTTCATCTTGCACCAGTAGATAGATGTTGTGAAAGGCTGACAGTGACACATGTTGCGAGGCTCCTTAGAATCAGTCTATCCCGTATGGGATTAATTGTCTTAACCTTTGAGAAACAACTTGAATAACCACAAATTTCAAACTGAGATGGTGACAATCATCGTTATGTCTGGTATTTTTGATGAATGTAAATACAAGGGATATAAAAAAATTATAACTGAATTCACAACTGAAAAAAAACAACCTTCAGTCCATCCCACCAAGGCGGCCCCTAATTCCTCAAAATGTCATGAAGATAACTGACCTAGTTTCTTCTTATCGGGATCATAATGTTCTGTAATTTGTATGTACGACTTAAAGTTGTCAGGCTTTATCAAGACAATGAATCAGTGATTACAGGGAGATCAGTACGAGTAATATATTCGAAAAAAACAAACAAACAACGTTCCAGTCTTGCATTTTGAACATATTTATCAATATCGCCATGTGAGCATTCTAAAAAAAAAAGAAGAAAAAACAATCAAACAGATGATGGTTGTGTTTCTATTGTTCAAATATTTACAAGAAGATGATTACATTGACTTTTTATGACTTTTGGAATGGATGAAAATATTCTTTGGCACTAGAAAAGTTTACAAAGAAGATACAACTACAAACAGTTTTCATATAAGGACATCCGTAAGTCATTTTTTTTTCGGTTTAATTCTCTAATTACCAGTGGGCCAAAAAGATCACACGAATCCAGAAATACCATCGAGACAGCAACGGATGGGTGCATTCTCCCGAATGTAAAGCCTTTCGTCTTTAGAACGCCACAAGCTTTAGTCAACCGCACAGACATTTGTTGTGTTCATTTTCTTCCTTTTTCTACAGTGATTGGCTGGTGATATTACAGATAATACAATCCCACAATATAGTCCCCTCCCACCCAGTGCACGCATCGCGCATTGGTCCCATTGCAACTACTAGTGAGCGAATCTTGCCACAGTCATCACTCCGTTCTGATATTTTTTTTTTTCACGAATATGTTAGCATCTAAGTCAGATAGCACCAGCGAAGCCAGCTGCTATATAAGCCGAGCTCCACTCGACCAGCTCGTCTGTCTTTCGCCTAGCGAGGGTACAGACAGGGGGTTCTAAGCAGCGGTTGAAACCAGCACAGATTATCATCAACTCGTGACGACAGGAACGGGACAAGCGACAGGTCTTCAACACACTACAGCCGGTGGTGCTAAGAAATCCCTTTTCTGATTGTTTAGTTCTCATTGCAACACGAAACTTCGCGCTTAATACGAATATTTTCAATAATGCACGTAATGCGATAATTCTAAATATATTCACGCATACTGGAGGATCATCTAGACAACTGATAAAGAGCACTGTCAGCTAAAACATAGCTAAAAAGTCCTCTATAAGTAAGTTACAGCAAACTTAGATCTTTATCGCGAACATTCTCCGCAACTTATTTCATCTGCACATTTCCAGCTGAAAAAGGTGCATAAGGAAATGTCATCGATAGGAGTCTTTTCTTTGTAGGTCCTCTGAAAGACTTCACACTCGAAGAGGATATCATCCAACCTCAAGATAAACACAGAGACAAAACTGAGAAGAAAGACAATTTTTTTTTTGTTTTCTGATGTAACTCTCGGAGATCGACACAGCGCTCGACCATGGACGCTGAGGAATATCGAAAGCGAGGTGAGTTACAGTTCTGACAAGAATAGTCTCTACTTATCTATTTTCAGAAATAATGAAAGCTTTAACATTCCATCTCATCTGCGGATCGACAGAAACATTATTATGTCTCTTTCTTATTTGCAGTCTGTAAATTGTCTAAATTGTCTGTGCATTTCTCTCAGAATATCATATCGGTGTACATGCATTTTTTATTCTTCTGTCCTTTTTGTTATTTGTAAGACAGTGAAAGACTGTTGTGACGTATGCATCAAACAGTTGTCGCTTGTTACATAATTCATCTGCATTTGAGGTTAATATTATTATTAATCATATTTGTTTGTGAAACGTACTTTCGATTTGCGACGTAAGTTCTCAATGGCATGATTGTACAACAATGTGGGTCTGTGAGATATACAAAAGAACTGACGAAGTATATAATCGATAAGAAATTGATATTCTCTCTACAAGTTGGTAGAGCGTATTTTCAAGCACTTCAAGTGAGTGTTAATTATGATGTATATTATAAACTATTCCCACTTAATGAACATATCAAACATGTAGCACTGAGTGAAAGCATGGCAAGAGTTATTGGTGCCCTTAAGTCTTCAAATTGAAAGAAATACAGTGTTCCACTGGAAAAAAAAAATCTTTTTTTTTTTTCAGGATGAAATTTAGGATCTAGTGTTTCTTACGTCTGGACACGTGGCTGGAAAGTGAGAGTAGATGCTTTAAGGGACAATCCAGCAAACCATGGGGCGTGAAGCCAAGGTAGCCGCTCATGCCTGATAAAACAAATGTCGTAGGGAGGCGAGTATGAAGGGTGATCAATACCAATGAAAAAGACCGTCAGCCATCCAGCCATGCTAATGCTTCATACTCATATATCGTATCCCTACCACTCAGGGATTGTGAGAGCTGTTTGACACCCTCCCTTCTTGTAGCAAACTGTGGCTGTATGTGTAGAAATAAGATGACACAATTGCAGTTAAATAACTTGGGAAGCATGGTTTACATTTACGGTTTGTGTCATCCTATGGCCTCCTTATCTTTTTTGTTCCACTGGAAGCTGATCATGAGCATCTCGTACTTTGAGTAAAATCATAGATTATTGATATATCTACAAAGAATGAACGATGATATATCACTTAGAAGTGTCCTCGTTTAGGCAAATCATAGGACCAACAAATATTGGTATGTTGTGTTTTGAGCAATTTCACACTGATGTAAGTCTTGACAAAACTTTAGATCTTAAGGGATTTTAACGCACAATAATCTATTATACACACCAAAGTTTTTATCACGTATTCTCTATAGCACATGAGTAATTCATTCTTCCAGAAATATGATGATGTGACTAAAAAAAAAATGTAAAGCATGCATAAACCTCATTAAAGTTAACAAGATGTCTATGAATCACTTTTTGAATATTTTTAGATACTTTGACTATTGAATTGAAGAATAGGAAGGGAAAATATAAGAGATTATCCACATGTTTCCAGTCCCCCTGCGACTGCATTCTCATAATGTAAAAATTCCTCCAATGACTGCTGTTTGTTATCGATCGATATGTGTGTGTTATATGACATCCTTTCTTTTTTTCACACCCACTCTCTACGTCCTATATCATTTCCTAGTTTGATACATTTAAGCAAACACTGAGAAATTGATTAGGTGGTATAACTCACACAATTTCATAATCAAAAGGCACCAAGGCCGTTGTGTATGAATGAACGATACCTGCATTCTGTGCGCGATTTATACATGCTTATAAATGCATTTGAATGAACAATAACTCATATACCAGTGTGTGCGTGTGTGTGTGTGTGTGTATGTGTGTGTGTGCGTGTATGTGTATTTTGATTTGAGTATGTTCCTTTCCATGCAGGCCTGAAGATTACATGCTCTATCGATACGCCAGAATATATGCTGCTAAACATGAAAATTGCCACAAATCAGCATTAATCTGCGATCCTAAATCCATTCGGACGCGGTATGACTAATTTATGCTGAACGTCAGTCTGACGAGCTTAAATCCTGGGTTGACGGTAATCTGTGTAAGGTTATAGGTCTATTCCTCCCCCTCCCACCCCCCCCCCCCCACCCCCGTCACAAAACGTGTAATAAGGGACATTTATAATTGCACTTAAATTAAGAATGTATGAGTGTTTCCAAAAATGAAATCGGAAGTCATAGTGCATATTCAAACACTAATTAAGATACGAGTCGCAGCAGCATCATCCGTGATATTACATGGAAAGGGCCTGAGGATATATCCATCTAATATCAAGGAACACAGATATAGCTCAGAATATTTGCGATTAAATATGAATTAAGCATATTGAGAAACAAATTGTGTACGTTGTATTCTTGACACCGGCACGATTTCAGCTACTTCATGTTCAAATCTAACCAGCTAAAAATAGTTAACCAAGATAATTCTTCAGTCGCCATAAGCTATCCCGCAAAGTCGAATCCCCTCCTTGAGGAACCCCAACCCCACATCTCACCCTTCCAGGTCTTTCGCCTGCATCCGTGTAATACATTAAAGGGTTGGGTTTTTTTGTCACTTCTCTAAATCTCAAGATCTAAATCTAAAAATGCCAAGGTGTACATTATTTGATATTACTTCATGACTGTCTTCAGGATGACACTCGCCACACACTCAAAAAAGTGATTAACTCCTACCAGATACGAACACAAAGATACATAATTCATGAACATAAATATGATATATATTTTCAACATAGATGTATGTATGTATGTATGTATGTATATATATATATATATATATATATATACATATATATACATACATATATATATAGGATACATACATGATTATATGCTTCGAGGAAACAAAGTTACACATAATACAAAGAACTAAACGTCCGATAATTCTGCCGCTGAATAAAAACTGGAACCATCAGAATGTGAAATCCCTCAGTCATCAGGGATTGTTTCAAAACTACAGCTGTGCTAAGTATTTCATCTCGTGACAAGACTATTTAAGTACGACTTACGACAATACGATTTTAAACGTAGTGATGGAACTTGCAGAGTAAAATAGATGATTGACGACAGAAGTAGTCGCTCTGCGAATCGGTTCCATTACATTGCTCCTGCAACAATTCCCGTGAAATAAGATCTGCATGCTAGGCTAAACATAAATTCTACCCACAAACATAACCCTAACCCTAACTGAAATCCTAACATTGAACTTAACTTCAAACCCTATCACAACTGTAACCTTAAGTGCTTGGAGAAACTAAGATTGGAGCAATTGTCGCAGGAGAATATGTGTCGCCGTACGAATCGATGTCATTGTTATATGCGTAGCACCATCATCTCCATCAATATAAACAATTTACTCGTTGTCATGAGCAATTTCTACTGTCCTCTGAGTTTTGGATTGATCGATGCTATAAGAGTACAGAAAAGATCAGGAAAAATGTAGGGCTGGGAAGTTCAACGAGGTAACAAACTCTGAAAGGTCCTTCCTGCTCTGTGAGTATAGAAGAACACTTCCATTTGTAAGTAATCATGGTACAGGATAGAAAGATTCAATGTGAGGGAAAGGTTTATGTCACCTACATGATATAGGGACTGACAAAAAAGGGCGGTGCCTTGTGGTTCAAGGGCATAAAGCTTCAAGTTGATAAACTGCTGAGAGGAATAAAGCCTTAAGGTAAGAGTGTTGTGAAGCATTATGAAAACAGGAATCGGTCATTAATTTTTTTTTCATCTTTGAAAGGTTGTAACTGATTCTAACATATCATGATTCTGCTTTTACCGTTGCGACAGCAATATGTCATGGAATAACTTCCCTTGTGCACTGATCCCATCTTATGCGTTACAAATAGCTCTGAGAATCACTCACAGCATGCTTTCGTCAATGGGAGATTGTAACTGATTTTAAATAAGGTGCTCTCATTTACTGCTATTATCACTGGTACAACCATAAGCCCTTACTTGTAATATCATGGTACGTCATGGAAACATTTTCCCTGATGGGGTACTGATCCCATGCTGGATATTCGGTAAAGGAGAATAATAACATTAAGATTAAAGACGGAAGAATCTTTTATGTGCATCAAAATCATAATGTTTAAAAAGTAGCCACTTGGACACGGGCTTACGTCACTCTTTGAAGTAGTCTTGGACACTGCACTGCAGCAGAGGAATCTCTTGAAAAGACTCATCATACTAAGTGACTGGATGTTTGCTTGTAAAATTAGAGGTATTTTATTTCATTTGGCACTTGTACTATTGACTTATCGTGATGCTAGTTTCTACATGTTCTTTTTTTATTTTGTTCTTGTATTAGCCAGTTCATTCCAGTTCCTACCTTTCACTGTCAATCGCTGTATACACCGTACTATTGTTCGCTCGGTTGCTTGTTTGTTTGTTTTCATTTTCCATCTGACAAGATGGCTGGATAACCCGTATTCAGCTGCATTAGCTGGTCTTCCATGGGGTCCAATTGTTAGTACTTGGGGCAGACCACTTCACCGAGTATATACATACATACATACACACACACACACACACACACACACACACACACACACATATGCATATATATATGTATTTATGTTTGTAGTGCTAAAGAACGCTATAGAGTTTGTGGGAGACAATGTCATGCTAAAATCATAATACACACTGATATACATGGTACATCTGAAAATATGTTTTGCCGTTCAATATTCAAAAAAAAAAAAACACTTTGAATAGGACGTAGCTTTGGATATTTGGAATGTGCATGATTGTAAAATCTTTACCCACAGGGAAATTTTTAATCACAGATTTTTTTCAAAATATCCTCTAAAACCGCAGAAAAATAAAATGATGCACGTTGTTTTTCAATGAAATATAGGATTTCGTCTTTAAGGAGAACATCCCACACTGTGTGGATTAAATGGTGCAGTATGATAAGTTTGAAAATTGAAAAAATGGATAGTAATTCCGAAAATGATGAGTTGTTCAGGTTTTGTTGAAAAACAACTTAATTAAATTTTTATTTCATGAAAGAATTCATGTTCCCTTGACTTCTTAGAGAGATATAATGCAGAAAGTGTGTGCTCTTTCCATGTCCTAAAAAGACGAAAATTTACTTTATTTGTTTGCATTCACTGTTGATGTAATTATGTTTGAAGAAATTTAACCTTTCTCTCAAAACCTAAGTGACGCACAAATGACCATTTGTCACATGGCAATAGCGGTATGGATAGGAGCTCTTTATATTATTTCTGTGTCAATATTCTTTTCATGAAGTAAACTTTTTTGTTGTTTTTGAGATTCGCACAAACTTGAATTTATGCAATGTGATGGTTTGATTTTTTTTAATGCAACTTACTCATCTGGTAGGTCGACTCTGCAAAGATTTTTTGTTATTGATGTTTCACCGTATTGATCCAAGCTGTTGGTATTTCTCTCTGTGAAGGCAAAGAATACAATAGAAGGACTTGTCAATGACTGTTTACAGCGGAAAAATATTACACAAAAATCAAACATTACTCTTCTCGTCGAAAGATGACGAGATACGAAGTGTATTCGTTTGGTTGCACCTCTTTTCAGAAACAACTGTCAATTACGTTTACCTGACTGTCTGTCTGTCTGTCTGACTGACTCTCTGCTTCTCTTTCTGTCTCCCATCAAGAATCCACGACTTTTGCTATTCACGCTTTCCCCTTGACTCTCCTATGCAGTGTCAAAGTTCACCAAAAGACTTTATGGACTGCTCTCCATAACAACATCTGAACCAACCAGCATCTCTACCTGAGCAGCGAGTGGGGTTGGGTTCATGCTCGTGGTTGGTTGGGTCAAGGGTCAATTTTCCTCTACTCCCCTCCCCCCCCCCCCCCCCACCCCATACCATTGCAAGCAAACATCACCTGCTGACTGTCGGCAGCACTCATGTTATACTTCCCGATGAGACACAAGAATTTCTGAAAAGGCCGCGTCCTCAACTCCCCGGAAATAACAAGGCCAGAATAAAACGTGCCGCAAGAAGTTGCACCCTTATCTTTAGAAATGTTTCTTTACATTTTTAAACCGATCGAAATGTCATTACGCTATGTTTTACATATCATTCATATTTCCGATTTGATATTGTGGGTTTGTTTTTTTCTCCTGAAATCAACTCACTAGATATAGCAAAGACTAAATGAGATTACAAACCCATCATTAAAACTTACTACTAAGCAAACAAAATCACTTCCTGTGTCATTTTAGATCAAGATGCAATTTCATCAGAAATGTATAGTGAGGAAAAGTAATAAATAAAAAAAAAATGATATACGCTGTATAAGAGATAACACCTGCACACATAAAATAGACGTTCATTAAAGTTCCAATCTCTATCTAATTTGCATTTGCATATCCAGATATCTAGTTGACATCACAAAACCCAGGACAGAAAACCCATCTCTCTCTCCTATTTACTTTTATTCGCCACATACCTCTCAGTTTTCGTCCTGACAATTGCGTCGTCGAATCGTTTAAGTGATGCGCTACAAAATTTAGCAACTAAGAGATCAATCGAACGTCATATTACCAAGTATACTTTTTCCTTATTTCCGGGCTGCCGTCGATGCAAAAGTAACTCCACCACTAGTAGAGCACCACCTTCCAGTTCGATGGCATTTCATTACCTTCCGAGATCATATGGACAGTCATAATCAAATTAGTTTTGAAATTTGCTGCTGCAATAACCCAATAAATGTATCCAGTTTCTCGAGGATTTAACATAAGGGAATCGCACTTTTGCAAATGAAAAAGTGGAAAACACTGAAGGAAAATGCCAGCACAACGGAAGAAATGCGGCGGGAGGAGAAAAATAGACAGCTGAATAGCTGGTAGGATAGGAAGATGAATAGCTGAGTAAATGTAACAATATAGATTAATATGAAGATAGAGAAATTGGTATATAAAGAGAAACGTGTGTTCATTATGCGATGATGGCCGAAAATCAGAAGGAAGATACAAGAAAATCATAGGAATTATTCTTCCAAAAGCTCAAAAGAGACAGATGAAGTATGATATTACACTTTGACGACTGTTAGACTGACAAGAGTAAGAGCTATGATCAAAAGTAATTGCATTACCATGGGGATGTGACGTAACGTGAGCTTAACGGTGTGAATCTCGCCAGAGCATATTTTGATTGCTAATTATGCGTACAAAATAATTGTATTCCCTTGAGCTTTGATTGTAGGAGTTTAATGAAGACTTCTGGCTATTTTGCATGTAATTATGTGCACGTGTTCTAGTTTCAATTCTCCCAATACAATAAACTAGACTTAACAGTGGCGGATCCAGAGGGACGCACCGGGTGTGCGTCCCCTCTTTATTTATTTATTTTTTTTTGGTTAAAAACAAAAGAAATAAAAAGAAAAAATGGGGGTGGGGGGCGTGCGCCCCCCTTTAATTTTGTAAAAGCTCCTCCCCATTACTGAATTCCTGGATCCGCCCCTGTACACATAATCATTATGACCACTGTCAGGAATATATTCACTTTTTACTTGCCTACTCATACAGACAATTCAAAGAGATACAAAAGTGCATGCAAACACACAAACTTTCAAATGCGATGTCCTTTCATGTAATGACAATAAGACAAACTCTCATCATTATAAAAGCGAAGAAGGAACATGCATGTCTGACACATACGAAAAGACGTTTTATATACAAACAGCTATTGTATCAGTTAAGACCAAATTATCACTTAGGATGGGATATGACAACTGATGTCATCTTCATGTGTTATATATATATATATATATATATATATATATATATATATATATATATATATATATATATATATAACACACTGGCGGGCCAATAATTTTGTGAATAAAAACCTTGTTGGAACTACTATTGGCGTACTTGAGACTCCTTCTTCTTCTTCGTGTTATGTATATTATATATATTATATATACATATATGTGTGTGTGTATTTATTTGATGATGAAGGACTAACAAAACATTAATGTTTATTAGTGCATCGGTCTTTGTAATCTAGATCATTCCATTTACGTTAGATTATCACCCAATGTCCCATTGTGTACCTTTAGTTGCAGGCTGTATTACAGTAAATCGCTCCTTTGGGGCTGAAATTGCGTCTTGAATAATGAATGGTTGGATTCTAATGACTGCGATTTCCTTGCCCCGTGTTAATGGCTAGAGCTCTCTCTAATTACCATCTTTCCCCATCGCATCGTTGTCGCTCCGTCCCTCGAGATGTCTATGGCGACACAGTAAATCCCCTCTATCCAAACACTGATCCCACGGAGGGTAGAATCAGAGCCGACACAAGGTTATACTCATTTTCCTCAAGCCCAACGCAAACTCTGGTCATCTACACTGCATGACTCCCATTTGTACAATAATTTTTTTTTTAAAATGACGACTTTGAGAAACAATGTTAATTTGTTGTAATCAGTTGTTAAGTAATCGAAGAAATGATTCAAGTTTTGGAAAAAAAAAACCAACATGATTAAATGATTGATTGACTGTACAAATCCGCTTCAATGACCAACTAAGATACAGAGTGTATTAATAGCGATAAGATAAAGTAAGAGACGATTTAATGGACCAAACCATACGAAATCTATACTCACTGGGATCTGTCAGGCAATTGTCAGGGAACAATTTTTCAAACTTCAATGGAAATATTTACATTTTTTATCATATTCATACCATTATGTGCCCTTGATGTAGAGCACACACAAAAAATAACTAACTGTATAATGAGAGTAAATAACAAAGCAAAAATTGTCAGGTTCTTTCATAAGTATTTTCTTTGCCTTCATTGAGGCTTCCTCAAGCGACTTCCCCGCGAGCCCAAAATTCACCAGGCGGTATTTGTTTTGTTTACTAGAAATTGATTTCAACTGTAATTGCTTCAAAATTCAAATATCTAGTCTTTGCTTGAGGTATGCCGCTTCCTGTATATAGCAGTTATGTTTTCAAATAGTCCACATTTTCCATTGCCTCTATACTGCATATGTGAATTGCCTTATTCTTTGACCATCTTATTGCTTTTATGTTCACTTTCAATTCATTCTGCTGAAGTTGCGAATAAAAGTTTCAATAATCACTAACTACGTTATTGATTGTTGAGCTTTTGTCTTCATTTTGATACAAATCGTAATTCAATGCAGTCTGTCATGAGATTTCCTGGAAGAATTTTTGAGCAATACATACAGACACAAGCGAAGTCATATTGGAATACACATCACATAATTTTATCTAGCTTTAATGGTGATGCATGAGTTTATCATTACGTTGCCACTCTTTGGCTGCACTTTTCCTACTGGAAAGAGCACACTCTCCCACAGTGTGTTCACAGTGTGAAGATGATTTCACACTGTGGTGGGGTTTTCACAGTGTTCACATAGTAATGCTTTGTTTCACACTATGAATTGATGACTCACATTGTGTTCACACTGTTAAAACGCTCGAATTTAACAGTGTGAAGAGTGTTTCTCACACTGTGGGACACTGTGTTCTTTCCGGCAGGGGTGTTACTTATACCATTACTTCACTGAATCTTACTACAATTATTTATCAATCCTCTCTATAAACTATTGAGGAATTAATGTAAATAGATGTATGTACATGGTACATGTATGTATCATGTGTGAGTGTTGATGAACTCTAACTAAACTGAAACGAACCTTCCAAAATGACTGCAGGATTCCATCCTTGAAATTGGTATTTTTAGGCTTGTTTCTGCTATTGATATCCAGTTTTATTTGGTACATCGAAACCTTGCTTTATGTCATTTTATGCTACATCCACGTTGCAATTTTTAGCAGAGCAGATCATACAAATAATATGAATAATTGTATATCATCCTCCCCACAATATCCTCCCTCCTACTTTCATGCTTAGCCTGCCGGTACCTGTACGACATGTAGCCAGTTCCATTATTTTTCTCTCATCCATCAAATCCTTTCCAGAGAGTGGGAACCCATTCAATCCATTGCGGTGTTGTGTTTCACGGATTAATTAGGCAAGAGTATGAGTTTGTCAGATGTCAGATTAATTACGAAAACAGATAAGAGGTAATTGAGAGAAAATAGCGCTGTTTCTATAATTAGCTCGAATGCACATTTCCAGCGACAAAGATTGCGATTGGACATTTAGAGATTACAGAGCCATTTATTACGCCATTAATTTTCAAAAGCACGGTTTTGAAATAGCCACAAATTGTTAATTTGCCTGCCGACAGAGGGGAAGGGGGGGGGGAGGGAGGGAGAGAGTAGCGTACTCAGCCAAATTAGAAACATAAATCTCAGCCATCCACATTTCCGTTGTAATATCTAAATTCATGTCTGTGCTTCAGGAAACCAACATTTTAAGTGTGTGACAATTCCACTTGATTGAATCAATAAACCCGTTAATCTCGAGAAACTTCATTTGATTTAAATTTCACTTCACTGATTTAATTTCAAGTCTAATTCATTTGATAAAATGTGTCTTTTATTGGCTGCTTCAGCTTCTTTTAACTTATTTTATTTCATTTAACGCCCTCTCTGTTAAGTTCATAATAATAATAATAATAATAATAATAATAATAATAATGCGCTTAGAAACATTGTATTAAGCGCATTACAAATGTAATGTATTATTATTATTATTATTATTATTATTATTATTATTATTATTATCATTAACTAACAATCGTCTTCAAATGCCATGGAGACGAAGAATAATGGTGAATGTTGACTCCCCCTCCCCCCCCCCCCAAAAAAAAAAATAGTGAGAGGATAATAGGCAAAATGGTAGCAATATTTCAATATTTCACTACGCCATGCTATTATTGTTGGATTTATTGAGTCATTCATCGCATGCGGATACGACCAGTTACTCCTTCGTTGCTAGGGTTTGGGTGGGGAATTTAACATTTTACACAAAAAGGAATTAGCAGACTCGGTATTTCGATTGTATAGAGTCATAAGACTTGAAGAAAACATTAAATACTGCCTCACGCAAAAACGAGAATTCTATGAGCCAGATACATAAGTAATGGTTCAAGTGAAAATTGAATTATATTTTAATTTTTGCTAGGAGCTGAAGTCAATTCCTTATAATTATGATCAATTTTGTATGCTGTCCAACTGCGAAAAGAAATCTGAATAGATTCCAACAATGATAATGTTACTGTCATTATAATAATCATTACTGTCCTTTTTGTTATTTATATGATCGCCATCATTATTTAGCATTTAGGGACGATAAAGAATGTAACATAACTACATCACATCTTTTAGTAACATTTTACAACTTGTAGTGATTTGCAGCTTTGATATGTGGAAGGCGTTTGTTCCATTTCGGCTGCTGTTATGATTAAATTAATGTGTTTTGAGTTGCAGGATAATCCAAACGCAGGTTTCATGTGTCAGAGTAACATAACTCGAGACAATTAATATAATTTTGTGTCTTATCATGAAATGATTTGAATATACACAGAAGAACCTTATCGTCAATCCTTTCTTTCCCTAGAAGCCAATGCAATGAATTATCAAGGCAATGATGCGAGATAGTTACGACGATGTTGATCGGGTAGGTCATACAATGTATTATATGAATTGCCCAATTATGTAAGCTCTGTAATCTTCCTAAATGCATATGTGATATCTTAGTCAAAAGACCGTTACGTAACAGATATCTAATGGAGTCATTGGAATAGAGAGGTTAGGATGTAAGAAAGCTGTGTTATTGTAGGAAGGGGTCGTCTTACCACCATGACCACTGATTCCTACAAGCTGAATGGTGGTCTGATATTAGTTATTTGTTTCCATTTTTTCTGACCAGTTCTTTTATGAGGTTAATGGAAATAATGGATGGATGAATAGATGGATGGATTAAAAGATAGAGGATTGATAGTATAGTAGGGTAGCAATATTATTCAAAGAAAAAATTATGCAGTATATATTATACAATAATGCATAGTTTGCGTATTATCAAGTAACATATGACTTCTATTTTCACGTAATATAATGTTCATTTCAATTCAATTCAATTTAATTTTCATTTTGCATCCAACAAAGAGTGAAACAAGGTACACTGTAATATCAACCATGCGCAAAACAATCACATTGTATGATTCTTTTGAATCAAAGAAGAAAGAAGTACATAACTAGTGGAGGGCGCAAGGGACTTTTTCGTTCAAATTCTTCCAAAAGCATCAAATTTGGCAGACATGTACACCAGACAATAAACTATTTCGATTTTTTATTTCTTTATATTGTTGTTCACACATACGTCATAACCTCTAGTAGTCTCCTCATCCAGCGATTCCAACGCCAAAACTTAAACAATTCATAACTTTTACATCCGATTTGTCCGATTTTCCTCAAACTTTCACCGATGTGTTGCGAAAAAGGTAAATACAACTTTTGGATGTGTCTATAGAGAACTCTTTATCTCTATTTTCACCGATGTGTTCTACTGATGTTGCTGCTTTCACTCAATCCACATTGCTCTTTGGGTTTGGGTTTCCTTCAAGGAAACGCTGAATAAAGGTGCTTATGAGCGAGCTGCCACGATAGTGACGACTTACGTGTCGTTTGAAGGACGAGTATACCCTACTGGAAAGAATACAGTGTCCCACAGTGTGAACACATTGTGAACACAGTGTGAAATATCTTCACACTATTAAATTCGAGCGTTTTCACATAGTCGACTATGTGAACACAGTGTGAAGACACTGTGGGATACTAAGTTCTTTCCAGCAGGGCGTATAGTACCTTGACTTGGTTACAGCCGCTGTTATGATGGAGGACGCGAACCAGAGACCCAAGATTTAGAGTCCAGGCATGATCTCATCTCCAAAACCATGAAAACGGTTCAGTACAACACACTGAGAGTTATGTTATGTTATGTTATGATATGTTATGTTATGTTATGTTATGTTATGTTATGTTATGTTATTCGTATAAATATGAAAAAGTATGAGGAAGAGCTGTATGTTAAATTGGTTTACCTTAATGAATCCTTCATGGTAACATCGATTTACATAAATTTTTAAATAATCTTCTTCATTATTCAGTTAGTTTCTTCGTGTACAATGTGAAGTGAAGGTAATGCTATGAACATTACTCATTTTGTGTGTGGTTGGAATACTGGTTGGAATTGGAGAACGACGGAATAATGGAACTGATTATTTGCATTTTTTTTTTCAGGTAAGGAGATGGTTGATTACATCGCTGACTACCTCACGACGATTCGATCAAGACGCACTCTACCTGACGTACAGCCAGGTTACTTGAGAAACCTCATTCCAGAAAGCGCCCCCATTGAAGGCGATAGATGGAGTGACATTATGTCAGACATCGAGCGGGTGATCATGCCTGGGGTAAGTCTCCAACTAAGGGATGTGATATGTTTTGAATGTGGATGACTGGATGTCGTGACAAGTACATATATGTCCCTACATATATAATTATGTAATACGTACATATATATTCACACATACACAAATATATATATTGAGCGGATGATTAGAATTTTTCAAATATTGGACGGTATCATAAGTATGCATTCATATACACATTAAGATTACACCTCTCACTCCACCTCTCACCCTAATTTCTCTTGGCATCGTTCTGCTATCTTAATAGTATTACCTTGACATGTACGGGTCATGGGAGTATTTTCTTTGACTTCTTTCAGCGTTTGCCATGAGAATCATTTCGTGGCATCCCATTACCTTTCCCACCAGCCGCGGCTTTGCCTTTATGCCTGGTGGCATTATATCCCTTCCATACATAATTTAACGGAAGATGTTTCTTCTTATCTTGCAATATAACGCGGCTGTTGGCATCATGCAAGTGGAATTTACCTACCAGCCTTATCATAAATCCCCCTATTGGGAAGAAGTTTGGATCAGTCTGAACTCACTGCAGAAGCCTTCGTCATTCTTGGACGATCAAATCGTCGATGAATCGTGGTCGTTGTGCAGAGTGCTTCCGCGATAAATTGACGTCAAATTGAGAAGACGAGGATGGGTATGGTATCCAAGTCATCTATCCCTACCGGAGGAAATGCATCTATAGCACGGATTAGGGGCGTGATATCGGCGATGGAGGTTAGATTGAAAATATGAAACAGTGACGTCATGCCTCAGAACGAGCAAAGTAAAACGGCCTTACAACATCGTCACATAACATGAATAGGGGAAGAAGCAATTTAACATTTACCCTACCTTTTGGTCCCTGCCTAAAGGTTGAGTAGCATCTCATGTCGCATCATTTTCATCACCTCAACATAGCATGGCTGGGAGAGAAGGATGTCGATGCAAAAGAATAATGCTAAAAATTGTGGTAGCATTTAAAGCCTGTTTTCCTCTTAAAAGTGACGACAGAATTTAATCTAGTGTTTGTTATTTTTGGAAAATTCTTGCCGCCATTTTTCTAGATGATGGAAAGTTACCTTTACCCTTTCCTTTCTACTCAATTGGAGGGAAAAGGTTTCCGCCCAGGTTGCAGACACACATAACAGACTTGTCATATTCTTGCGCACATGCATATATCACAGTGCGCGCCCAACATCAGACAATTCAGAAATCTATACCAATTTGAACGATATCACTTCATTTATGTCATTCGCTTTCAATTTAGAAGTCGAAAGTCTGAAAGGCAGCAAAGGAAAAAGTGCAGACAAAAAATCATTATATCAGTCTCCATGACGTCATTCAAATTGATTCAATCTCACTCTGCTAACGATTATTGAAGCCAAGATTGCTTCAAACACAGCATCATTCGGCAGATTGATCCCAAGAGAACAGAAGAAAACTTTGATAATCACATGACCAAATGCGGGTTACCCAACAAATATCTAAAAATAATTCGTTTTTCTCCGTACTTTTTGTTCTAAATGATGTTCTGCGGATAAGCAGAGGATATGCACGAATATCACTAAGATTAAGGTTGTATCGTTGCCAGTGGCGTGTGTCCACTGTCCTATTCTTTATGTAATCTGGAAGATTGGTTTGTGAGTATTCCACCAGAAGATATAAACATAAAGTACGAAATATTTACAGACAACGAACGGAGGTGCAATGGTTTTAAAGTCCACTGACACGCAAAAAGAGCTAGTTAAAAAAAAATCAATTTTATTATTAAGTCGAACATTTATTAATGCACACGACAAGTTAGCCAAGAATCAAAACATGTATACGTTCATTTGAATTTTCCAATAAATTTTGAAATTCATTCTGAATTTTGATTTTGAATTTTTGAAATTTTATTCTTCATATATCCATGAATCACAAGTCTGCAGCAGAACAGTAAAGAATAGTAAGGAAAAGGATAGGAAAACTTTGGGATGAAACAAGTAGAAGAAAAGATATAGAAAAAGAAGCAGAAAAACTGGCTAATCCGAGAAATGGAAGATAAACATAGAGAGAGGAGAGATGAATGCAAGTTTACGAATGTAAACAAAGTGGAAGATGTGAGGAAAACTTATCAGGAGAATGATAGACATATAGACAGGAGGTCCTCTAAGAAGTGAAGCCTGTTCTAGCTTTGTCAGCCTAGTGATCACCACGGGTTTCCATTTATGGGACACTGTTACTATTTTTGACGAGATTTCGACGGTGTATTCTGAGAGACAAAATGGTAATTGACCCCAATCACTATCAGCCTACGAGTCACCTTTCCTTCTTTCTTTAGCCTTAAGTACTGCCGGGCGTTCCAGCACATTACCAAGCTAATTTCCTGTGGTATCGGGGCTCTGAATCCCATAAGAGGTGCTACAATTACTTTGGCTGCCTATGGCAGGCACAACGCCTAGAGGTGTAGCAGCCTAGACATCAAAATAAAGACCATGATAGGAATGCTAACTCCAAAATGCGAGCTATCGCTTTGGAGTAGCAGCACACTGTGCTGGCGACACTGAACTTCTAACTTCCATCTTGCAGTGGCCAGTACGGCAGACCAGAAATCCTTCACCACCCACCCGGGAGACGTGCCATTATTCTGGCATTGTCCATAGGACAAATTAACTACATTAGCTACTTTCTTCATAAGTTTGTTACAAAAATGTACAAAGCTCGTTATTTTTTGCAGCCTCAGTTTTAAAAAAAAACACCAAAAAAAAAAAAATAAATTTCTGATGATGATGTAAACAATGTGCGCAGACCACTGACGCTAAGCTTGAATGAACATCACGAAGGTTGCTAGGAGCAAACCTTCTATTGTCAAGAGGTGGAAACTGTCTTTCCTCCCCTTGATCACAAATGCGTCGGAAAAAAAAAAACGAACAAAAAACTTTGAAGGCGGTTTTCTCGAAACCACTCAACATGCTCTCATAACGTTATTGATATCTCCGCAACCGAGTACTTTTATGAGTCATGTTACATATGAAATGAAAGTGGAAGAGTAAGAGAATGATATCATGTTTCAGAAAATCGATCTCCCTCGACTTTCGGATCCTTTTGCTGTAGTGGGTCATGTATATGTATATAAATGTATATATATATATATATATATATATATATATATATACATATATATATATATATAAGTTTATTTGTTAATCTACGAATATTTATTTGTGTATAAGCCGGCCTACAGAGTCATCATCTTCAGTGTTTGCTTGCTCTCCACACCCATCCAGATCACTCATTGGCAGAGTCCTCACATGCACGCTTACTTCCCTGCTCTGACGTCATATCCGTCCATGCTTGGAGATATGTTGGCTGACGCGATTGGTAACTTGGGCTTTACCTGGGTACGTATTCAACTTTTTGCGCTGATGATTTATTTGCGCTCATGAATTAAAAACATCAAGAAGAAATAAGAAGATAAGCAAGTGGATGCACTTAGAGGAAGGCCAACAGATCACTAAAAGTTACACCACAGTGTACGACATTTTGTTGTTAACTTAATTATCTTGCTTGTGTTAAGTAAAGCATCTGTTGACCTTTCTTTACAATCATGCTGTGTTGCCGTGCTTTTGTGTTTGTGTTTTTATTTTTTCCTGCTTTGTTTGTTCTACAAGGTCCTTACTGTTTTGAAATACCCATATTTTCCCTTTAAAAAGTCGTTTTTTTACGTCGATTGCATGAGTTGTCCACAGTATACAAGCACTGCTTTTTAGTGGACCCTCATTTTTCCTCAGAAAATGGATAATGTATATAACAAGTTTGATTTGAAACTACGTAAAGATGCTTTAAAGTTGTTAAGTCAAATTTTCATTATACAGTCAACCATTGTGTACTCAAATCCTTTGTGATTTTCTTATATACAAAATAATATAAATATATCATTTTATCTTTTGTTTGAAAAATAGAATTGAATCAAACTGAATCGAGTTGAATTTTAAATTTTCATTAATCGTTGTTTGCTATGAATTTTGTAAAGCCCCCAAAAGATACAGAAATGCAATGTGTACGATTTTTTTTTTCTCTCGAGTAAAGCCTCGACAATGTGTTAGAGATTCACCGGTATGCTCCTTTCGTTATTAGTCTTGTACCAAAAAAGGCATTATCACTGATTATGTAAGGTGGTTTTAAACAATTGGATAAAAGCTAAATTTCCCCGAGAGTCAGGATGACTTGTCATGCTGAGTAATTTATCTTTAAACGGGGTAGTACAGTGAAGAAAACATGATTGATTTTCATGATTTCTCTAACCTTCTCGGCGCACGTCCAAAATCTACCGATTTTCTCTCGAATGTGAAGGGAATCAACTTGGGTTCTTTAGAAGAAATAGAATTGCTTGAAATAGATGATAATAAACTCGAATTCATATTTACAGCATGACGTCATTTACGTATTCAGACTTGTTCACATCGAAATTATCACTTCTAGTATTTTAAATACGTTGCTTTAAGTGTGCAACAATGACTGTCTTGTTAATGTACTCAAACAGTACAGTTCAGAAAAGACCTGAATTCATAGTCTGTTATCTCTGTAACCTTGCCATTATTTCAATTATCGTTATGCATACAATATTTAATTTGATAAATCATAACTTCCTTAGCATGTTAAGGAACATGACTAATTGATTTGAAACATAGGACATTGACATTTTTTATTATCACTATTTTTAAACTGAAACATACTAAAACATCATAAGTATATACAAAGCAGCCAGAGCATGAAGGACCTTTGTCTATGTCAGCCAAAGTTGGATTTGCTCCTGAAATTATGGAACCTTAGCTGGTGTAGATGCAACTCCAGTCCAAACATTAGTTAGTCTAATAAGAAAGAGTAAAATATTACAAATTCAACGATTAAATTTTGATCGAAATCGGGTGAAAAATAGGGAAGTTATGGCGTTTTTCAAGTTTCGCTAATTTTTCAGGAAACAGTTCTTGAACATGCAAATGGCAAAATAAGCATGTCATGATATACCCTCACAACTTGCCATAGTTTGTACGTACAATTCTGAAATTTTCAGTTTTTCATTCAAACGCAATTATGCCCGAGGCTCAATTCCTAGTATATCCAACCGATTACCATTCTGAAGTTATTCAACAAGGAATAACGTCATTTTTCAGACTTCAATGACAAAAACATTGAATTTCGTCATTTTTTATTACAGGATCAATGGAAAATTGTTAGGTTATGACATGGTTAGCTCACTAATTTGCACATTCATATCCACTGTAAAAGAACTGTTTTGCAGAAATTAGCAAAACTTCAAAATGTCATAACTTCCTTATTTTTTCATCCGATTTTAGTCAAATTTTTACCGTTGAACTCGTAAGATTGTTTATTCTTTTTAATGAGACTAACTTATAATTGGACTGGATTTCCCTTTAATGTCTCTCGGATTTGTCTTCCCTTCCCCTCTTCCATAATGGAATACATGATACAAATATACCATTCTCAAATGAAATCAGTGTCTTAGGCTTCCAATTTATTATTTCAGTCCTCTATCAGCTAATCTAGAGCAGAGGGTAAATACACTGTACCACGTACCTTGGTCACATCCTTCACAAGAAGGAAATCCTTTGCCAGAATCCGCACGCGTTACACTTGTTATTAAAAGTCCATAACGAACTCCGTACAGGCGTTTGTTTCAACTTTTATTACCTAAACGGAAAGCTAATATAGATTTTTACGCGTATATCATTACACACATCATTATTCTGGAAAGAACTTCTCACGGCACCCCGGAAAATAGCGAAAGGAAACTGTTCTCTCAAAGAGCATGTCAAATTCTTATGGCTCCAAGGTTTTTACCCTCCCTGACAGGTGCTATTTGGTAAAAAGGTCAGTTATCCCGCCAAGTGACTAATGCTGACACAGAAAGGTATATCTCAAACCCTGTTCCAAGATAATTAACGACGAACGTGCCCGTGTGACGTGGAGATGGATGGCTGAGGGTTATGGAAAGAATAAACCTGATGAATAACTAATGAATCGTAGAGAAATCTTGCCTCTTGTGAGCTCCAGCGGCATCAATAACGGCTCACGTCTGTCGAACTCTTCTCATCTCATATTTTATGATACTTTATTTCATTCGGTGACATAACTTTTGCTCCGGCCTTGTCTCCTACCCCTTCAACCAACTTCTTTTGAAACTGTAGAAATTCATGGCAAATTCTTGCTCATTTGTGTTTTCTTTGGAGTTATTTTGTCAATTCCATACAGAATTTGTACAAGCTTGAGAAATATACAGCAAGGAAACACTAGACATGTTAGTCATAATGTAACAGTAACCAGGAAACTTATTACCGAAATGTCTAAAGACATGGATAAAACTGTCAGTACCTTTGATTGTTGTCGTTGATCAATTCATGGAGTTAATACACATATGGACTGTTAACAGATGTCTTTCTTTGATCCATCATCACCACCGCCACCTGATCATGTGCATCTTAATGAGTACATTCAAATGTTTGGACAATGACTATTGTCAATCATGCATCGATCGTCACTGACAAGAGAACAATTATATTTTCCTCATTTCCGTCATTGATTATTTGGCTGAGGTGCCTTTTCAGGCTCAAATGCCTTCGAATAAATACCAAACCTCCTAACATTATAAATTTTGTGTTACAAAATTGGTTATTGCTAAAATGTGCACTTGTGGACATACATGTAATGTTGCTTAATGTTTAGAACATACATGTCGTCTACCGTTACTCTCTATGTTTATTCTGAACAATGTGCGAAAAATGGGAAAATTACATATCAAATCACAATCAACCAGTCAAAATATTTGCTTTCTCTTGTAAAGTACCTGTATTTCTGTCGGCGGTAATGATGAGATCAAAGCAGGAAAGCATGCTTAAAATTATATTGTGACGCTTTTGACAGAAACAGGTGCATGAATTGATTAACTAGCGATGAATGTCCATGTAAAGTAAGTCCATGTCTAATCATCAACCTCTCTAGTTACTATAAACGTATCGTCGAGTAAAGGTTGACATAGAAAAATGCGGTTTATTACAGGCATCGAGTCCGGCGTGCACGGAGTTGGAGAAGGTGGTCATGGACTGGCTAGGTAAGTACAGGACAGACAAATTCATCAACATATCAGTTGTGTTCTCTACTTCATCTTGCTTTCCCTTGGTTATCTGTATTATATACATGCAGCAAAACAGACACATGACAAGTATCTCTGGCAGTTCCTCATAACTTCATATCATATTAAGGTTGTTACTTTGCATTGTTAAGACGTTAATGTTCTGTTTGGTGGCGGCAATGTTGCAGTTATTCGTGAGAACCCTATCCTCATGCCTTTGTCTGGAGTTACTGTTACGTGAATACATTGATGTCATGTGATACTTGTGTTTCGTCAAATGTTGGTGTTTAATCAATTCTTGTGCGTTATTTCTCACTAAGCAGTAGAGAGAATGACAATCGCCTCCTTACGTTCTCTGCATATTCACATAATATGTCTTTAATGGTTATTGCCGTGACAATCTTGAATGTTCGAGGGGGTTTTGACCGAATGCTTTACACGCATGCACAGTTTTATAGTAACATTCTATATTGATGATAGCTGTTAAACTTTTTATACAGGTCTGTTTTACCACTTCTTAGATCATTTAAGAATAAAGGACAGGTGGACAGAGAGCAATGCAAAACAACCATTTCATTAAAACGTACATATTAGCATAAAGGGTCTCCATGTTCACGTTACCCGATCTCTCTGTCATCACCCCCCCCCCCCCCCACGTTAACAACGTGCTTACGAGAATAAGGCTTGTCATGTTTAACCTCTTTGAACAATGACATTAAGTTTTATAGTGAAAATGTTCAGGAAGATGAGAACCTTATATGCTATCTAAGACTGATGAGAACTTCCTGGCTAAGGATTGCTTGCTATATACCAAGTTGTGATAAAAAAAGAAAGAAGAAGCATAATATGTCAACTTGGCGCCTTCGGGCAATTCGGACAAAAGCAAATCAGCGTAATAATGCATTATGTAGTAGCTACTAGTGGACATTACTGGTCAGCTTCACCGAAATTCATGCAATATTTCTGAGGTCAATGTGTAAGATGCCCGTAATTGCAAGCCATAACTTGTTCAAATCAAGGCACAAATCAAGACGCAACCAGCTGCTAGCGAATCGACGAATCATGGGAGCAACTCAAGCAAACTAATTTCACTCGTCGCGAGACGCTATGAAAAGTTTAACACTAAAAAACGTGGCTTTATACATTAACATTTCATCATCTCGCCGTAGCATTTTTTATTTGTTAAACAAGGTTAATGAACTCACCTAGAGGAATTCGAAAACGTTTCAATTTCTCATTTGTCTGATATAGAAGACAGTCACAAGACAAAATTACAGTAGGCTACATGATGGAGGTCTCTCATTTCTCGAAATCAGTGTATCGCGCTGCATTATTCATTGTCTATACAGGGACTGTTTGCAATCAATTTACCTCGGTTTGTCCTCTCCGTGGTCTCTGTAGACTGCATTATCAGCAATTTACTTGTCACTACCTCTTGTAAAGCGCCTCTATTTTGTCCCTATCTTTTCAGGTTAAGAAACCTTTTTAAACTTACGAAACCTGTATTAATTTTTTACGATTATTTTTGTGAATGTGTGTGTATGCGTATGTACGTCCTTGTGTGTTTGTTTGTCTGTGTGTGTGTGGGAGGGTGCGTCTGCATCTGCGTGAGAGGAGAACGAGCGAGGAATCGGACATATACATGCAGAGCGCACGACAATTTTACACATGTGATTGTGAGTCCTGCGACATAGTGGATAAGACTCCCGACTACCAATCGGAGGACACGAGTTCGATTCCCATCCAGTGCTTACGTCCTTGGTCGAGACGTTTTTATTCCCCATGTATCCTAAATGGGTAATTACGCCATAATCTATGGCGTAATTCCAAAATTCGTTTTCCAGAAGGTACATTCATCCGAAAATGAAATAAGGTTCGTTATCCCTGAAGTTCAGCCTTCAAAATCTAACCTTATTTCGTTTTCGAATCAGCGAACCTTCAAAAATTAAAGATTTGATGAGTGTTGAGCAGAAATAAGCAAGTTTCTATTGAATACATATGTCGCATCTGCAAAATCATGTTCATTACAATTTACAATTTGTCAGTAAAGGCTTTTCGTGGAACTAAATTATTTGCACTAACAAAATGTTTACGAAGCTGTGGACATTATTTATTTGACCGTTATTGAAATCGACGATACAGACGAGAGTATCAATATGAGTCCAAACATCACGGAGACATCGTTATACTCACATGTTCTCCCACGTAGTAGTTGAACAGTCAACTTCATTTAATTTTGACCTGTAGGAGGGTTTACATATCCCACCTAATCGACAAACGTCTCTATGAACTCTAGAATGTATATCTCATTCTAATCTTCAAGCGAATGTGCTAGATTTTCATGATATGTGGCACATAACACCTTGCATAAATTAAAGGGAGTACCAATCTGTTAGTGTATCAGATTTAATGCTCTCCGTTTCATTTTCAAACTTTTATTTCCACTCCAAATTTATAAATGTATGTACATAAATCAAAATGATATGTCCAGTATAAAAACAGAAAATTTGGAAAAAAATGCGACATACCAAGAAACTAGAAAAGTGACATCAGAGAGTCTCTCCATACCATCACTGTGTGTACAGTCTGAAATATATGTTTTATATATATATATAATCATTGTGCAGGTAACAGGTGTTACAGTAACCATGGTAACCATGAAATTGCACACAGTAAAGAATTACTGTGTGCAACTAGACAAAGAAATAAACAAGACATTCTGAAAAGCAGATAATTAAATAGTCACTGAAAGCGGTTAAGGTATGTTTCTTGAGTGGAATTATATTATCATATTGTCTAATTAGAACATAGAATATAGAGAATTGGATAAATGTATAGTTGCTTTGTCAAATACTTCTCTGATGTTTTACGCTTTATGTTTTCTTATTTGAGACCATTGTTTAGTACTGATGAATTCAAATATATATTTTTTAGGATAAGTAATTCCTGCGCGTCTGTTTTCTACAACTGACTTCTGAAATCGTGGCACAAGACAAAACACATAAAATCATGTCGGTATGTTGAATCATTCTCCAAGTTGAAAAATAAATCCCAATCAATAGATGCATGGAATTGTAGCTATGGTTTCCAATATCATCATTCCAGGAGAAATGCTGCGTTTAGGGAAATTTACCTACAGTCATTTCAATACTGCTTTGAGATGCAAAAATATCTTGCGATTGGTTGTATCAAATTTCCTCCCGACTCTTTTAGACAACACGCTCATTTACGTGTAACTCAAATCTAAAGTGCCTCAGCTCTGTGCGGGATAATTCAGATGGTGAAGCGAAGTTGATGCAGTTTTGCAGTGAAACATGGCAAGAAGACGCCACGTCATTTTCCAGCTCTGCGACTTAACAAGGTTACGACAGGCCACCGCATACCCTGTCTCTTGTATGGAGTTATATCTAAGGCCAAAAGCGGCACTGAGTTTAGTGCGCTCTCGTGTTCAATTGAACTCGGCCACTATCCTGTCCTCAATCACCAGCATGCGTTCCGAAACAAAAACAACGAGCGCGTGGTATTTATAGACGGAAATTGTTTCCTCGTCCATAAGTCGATATCAAATTAGGGAAGATAAGATGATGAAATAAAACCTTTCCCTGTGGTCCAGATCTTCTCTTGCATCATAATACAATAGTTTGGCTGCAAGAGTTGAAAATGATTTCCCCTCCATCGACGGGACGGTGAGCTCAAATGGTCTCTCAGCGCCGCATTCATAATGAGCGTGTTCAAACATGACCACGATGCTACTCTGAAAGGGGTAGAGTTGTGGGACCCAGTAATCGAATAATCTTTGACTGTATACAGACGGGTTATATTTCTTGCAGAAGAAGAGAAATTAAAACCGGCATTGAGAATCAGGACTGCTTCTTGCTCAGCGCCTCTATTTGTTCTGGGAAAATTTGACTGGGCTAATTATCTTTGTCACTTTTGAGACTAACTTTAGTCGTAAAAGTCAATAAAGTCAATAAATAGGGAAAGGAAAAGAAAAAAAAAAGGAAAAGGGGAAGAAGAAGGAAGGGAGAGAGAGAAAGAAAATCTTTTGAGATCTACCGGTCCACTTTGATGGCTAATATTTTGCCTTTCTCTTCCTGTGCCAGTGAGTCAACATATGCACGAATTTCTCACACGAACCTATGGAAAGGAAATAAAGGTTACACACAGAGGGTTAAGGGATGTCACCGATGGCTAAGGCAGAGGTTTGTCTTTCTTCCCACTTCAGTCCAGCTCTTTGCAGCTCTTTGCATCCTTCTTGCGTCATTTACAGTCAGAAGATCTTTTCTGCCAAAGAATCCTCTTCCAATATAAAGTCGACATGAGGTCAAAATGCCCCATCACTTTTAGAAACGCACAACTAAACCAGTCGTTAAAAGAATGTTCAGTACTAATGTCCCCGACATGCCAGCTCTGTGAGGAGAGTCAGATGCATGTCAAAGATTTGAAAGATATATCATCACTCACGTCTTGAAGATGTTAAGAGGGGCAAACTAGTTCAATAACTAATGCAGTGGTCCTCCACTGATACCCCTTTCCCAAACGCATCTTGATATCACGCATGAGTGGACACGCTACTAAAAAATTGAGTTCAGAAACCCTAAAAAAAATGCGAACTTTTTTTTTTTTCACGAGCATGACGAGGGCCCGTGAAAAGACGCCCATAATCGTCATTATATTTTGTACTGCATACTCTCCTCCGAAGATGGCGTGCATGAAGAGGTGACCTTTTGACCGCGCATTGGAAATAATTCTCATTATTTTTAATTTGCATTCACAAACTCCAAGTCCGCGGATCGATTGCAGCGTCGAAGTTGTGTGGGTGTTACTCTGGTCCCACTCCGATTTCACGACCAAATAAAGCGGATACTATCCGCATAACTGAGTTTATGAAAGAGTAGAGTTCAGTAGAAGAGTCCATCGATATCCCAGCTTGTATTTTCGGATATAGTTCATTTTCCGAATGCTCGTTAATCCGAAAACGACATACGGTTCGTTATCCCGAAGGTTCGTAGTTCCGAAGATTCATTAATCCGAAAATGTGATAAGGTTCATATTCCGGTCTTTCGTTAACCGAAAAATAAAACAGGGTTTGTCATTCCGAAGGTTCGTTATTCTGAAGGTTCGTTAATCCGAGAACGAGAAAAGGCTCTTAATTCAGAAAGTGTATTAAAACGCATCTTCTTTCTATTTTCGGATTAACGAACCTTCGGAATGCTTACTTGCTTAATTCGAGTGGTGTTCTCGATCCACAATGGCACTCCAAGTTTGTCTGTCCAGCATTGCGGTCATTATCTCGTTGGTGTCTAGACCAGTGTCTACAAAGTTGATCACTGGTCTGCCTGGTTTCCTGCTCCCATGCTTGGGCATCCAGTGTATCAGTTTGGAAACACACTCATTACTCCTGAAGCAGTGGCCGGCAAAACGAAGCATCCTTATCCTAATCTTCTGGCTTATTTTAGGTATATACCTTCGGAATACCGCCACATAATGTTCTGATTAACGAATCTTTTTTAATTTTTGGCTTAACAAACATCTAGGTATTATGAATTTATGTATTTTGGAATAACAAACCTACCGAATAACGAACATATCACCCGTTTTTCACATAAAAGAAGAGTCTGAGTCATAGCACATAGTATGTGTAAAAACTATCAATAAAGCGGTAGTACAAGGACACTCCCCGTGTGTTTGAAAACAATTTAAGGAGAAGTTATCTTCTCTTTTTCATCTCTATAATGATTCCTTTTTTTTTTGTTATCATGACAAAATGTGCATTGTTTCTTTTTTTTTATTAGAACATCATTCGTGCATATACTTTTAATTGTGTTTAATGAACTTTCCTTATCAGATGAATGGAAGTCAATTGACAATTTGTACCGCTTTGAATCATATTTTTGTTTTCTTTGATGGAAATAAATAAACTGTTGAATCGAATTGAAGTTATTATCCTTGCGTGCGTGAGCGCTGACCACTGATTCATTCTATGCTTTAATTATTTCAAAGTAGCGACACATTGGTACTAAACAGTTTTTTTTTCTTCTTTCATATACATTTGCAATTTCGTCAAATGATGCCATATAGGTAGAATATACTGATCGAAATGATATTTTTTTATATACAATATAGACTTAAAACATAAGTATGACATCAACCGATTGTAAAGAATCTTGTCACATAGCTTAGCAAATGCGGATAAGATAGAAAAAATGTCTGTAGTTAGGTAGAATACTAGTGTCGCCCCCTTTTTATGAATAGAAACAATCATATAGCTGCAATCTTCAATTAACATAGGAAATCACTTTGTTCAAATCAATTATTAAAAATGCTACACTGCAGAGGAGTGGCAAGACAATGGAGGGATTTTTTCTTTAATCCTTCAGAATCAATGTCATCATAACAAACACGTTTTGCTTGCTTTAAACACGATAGCAATCTTAAAGATTTCGACTGGTTTGGGGGTCTTTGAAAAAAAAAACACAAGTTCTCTTGGGTAAAAAAAAAACAACAAAAAGCATGCTTAATGACTATAAACTTTGTACTATATAAGCTGTTTTTTTGTGGGGGGGGGGGGGTATGGGTGCCGTTATACTCTCTCTATATTATATTTTCCATAATAACTATCCATTTTCTTCGAAACAGAATTCAATGTGTTACTCATTTCCTGTTATGCTGAAACTTGCATAACATGTTCCGTACAAGCGTTGCATTTTAGGTAAAAATATGTAATAAAATAAAGGCGAATAGTTAAGCTATACATGTTTATTATGTAATATTGTGTTCATGTTAAGAGGGAGTCGGCGGGGCAGAAGACATTGCTAATCAAGCGGCGTATGTGTAACATCACATCACGAAAGACCTGTTGCATATTATATTCCAGAGTGTCTGTAAGACAGTGCATAGTGCCAGATTAAGAATAATATCACGCTAAACCAGCTGATGTCGGACCGTTATGGAAGCCAAGTATTGCTTATGGGGGAAAAATAAAGTAATAGAGCGTCGAGTCAACTCCTCTCAACGCTGCACTACACTACATAGAAAGCAGTCTGCCACCTGTGCGAATGAAATACATCTATCTTTCTAGTTTCTGAAATACGATGACTAATCATTTACAAGACATACCAAAATTCATCATTATTTTTGTTGTCATATTGTAGTTTGAATGGGCTCAACAAAATTACATCTTTTCCGTACACCATCAGTTTTCTTTTTCTTTTCTTATTTTCTTTTTCTTTTTTTGGTACCGCTGGTTATTTTATTTCAACGTTAGGTTTGTTACCTTGCTTTCATGCGTATTTCCGAGAAGCCTTTGCTATGACGTAAATATCAACTTTAGTTTGATTGGACCGAATCTGCAGAGAGTGACTAAGGACAGCAGATAAGAGGGAGAGACGGGGAGAAAGAGGGAGAGACAGGGAGAGAGAGACAGAGAGAGAGACAGAGAGAGGAGAAGAAGAGAGAGAGGCAGAGTCAGCGCCTCATCGCTGCAATATCATGACGAATATTGTCGTTCGCTTAATGCGTGCAGGGAGACGAGCACTCAACGACCCCCTAATCACGTAGAGGCAGCAATTTCGGTCAATCATGATTCACGCTTCCCATATTTCCTCTCCGTTTACAGCCAGTTTTTGCCTATTTCAAACATGGAGTCAATCGTGGCTATTCCATGCTGGCTTAGAGCAAACATAATAGGATTACAAAGCTCATAGTAGTGCAAAGCGAGGTGACGTCATAAATTAACTTCATATACGACGAGATAGGACAGGGATCATTTTACACAGTCATTCGGAGAAAAACTACAGACAAAATAATTATTTTATTTCATTTCATGGAAACTACAGTGGGTATGCAGATGTATAACATAATCAATAGATATCTATTCTGATTCTCATTCCCTTTTTTTTTGTTGATATAGCAAGTTTAACATTCTATATCGTTACTTGAGAATGATTTTGAGGAAATTTCATATTTTGTAATGTCCAAATATTTTGATTATAGAAGTTAAAGAAGGTATATAATAAGTACACATGTTGAGGTGATATAACTGTAAATCATGATTTATAAAATTGACAAGAGTAAATGTTTACGTAATCATAGTGTAAATTAGCGTCATAACGGATTCCTTTTACAGCAGAATATGAGAAAACGATGAATTTGTGGTGTGGTGCAACATAAATTGTTGTTGTTTTTTTGTAGGGGGCCTGTACATATTCAATCTAATGCACATTTGAAACAAAATGATGATGCAGAAGGTATTTCTTACATTCTAAAATGAGATATCATAGCACACACCACAACCTCAATGATATTTCATTAGAATATCATTCATAAAATCTTAAGCACAAAGCAGTAAAGCTTCCTGATAATATGAATTAACGTGTAACACATTTCTTTTCATCACTTTTTGGTATCAAGTTTGAATGTATGAAACATCAGTTTTGTCCGTTCTTTTCTTTTGCTACTCAAACGTTGCTGTGAAGACGATTGAATGGAAAATTGACAATTTTTCAATTGAAATATTGTTTGAATGGTAAGAACGGCCCGCATGCAGTTTTTATCTTTTCTTAGATGTAAAAAAGGTAATAAATGACTTGAAATTATTAACTTAATTGCATATAAATGCTTATGCACCGCACACACGATTTTTTTTCTGATTTTTTTTTTTACTTCCTTCAAAAAACTGATGCAACAAATCAAATAAAGATCCTGTTATTACAATTGCATCTTCTGCAGTATAACTTCATTTCATTGCATTTTCTACAGTATGATGTTATAAAGCAAATTTGTACTGTACAAACAAAAACAAAAACCCAAACCATGAAACATACTTCACTGGGGATTTACGAGAAAAAGGAAAGAAGAAAACAAAAGAAAATCCGCAATGACTTAATCTATATACCCTCCCCCAATCCCTGAGAAACACATACACCCACATACACTTACTTTACCTCCGAATATCCCTCGTTATGTTACAAGTCAGATATTACTAGAAAGGTTTAATTTTGCTCTATCTGATGATGGACTTACGCTTAGCTCATTCTTTGCAATAAAAAATAAAAAATAGTATTCCACCAAGCTCCACAACTATCTGTAATCAGTTTAATGACGATGTTTTCAAACACATTACATAAATTTCTAATTCTTATGACTTGTATGAGGTGTTGTTCAGCCGCCGGTCATTTATTTCTGAGAGACACGTTTGGGAGAAATTTGATTACTTTTGTGATGTTGCAGAGCCTGCGTTTTATTGTAAATTGATCATCAGTGTCTTCATTGTTTCTGTCATCTGTGTATTCATGTTCATGGTATTGCGAACCACTGTGAATATTTTGAGTGTTGCAATTCAAGAGACCCTTATTATTATGATGCAACACTAGCACAAATTTCTTTGCTCCCTACAGCGGACCTAATCGGATTGCCCAGCATCTTTACACATCGTGATACATCTGGACCGGGAGGGGGCGTCATTCAGGTACAGATATTCAATTATTTTGTCTTCAAAGCCATTGGTTTTCACCTGGGAAAGAAGTAGTTCAATGTTAGCATTTTAAAGACTGGTGAAGGGTTGGACGCTATGCTGTTTGACTCTTCAACAGATGTAGCCTCAACACTGATAACATAATATTCTACAAGAAGTCTTCAAGTTTTTGAAATATCTCATTTACCAATGTTATGTTTCAATTTATTAGAAATAAACGCAATGTTTTCTAGTTTGAAGCATTCTTTTTGTAAGAGAGTCTCAGGCACACGTCAGTTTTCGTCACTCTACAGCGTGCGCATCGCTGACGTCATAGTACATGACGATGTTCCCTCTCAGCTATCGCATTCCCCAAATCAGCTGCCGCTCTTGCTTGTATCCATTCAATAAATTGAGTCAAGGCACGACAATGCGACAGGATGAGGCAAGAGAGAGAGAAAAAAGCCTTTTACCCCATACAACCATCCTCTAGCGGAAATTAACTGCCGAAAGAAACAGTATATAAATACCTTGATATCTTGGCTGGCGCGATTTGTTCATTTAGCCGTGGGAATAGGATAGAAGTGTATTGCAACGGTTAAAGCCGCGGAGTATAAGAAAGAGTGGGTTAATCTGAAGCAAGGTGTTTCTACGAGGGTATTCGCTTGTGTAATTCCACCAGCTGATTCTCCGGACATGGAAAGGGCGGCTTGCCCGCAGGCGTACGGGAATGACGCGGCTGCGCACGGTCGATATGTTTAGTGCGGCTCCGCTGGAATCGCTCCCTCTATAAATTCAACAATAGTCTTCTCTCATTTTGTCAAAATTATATGATGAAATAGATGATGGATACAGCACAAATGTTTCGATGTATGCACAGAAAAAAGCAACACGCAGAAAAGTCCATTATCATAAGTGTCCGTGGGATGTGCATGTATACCCCCACCGATCGAATAAGCGAATATCCTGGCAAGATACATGTCATGACCCATTGTCATCGTTGTATCGGAATGTTGTTTTCTCTTCTCATGTCAAAATGAGATCTTCTTACATGAACATTCGGAGCTATATAGATTGGTTGAAATCTTCTCCGTATTTCTTTCTTAGACCTATAAACCCATCCATAACTTTCTAGAGTCATCTCTCAAGCTAAATAGACGAATCAGGTAACAGCAACACAGAATTCAAAAGGACATAATAATTCTTCTCGTGTTGTACATATAGCACTCTGCTCTCAAAATATTGAAACCCCTGATTTCTTTTTTTCCTTTTTGCACATTTTCAATCCAGATCGTTTTCAATGAACACAGAACTTAAACCATTCAAACGTAGACTAAGCAGCTATTGGAAAACACCAAGATTTGATACTATAGGAGGGCAAGTGCCGTGCCAGCTATACACGGTTAACAAAAACCTGTAATACATGCAATATCAGTGCCTAGTGAAAGGGTGCGTACCACTTAATCTTGTTTTATACACGCTGAATATTCACAAGGCACCGCATCAATAAACCCTGCATAATATGATAATTGCAATATTTTCGACGGTTAGTTAGAAAATGTATAGTGATGGAAGAAACATTATTATGAATGGATTGTGGGGAAGGAGTAGCTTAATTGCCTCAGAATCGGAACTTGTCAATAATATTTCAAGTATATACAGCTTTATGTAGGCCTACTGTATCATTGAAAGACGGTGAATGATGTTTTGCGCATTTTTCCCAGGGCACAATGAGCGAAGCAACACTTGTGTCCATGTTTGCTGCTAGACGAGAAGCGATTACACGGCTTCAAACCCGCCAAGAATACCAAGACATGGAAGAGGCAGTAATATGCTCCAAGCTAGTTGCTTACTGCACCGATCAGGTAGGATTCGAGACTTTTTCCTTTTTCGTTTGTAGTCCCTGAGAGTTTTATTTCATTATATGCCTCCTTCAGGAGTATAATGAGAAATGTTCCTTTATGCTGTATGTATATGTACATATTTCATGTATATATATACGACATGAATACATAGATTTTGTGTGTACATCCAGGTACTTGCCTACAATATATGATTTTGTGTGTGCGTGTGTGGAGACAGAGATTTAGAGTGAGGGGAAGAGAGATGTCTAGAGAGAAGATGTAATTCAAGTCAATTTAATCATTATTTATCACTTTTGTCCCTTTTGTAATCATTGGTGGACGATGTTATCGGTACAATGTACCTGTTTCTACTTCCCACCATTTAGTTTCAATCGCATTTTAGGCGATTGGTTATTAAAGTTTGTCAGAGATAGTTATATCGCATATCGTTTTCCTCCCATCTTCATCTTCTTCAGTAGTATTCCTGACCCTGAATTTCCTGCATGGCCAGTTCAGTTTTCGTTGCCGAGCTTTATCATATTGCAGTTATTTTTCAACTGTTACATTAATCGTCACAACATACCATGGAATGTGAGAGTATGTTGAAAAGTATACGCGTGTACACTGGAAATGTGTTTATGTTACTTTATAAACGAATTGAATCGTGCATCTTTCTTGTAATAGTGTTTTCGACTATTATTCCTCAGCTACCTATGTTCTTTTGGGTTTTGTTTTGTTTTTGCTTCGGGCTTTTGTCTTGTGTTTTGTTTTGTAATTTGCTGTAATATATAGGTGAGTACTTCTTTATCAAATTATGCGAATTATGCAAATTATGCGGTCTTCTTCCAGCATCAATGATTTAACGGGACGTGTAATCAAACAGGCTCTTTTTTTTTTGTCACCCAGTTCATACTTCTTGTTTTTTTTTTTCGGTACCCCAACATTTCCTGTCATTTGTCGTTGGTATTAGGTTAGAGTAAATATTATCATTTTGTAGTGTATTTGTTATTTTGATGTATCTTCGTAGGATAAATATTAAATTAAATGAAAAAGGATGATCCAACATGTTAAAGATATTGTGGATATGGTATGCTCTTTGAAATTAAGAGTCCTGTTTCATATGTATTTGATGCATTCTTAAATAAGTTGTGTCCTTCCCACTACCGCAGGCTCACTCCTCTCTAGAGAAGAACGCAGTATTGGCGATGGTCAAACTCCGCCACGTTCCCTCGGACCAAAAACTCAGTCTGCGCGGTGAAGCGTTACGTGCTGCAATCTCACAGGATCGAGAGCATGGACTCATTCCCTTCTATGTGAGTCCACAAGGCCTTGTCACTACATTGCACTTTGCCTTTTTTCCCTTCTCATTCTAATTTTAACATTAAGGCTCAGCAGAGCTTTAATTACAATTGACAAGATACCAAGGCCTCTGACGTCATCTGTGCAGAAAACAACACCGACAACAACACATTTCTCTCTATGTATTTAAATGTGGTATTTGGGGTTAATGTTATTCAAGTCTTATAATGAGGTTAATGTGCGTACAACATTCAGAAGTGCATAACTAAATTCTGAATGGATAATCTTGAAGGTAAGCAGGAACAATTTCCATCCGAGTAATAGCTCATCAATTAATTAAAGCAGATGCAGACGCGTAAGAATTGAAAATTGAAAATTTATCATTTTTTTAGCCGTAAAAATGGCAGGGTACAGTCACATTATGTTGTGCCTGCACTTATTGTCAGAGACGTCAGTCCGTACTGTGAACTGTGCTCCCATTTCACCTGATTTGAAAGTAGACGTCGTTTAGGTTAATAAGCATGAATCTGGGATGGGTGAGGCACCCTCCTTAGCCTAACCTAACAGACAAGATGATATTCACACGAGTAACATAGATTGGCCTAAATTGATTGTAAGTCCTACGTTTGAGATGATGCCTGACATTGCACGTGTGTCATTATTCGTTATTTGTATCCCATTCTAGTGTGGTGGTCATAGTGAAGGTTAACTGAGAGGCTTGTAAGGTACATTGATTGGCGATGTCCAAACCACTTTGGATGCACTCTTTCTCCCCTAGGTCTGCGCCACGCTGGGTACAACAGGTGCGTGTGCATTCGACAACCTGGAAGAACTTGGGGCAGTCTGTGAGTATTCGTCTTGAACAATCTTTCTATACTTTCCACTTTTAACATGCCTTACTGGATGCATTTTCACTTTCATTTTCACTTGCATTTTTTTTTTGTCACTTGTTCATACCAGTATATATTATTTACTTTAAAAACAGTGTGTCAGGTAGAGTATATCTAAGAAGATATTTTACAGTACTGTTCTTGAAGGAATTGTGTGACTGACAGAGATGTTGTTATAATGTACACTTTAATTTGTAGTAAAAACTGGAAAATTGAATTAATGAAATTTAATCTTAGCTGGAAAAGAGATTGCATCACGAAACAAGTAATTTGACTTTTGGCAATGTGTCAGCAGTCACCCATCTTTATTGTAATTTTGTTGTTGTTGCTAGTGGTTGCTTACGCACACTGTGGTAGTCATTGATCCACTGTCTCCAGAAAGAGTTGTGTCCCTTACTTTAATGAACAAGATAGTGTTAGTATGATTTTCCTCATCATATTATATATATATATATATATATATATATATATATATATATACGGAAACTTACGTGCTAAAACATTTAAGTATGTGCTCCTTTTACTTCTCCCTGACCCGGCCTCTTACAACGCCTGTGGCTCATACTCCGCTCCCCACCCCATATCTCATCACTCTCTTTACTGATCGTCTTTCATTACTTGGCTTGCTTCCCGAAGAGGAAGGTTGTGAACTTGTGAACTTTTCACCGTACAGATGATTTGGCAAACTCCCCAGTAATGACTGAACTGAACTGAACAGAAGCAACCATGTTTCAATTATAATCATTTCATTATTGCCTGTTACTTTGAGCAATTACAGAGAACATTAGCTGCCGAAATGTTCCTCCGTGTGTTCCGATGTTAGTAGTTGGAATATATTAATATGTGATGATATATTAATATATGAATATAGGACGCACTTGTAAAACTGAGCTTAAAACATCTACATGTATGTACGAAACAGTACGAAAGGTTAGGGATAGAGCGTCTATAACTACAGTACAGGCAATTTCATAAAAATGTCAGTAATAGGTTCTAGTCACACATAAACGAATGCCAGTCGCCAACCATTCTACGACGTCTGAAATCACTGGTTGGGAGTTTGCTGTTACACGTCGCATTTTTATTTATCTATCTATTTCATTTTTTTTTTTATTAGCAAATGGTTGTCAGCGGTCTGTCGGCGACCAGTTTTTGTCGGCTAGATGTTTTCTAGGTTGCATCAAAAACGTTTGGTCAACAAAAGTTATTATGGTTGTTTTAAAAGGGTCGGCAACCGGTTGCCGACTGGTCTGCTGGTTGCTAACGACTGGTCTGCTGGTTGCTAACGACTGGTCTGCAGTGATTTCTATTCCTTGTCATGAAGAGTTTTGGTCAGGAACCAGTTGCCGACCAATTGCCGATCAAATAGAATAATCGCCGACCATTCGCCAAGTGGTTGCCAACCAGATTACATGTATAATAATCGCTTTTGAAAACCTTTTTTTTTTTCTTCTGTAACAGTGTCTGCATCCATGTGCATTGACGTGTCCACACATTTTGTTATCATGCATTAATGTTGCCGAGTCGCAAACGGAAATCAGCAACCAATCGGCTTCCAATTTCTAGTGGTCTTCATTAACTTGCCAAACCATTTGCCGACCAGTTGCAGACCATTTGCAGATATTTCTTTGAGCATTTGCATATTTATCTTCATTTTTGGTTCGCAAAACGCTCGCAAAGTGCTCTCAAACCGGCCGTCAAATGATTCGCAAATGGTTGGCAGTTGTGGACAACCGAATGTCAGCAAAGAGTCCCCAATAAAAAACTTTGAGGGTTTGGTCGCCGATTGGTTGTCGAAGGTTGGCAGAAATTTTTGATTGCTAGAGGTCGGCGACCAGTCCTCGCGAATGTGTGAGATAAGGCTCTTATCTGTGCATAAGTGCAGTTAACTTGTTACCATGCACCATCAAAATACTCAGTGAGCTTTGACAGGTACTCTAAACGCTTTGCTTGTAAGGCTAAAGTATCACTTAGGGTGGGTCATTATCATTTTTTCTTTGTCTTTCTCAATTTGGATCCCGCTTGTCAGGTATATCTAACTCAATTCTAAAAGAATTTCGTTTTTTCCCCATTCCCATTGCACTTGCTGCGTTGTTGCGTTGTCCCTGCACGTTGAGGTTCGGTCGAAAGTGTGAGATGTGTGAGTATATGGACAGTGCCGAATATCTATAGATTTATATTTGGTTGTGTGGTGTTCAAAGTTAGTAATCATCATTTGGTCTAATAGTCAGATATTAAAAAAAAAAAACAAACAAACAAACATTGAATATCATATGCGAAGAATTAAATCAGAAATGGGGTTTTCGCTGAGTTTTCGGATGTTGCCGAACAACTGCAAAGGAAACCCGGAATATGAACAAAACCCAATGTGAACGCTCCTATTTTGACTAAAGTAAACAGAGGTCTGTCATTTCATTGGACACAACACGCGGAAGTAGAATAGTTCCACTTCTCGAAATTATCCTGGAAACACTGCCTCCTTTTCTGTATCTACTACTACTTTGTCCTATTTGACATGTCAATTTCCATGCATCCACTTTCTATTTAGGTGAAGAAGAAAATTTGTGGCTACACGTTGACGCGGCCTACGCCGGGACAGCGTTCGTCTGCCCGGAGTTCCGGGGCTATCTCCGCGGAGTCGAGAAGGTGCAGTCGTTTGCTTTCAACCCTAGCAAATGGCTAATGGTCCACTTCGACTGCACAGCGATGTGGTAAATAGCAACCAGACCCGATCAGTGATGAATTGGGTTATGTACTAGGCAACTTCCATATATTTGAGACATTTCCAGACATTTAAGGCCGAGAATTCAGACGTATAGATCAAAACGAAATTTCATTCATAACGCATTAATCGCTGGTGTCATAATCTTTCCCATTCCATGAACACGAAAGTTCCCAATCATGCACTTTTGCCCTGAAGTACTCTATTACCAAATCACTCGATGAGAGACCGTAAATCATATGCTGACTCTGACATCAATACCCGGTGCTTATAATACTAGTAGAGGGATTTAGACCTGCATCGCGAACGATAAGATGACGCTAATTCGGCCACAAGTGGTGTTCTGCACATGCGCAAGACGGCTGTTTTCATTGTCCAACCTAGGAGGCTGCGTCGTCTTACAGTCTTAGCCATATTAGCTTTGGCGTGGCAGATCTAAAGCTCGCTAATATGGCTGATGCTCAAATTGTGTTGACCAATTCAAACAGAAAGGAAGGTCCTCGAGTAGAAAGGACTCAAGAACTGATATTGAGATGAGGAAACTATTTTATCCTTCTTTTCTTATCAGACTCTATGACTGTATCATACAGAAATGTGATGAGGGCAAGATCATGATTATAATGATTTGACAAAATTCTCGTACACTGACAAAGGATTGGGTTCTATGGGAAGAGTAAGGGGAATAATGTGAGTCATTGATGCTGTCTCATTATCACGTGACCATGTAGGATTCGTGACGGGAAGACGCTGGAGAGGGCGTTCTGTGTGAGACCTCTCTACCTCAGACACGACAAACAGGGTACTGCCATCGACCTCATGGTAAGAATCATGTTTCCTCAAGAAGCACTTTACTTATTCCATATGAATGGAGTAGTCCTTGTCATCCTCTGTGCAACTATTGATGTCATCAACAGCCTTTCCGAAAACAAGCGCCTTCCTGCATGCAAAGCAATAATTTATCATGATAGATACATGTATACATTTAATGGGCTGTGTCGAATTCACTGTGAAGCCAAATTCTGCTTCCATACCTGTAAAGTGAAAGACATACACGCGATATGCCGAAGTAAAATAGGTAAGACCAAACTAACGCTTGTCTTGTAGGGAACGATGGTTTGTGCGACATATTATGACACTGGTATTATGAAAGATAACTCCGCCTGTCCGTATCTAAATCAGTGTGGTTTGCCATGCAAAATGCATGCAAGTCTATACTGTTGTGATTATGAAAACGTCTTTAAGTTGCTGGCCATGATTTCTCTTTCCTCAGCATTGGCAGATACCTCTCAGCCGGAGGTTCCGTTCGCTGAAGCTCTGGTTCGTGCTTCGCTCTTTTGGCGTCAAGAAGCTACAGGAACACGTCCGCAGGGTACGTAACGAGTCACGGCTTTCCATGCACATCATATTTCAAGCTGGGCAAATCACAACAAAAAGTTCATTTTTTATCTATCTTTTTTAATAAGGCAAACGTGTCAATCCTACCATTCTAGAAATGTTTCGACGTTTTGTTTGAGGATGGCCGGCTTAAATTATTACTGGAAATAAACCTTGCTTTTTTAGACAGTTGAACACCAGCATGTCAAGGTGAAGAACACACAGACAACCTGGTCCATCAACCGTACAAAGATCCTTGTACGAGATTGTGTGTTGCATTATCTTTAAAAAACAACGCGTAAAAAAAGTTAAAGAACTTAATGCTAACCATTAATTCAACTCAATGGGGGCGCTGTGGCATAGCGGATATCACTGGCGGATATACTACTCCCGACGCCTAATATTGGAGGACCCGAGTTCAATTCCTGCCCAGTGCTTACGTCTTTAGACAAGATTTTTTTTTTTTTTTACCCACAAAGTCCCTCTCGACCCAGGTGTACAAATGGGTACCTGGCAACGCTAGCCTAATGATAATGGCAGGGCCCTCTGGTAGAGCAGTGGCAACACTGAAGAGGCTACCGTGGATAAATAAGACCTTATTATTATTATTATCATTATTATTATTATTATTATTATCATCATCATCATTATCATTATTACTATTACTATTACTATTACTACTACTATTACCATTATTATTGATTTCTTCTCTCCGTTCTAGGGTGTACGAAGGGCGCGGTACTTCGAAGAGCTGGTCTCTAACGATGCTGCATTCGAGATTCCTGCGGAGAGAATTCTGGGCTTGGTCGTCTTTCGATTGAAGGTAAAATGTCTTCTTGTCGGAACATGTAGACCTTCTATCGAACAGCGGTAGTTCGGATTCAGGACAATCACTTGGTTTGTGATGAAAGTCCTGCCGTAACTCGAGTGTAAATCAAACCTACAATAAGTCACGCCCATCCTACCGAATGTTCATAACGAGTCATAGTGTCTTTATACTTATCTCCTGTCTCAAAGGGTCCCAACGCTTTTAGTGAGGAACTCCTTCGGCGCCTGAATCTAAGCGGCAAGATCTACATGGTTCCCGCCTCTATCAAGGGTCTCTATGTCATCAGGTTCACAGTCACGTCTACCGAGACCACCGAGGATGATATCTTTAAAGATTGGCGCCTCATCCAAGGCACAGCGCGGGAAATCTTCGTCACCACCGACATCGTGGCCAACGTGCCTACCCGCATGGCTTCCTGGCCAGGTGCGCTAAATCTCACTGGCGGCCCTAAACAGCCTCGACCCCAGAAACTGCGCTGGGAAAATAACAACGAACCAATCGAAAACGATGAAGAGAGGAAAGCGCCATCGGCGGGTGAAAACGGGGAGGAGGAAGAGGAGGAGAATGAGGAAAGAGCAAGGAAGGATGTTGGACCAGTTCTCATAAAACCAGGCAAGCTGGAGGCCGTGGTTGCATGAAAGAGCATAGTTGCTTTAAAGCAGATGCACCCCATTCCCCGTACGTTTTGTTTCATCATTCAACCCGTCAATTTTTACTACTGTCTTGTGCGTATTACACCTTGTTCTCATTTCTTTAAAACTACCGGCACAGTCCTTACAGGAGATTCCTATGCGCATTTAGTGTGCCTAACCTTGCTTAATGGATTTTCTTTTGCTACACATTGTCTGGCTAGAAATCTGTGAAGACGGCCGTGTCATAATTATGATTTTCCGTTAGATGTGTGAATATCCATTCAACGCAACTGGTCAATTAAATTCTACTTTAAAAATAAATAAAATGCAATAGACTGCGCTGATTGTGTCGTAAATATAGGAGTATCTTGTGTTGTTCTGTTTGTTTGTTTTGTACTAGAACGAGATGTTCTCTGCATAATAGGTGCCTACCAAATGGGAGTTTACTGAATATTATCCGTCTTTCAAAAACTGAGATGATAATTATTTTCTTGTAGTACAATACCAGGCGTGCATTTTATGTTTTCCCCTTTTACTGTATATGCAACACCACTAGCACAATCTGTTATTTTAGATTTTTTTAGATGGACATTTAAGATGTCCGTTAGCCATTCCGCTTTTTCCTGCAGAGCAAATCGCTTTCAGCGTGTGAGACTATCTATTCATTCATGCGTGTTGGTGTTTTATGTTCATTTTTATTTTTCGTATCTCCTAACTTTCTGAGAAACTGCTTCATCAGTCTTTCAGTACATAAGTCATTTCTGGACGTGTGAATTTGATTTTTGGAAGACGAAAATGTTCTTCAAGAACTTGCAATAGTACTTATAAACAAGGAAATGATGCTTCAACAGGAATATACATGTATGTTTCACTTTCAGGTCTTTCTTACTCGCTACTCTTGGCCATATCATATATCATATACTGTATATGCATCCAATTTAAAGGTACCTTAAAAGCAATGAAAAGTAACAAACCGTCTAGAAAGTTAACGCCCCTAATGAAAATGACAATGATAGTGATGATGATAATAGTTCTTTAGCAATGTACTGAACATAATGGTAATAGTGATGACAACGTTGATAGTAATAGCAGATTTTGTCAGTTTTTTTTTTCCATTAAAATGTCGAGTGTTCATGAAATGAAATCGATCATCGATTATTCTCGTTCTCAGTGTCATCGCAACAAGACATTCAATGTTAAACTGACAGGTTCGGGAGATATGCAGCATCATACTTTGTTAATTTGTTACATTTTCAGTTTTATATTAAAGGGTGTGTACAGTTCTGGTCGAGGTGAGGATTTAGCTTTTAATGTTTTGCGAGATATTCAGAAACCACTCTATGAGATGTCAAAGAGCATGCAGTTCTAAGGGGTATCAAAAGTTTATTCGATGAAAATCGGTTTTGAAATGGCTGAGATATCCACAAACAAGGTGAAACAAAGAGATACTAATAAAGTTGTGGCATGTCGCCTTTAATTATTAGCACTTTTTTGGATATCTCAGCCATTTGAAAACCAATTTTCATCAAATAAACGTTGAATCCTTCCTAAAATTACATGCTCTTTCATATTTCATAAGAGGCTTTTCATTATCTCACTTAGGAATGTTCAAAACATGAATCCCCACCTCAACCAGTACTGTGCAGTCCCTTTAAGCACCATTTCATTGCCTCTGCAAGCACTGCATTGGTGCACCATGAAGTTTCGTGGTTGTCGTGTTTGTGTCCACGTGATTGTAAAATCTAGGTTGTTGTTTGTTTGTTTGTTTGTTTGGTTGGTTGTTTTTTTTTTTTTTTTTTTTTTTTGCTTTTACAGAATCCTGCAATATTGACTCATTTATTTTGCAACACTGTTTCTTCAACCCACGTGTGCTTTATAGATGCAAATGATAGTGAATCTAGATGCTGACCTCGTGTCTCGTATGCATTTCGTTGCACTGATTCTTAAATAAAACCTTTACAAAACTGAACTGAAACTTATTTGGGGTAGAATCTTTACCCTCTTCATTGGTACTTGTACTTTTCCGGAAAGCGAGGTTATTCAAGATGCAAAAGACCACAATCGATTACAAACAAACACGCGTGTACACACATACTCTCACAAACACGAGATAAAGAACACACACGGAACATCTCCGGAACTATGAGAAGAAATTAAACATTGTCCATCATATTCATACTTGTATTGATGTCCTCATCTACACGCACAGGGCGCGAAAGGAAGGGCTGCCTCACCAAGCTACTAAACTACCGGAAGAAGCTGGGTCGTCGCGCAATGTCCGAAGAAGCGGAGGGCTATGGCTACCCTTTCAACGCCTACTACAGCTTCGAAGATACCTCCAGTGGTTTGCCGTCCCCCTGTGAAGATGACCCGGGCTTTGAAATCGACGATGAGGTGTTTGGCAGCAACAATCACATCCAGAATGGCTGTACCGGCAGCGAGGAGGCTCAGGAGGAGCACGAGGAGGAGGAGGAGGAGGAGGAGGAGGAGGGGGAGGAGGAGGAGGCAGATCACAAGGAAGAAAACCATGACGAAGAGGCTAAACTACCCACTGGCCCTGGAACAGACGACACCGGCGACAATGCCACCAAGGACAACGAGAGAGAAGAAACCAATCCTGAGGTACAAAACACCGACCAGGACCTCGACCACAAGCTGCAGCCGAACGACATGGAGAATACCAACGCACTTCACACCAAGCTAGAGTGCGTGACGGCTAACGGCCAAACCCAGCCTGTTTCCATGGGAACGGAGAAACCCGTCAACGTTGGGGTGGCCAGCAAAGGCCGTTTCGGTGCGTTGAGTCAAACGAAAGAGAGCACATACAACGGTGTGGTTAACATCTGCCACTATCGCTCGACCAAGGGCTCCGTGGTGAGCCAGGGGGACGGGGAATAGTCCTGAGTGCAGAAAACATTGCTATCAGAAATCATTATTTGGAAGGGAAATATTTATAGATAGACATAGAAACTAACAAATATTCAATGTGCTACTGTAATCTCTTAGTATATCTACGAGCAAGATTATAAATTTACTTATTGCATGTCAACCCGAATAGTTCTATCATGTCACTATTATCAACTTTGTGTCTAGCGTCCCTTGTGCGCTCCCTTACACAATGATTTTCCAGCCTGTATTACACACTGTAGTCTCTGATGGCCACTGTTGCCAGTTGCGTGAAACGTCTGTTCTTATTTATTTATGAAACGTAACAGTCAAATATAACTTGGTTTTAACTAATGAAAATTTAGCACCTAGGAATTACATTTTATTTCTACATTTTGAGTTCAAACTTAATTTTTAAAGAAAATATTCAGCAGGGCCAAATTTATTACAAACAATTACAAACTGTTTACCAATAATCAATTGCTAGTAAGTTTGCCAGTACGTTTACCTGAATGGCGTCTGTATAGTTTAAATAACTCGGTCACACAGTAACACTTGAACGAGAATAAACTTGGATAGCTTAGACAAATTTGCAATAAAGATATCCTTTAGTTTTATAAATAATACGAGATGTTTAGTTGGATGGAAGCACTATAGTCATCCTGTATGTTGAATGTTTTCCTCGGTGAAATGGTGAATGATATCATAATTATGTATTACTTACTTTATCAGAATTATTGCTTAATATTAGTCACTTCAGCTATCAAGCCAGAGTACGTTTACCCTACCACGGTAAGATTTTCAGCTAATTTATTTCCACGCTACTTTGTTTAAAAGCAAACAAAGTAGACCTAATTCAGACGGAGTAGTTTTGAATTGAGGAAGAAACATTTGCACCAATCTAGCTACTCTATACTACCCGACTTAGGCATGTTAGGCATTTTCAGAAGATACATAAAGGCTTAACAACAGGTTCAAATGGGCTTTAAAGATATTTTGGGTACCACATGAAAATGTCGAATACAGTGCTAACTGCGATTCAGATATTTGTAAGAAATCAGAAATATGTCAGTCAAATTAAACATTGGCTGTGGAGGAGAGCAAAATTTAAAGTATTTCTCCTTTCTGCCTGTTCACGTTCTCTCTACGACCGTCGAAGAGCAACTGAGAAAATTCTGTACGTTTTATCTCCTTATCAGTGTTAGGTAGAACAAAGTAAATGATAAAGATTGATTGCTAAGGAAACAAACACTAGCGTAGGGCTAACATTGATCCTTTGTTTCCTAACAAAATGTTTTACGAGAGAACTACCAGTGAAATGGATATTGGGAACTTCGAATCAACTTGACTAAAAGGATACAAAAAAAGAAAAATATATGATGAGTAATAATTGAGTTCAATATATGTTTCAAAAAGGGAGAATACACTGAGGGCCTCATGTTCAATACTAGGATCATACTTCAATATCATGATTTGCAGTTGTGCTCTGACGCTTCAAATCTGTTCAATTTTGTTAATTAAAAAAAAAATCAGACAAGAACAAGTTATTAAAGGAGACCTCCGGGTGATTCTCAGATTTTTACATTTGTACAACTATGAATTAGTTATACTGAGGACAGAGTTTCAGAATTTGTGATAATTGGGATGAAGAATAAGAATATTTTCAAAAAATAGAACAAATTGCAATGAACAAGGATGATGACATGGCAGAGTCACCATAAGAATGCATGAGTTGGGGCTCAAGGAAGCAGAACTGAAGAAGAAGGCATGCATAGATTATAGACAGGTGAACTCGCAAGCAATTAAGCGGTATTGTTATGGAATTACACTGCTATCATTTCTGAAATATGTGAACCTTCTATGTCATCATCCTTGTTCAGTGTAATTTGTTTAAGGTTTTTCAAAGTATTGATTCTCTGCTCAAGAACCACAATAAATTCCACAAGTCTATACAGGGAGTTATCGATTTATGTACTACATGATGTGAAATTATGAAAATTGTCTGGAATGTCCCTTTAATTCTTGCGATTATAGAGACAAAATTCTAGTATTAATGATCTACTAAGCCAATGGTTAATACTCGTAAGCTAAGTAAAGATGTGTGTGTATGAAAGGCATTCAACCACATGGACGTAACCAGAAAAGGGCTAAAATAAAGTTCACTTTAGTATATCAGATACATTGGCGTAGTTACGAGTAATTTTTATGGCTAGTAAAATGTACCAATACCTGGAACACTCTACCAAAACTCCGTCTGTGTGATACAGAAGATACTTTGAAAAAGGAACTTAAAGACAAACTGTTCAAAGCATGATTGAGATGTCATCGTTTATGTTGTAACGACGCTCTGATCAGTTGCCTGTAAGAGCGCTTGGTAAGAAACAGTTATTTATTGTTATTATTGTTATTATTATTATTATCATCATCATCATCATCACCATCATCATCAATGATCGTACTACAACCAGATAAAGGGATGTTGTGGTTGGACCTTGGGTCAATAATTTCATTATTTATCCAGCAACTTTATGAATAATGTGTGACACATCATGGGAGCTGGTCGCCTTTGAATGTTTCTACAGATAAATGGCGGTACATAAATGCTGCTATATAAACATCGTTTCATCATCATTATCATCTCACATTCTTCCTCTTCCCCCTTTTTGTCACTTCCCTCCTATAACCTTCCTCCTATCACAAGGCAGATACACAGATACCTAAACAATGAAAACACTCCGTCAAGCTTGCTTTCCATTTACAATTTCTTAGCAGACAATGATGGCACTTTAAAACTCAAATACAGCTTCATGCTGATTACAATAAAGAACATTTTATTGTCATTCAAAAGGTACAACATTGAATTTCCTGTTATAACACAGCATGAATATGAATGCTGGCATCTCCAGAGAGAGAGAAACAATTTTTATTTCATCTTGCAATATTTGATGAAATGTGTTTGACAGTACATTATATCTGTGTCGGTTGTAGAAACAAAAGAGACTATAAGCGTATTGTTCTTATCTTGCACACATTTTGAAAACTTTTCCAGACAACTTTCTTCAGTATCTGATGTAAAATCTCAAAGACGCAATCAGATTGTTGAAGTAAAAAGGCCTTAGGTCTGTATCAGGACTTTTGTGGGAATTAAACAAGACTAAAAAAAGAAATTAGACGAGAAGATCTCTTGTATCCATATTGCTGTAAAAGAAAAAAAAAAATATAAGAACCAAAGCTTAAATGTACCTCAGCAATTACATCTGATGTTTTCCATATTCAACTGCAGCATACTGTTACTATCAGGACTAACTTCCTGTACATAATTTCTTCTTCTCAGTTCAGTCATCCCCAGAATGTGAACAAGAAAAGAATGAACACACATGTGTAACAAACATCATGGGCAGTACATGTTTGTTATGATGACAGAAGACTCAAAATTAAAAAAGGAAAAAAAAAATCCACTGAATGTGAACATCACCATGCATGCACATCATGAACATGGATGGCAGGTAGACGTTTTGAAAAGAGACAAAAACAGCAGCTTTATCCTACATTGCCATAGTGACACATTCATTATGACCCTTGAGTACTGCTACAAGTTTGTTTGTACTGATAATACTTGGCGGCACTGTGTATATCACAGTTACATGTACTCCAAAAAACATAGCTGCTGATACATGCAATAAAAAGGAAATATCAAAATTACAAAGACTTAAATTGTGCATTTAAAACACGGATTCTATTTTACATAGTTTTGAAAATGAGTAGCTCAATGACCTAAATTCAATTGGCACTCTAACAAAATAGTGAGGAAAACTGATTGGTACTTCGAAAGAGTTGTTTGATATGACACTTACCACCAATATGTATTCAAAATATATTTACCATAGTGAAGATTAGATGTGACTAAACTTTGGTGTTCAGCATTGCTATTTTTCCAAGAGGAAAGAATCGGCTCAAGCACAGCATGGCAGCATGCCTGATTAAAAATGTCTTGCTCATGCACAAAGTGTCTCTCCATTGACCCCTGAGTATGCTTTCTTTGTGTTCAGGATGATCCCTGGGTAAATAACCATAATTATTACGATAATTCATCCTTGTACCAAGACTACTGCACTTGTGAAGGCGACTCTGTGAGGTATCACCGATTATGTATGAAGCATGAAATAGAGAAGAGACAGAGAAAACCCACAGAAGGGGGGGGGGGGGGAGGGGAGGGGGTGTTACGAAAGGAAATATAAAGAGAATATTATATTAGTATTATATCATATAGTATTATATATGTGACCATGCACCTCAAAACGAACATAAAGTCGCACACACTGATTTTGCGTGAGGACTGAAAATAAGTGAAATGGGTCAACCTAGCCGAACTTGACTTTTTCATATTTTCTGAAAGAGCGTGTCTTCTTTTACATTATGCTAAAATTTGGTATCATAAAACGGGCAGGAAAGTGTGTTTTTTTAGCAGTTTATCTCGAACATTTTTGGCAGAATAGTGTGATTAGGTGTGTCTTTAGAATCCCTTTTTCATTTCTGAAAAACCTTGTCCACACTCTTCACTTTCAACTCTAATAACTTTTGAAAGGATAGTGCTACTGCTTTGAAAGTTGGCATTAAGTATTGACAAAATGTGTTAATGAGGTATGCTTAATTTCAATTTAATCTGATAATCCCTTCATTGTTGTTTTTCTGGTGGTTTACTTCCTGTTTTTTGTCCCATTCATCGCACAGCCAGCACGGTTTGGTAAAGATTAAGCGCTTGAATAGACACTGTACTTCAGAGCCTCTTTTCTCAGTTCACACTTTTCCTGAGTTTGTGCTTTCTTTCCAATATTTAGATAGGTTAGCAGAGTCCATTTGATTTGAGTTATACATCATTTTAACCCTAAAGGGGCCGGGCTTTTTTGGCTATGCTCAGGCCGGGGGGGGGGCGGATTCCGCCCCCCCCTGAGATCTCGGCCATCGGTGGCGCGATCGCGATGAAATTTTGCATGCGTGAGACCTGCGTCATAATCTACAAGATTGTGTCATAAGATTTTTTGAAACAATCAATTTCTAATTTTAATTAATTAATTATGCAAATTAAGCTCAAGATCATATTTTAGCCTAATTAAAAGCATTGAGAGTCTAATTTTTGGTCTGTAAATCTGTTGCAGCATATTCAACGATTGTACATCACAAAAACTTCCAAAATTCATTTCAATTCTTATGTATTTTATTGTTTTCAGAATTTCTTATGTATTTCTTTGTTTTTCAACTTTTGTTTTTTCTTTGTTTTTTCATTGGAAATTTTCACTGACCACTTTTCTACCATAATTAGCACAAAACTAATCAATGAAAGTGATTAATTGTAAAAATAATCAGGTTTTTATGACTTTCACGACAGAGCACTGTTTTCCATAGGAAATGTACACAAAATCACAAAATTGTGCCCGTTTTGGGGCGACATTCCGTTACAAAAATGGGCGTGGCTTCGCAAAAATACGCGCGGACGTCGCAAATTTGGTCTCAAAAGTTGCGCGAGACTTGAACAAACAAAGTCAAGAAGCCTCGCGACGAGGCCTTCTCGCGTAACAGAATTATAGCGCGAAACGTCGAGGGGGGGGCGGATTCCGCCCCCCCCCCGGCCCTTTTAGGGTTAAAGATTAAAGTCTGCTCTTTCAGAATATGATCTTAACTAAAAATTCATGTCTGGCGACTTTTTGTTTGTTTTGAGGTGCAGTGTCACATATAATGTTATATATTAGTATTATACACAAATAAATCACACAATTAATGGAAGTATCTCTTCTCAATCCAAGACTGCAACAATTGCTGACATCTTGTAAACCAGTTAAACCCACTGACAGTATGATAATACATGTACAATGCACATCTTATCCCCTTTGAAACACAGGGTCTCACTCTTCCTTCCAATTTAAATAGTCAACACCTTTTTGTGCACTTCATTTTGTTTTATGGCTGTGACATTTGCACAACTCTGAGAGATCACATATTTAGCACAGACCTTGGCACATTAATATCGCTGATTTAAAAGAAAGCCCCAATTTAACAATGTTTCTGGAATCACCAATTTGCCCTAGTCAAAGCCACTCTCTCTTGTTCAAGAAAAAGACATTTTCGAAATGTCACATGGGATGAATGGATGGACAAAGTTATATAGCGGTCACATCAAGATTGTGAGATCATAATGTGTATCAAGGCATTCATGTCACTAAAAGAATAATAAGTGTCTATAAAATTAAATGAGGAAAATATAATAAGGGCTTAAAATGTTATTTCCTCCGAACATTTGTTAAATGTATATGTTTACCTATGAAGGTGTACAGTGGTTAATAGGTTTTTGATCACTTAAAGTGTCCTTTTAAAAAAATTCTCTATCTAATGATACAATTCAGCAGTTTCTAAAATGAATGACTCTCTAAAGGAATGTGAAAGGCCATACAATAACATTCAGTACCACACCCTACTCTGATATAAGAGTTTGACACACTTCTTCCCTACCAGATCATTTCAGTTTAGCTACATTCAGCCAACCAGTCAGCAATGCATGTCAAGCAAAATGTCTTAAGCTCTGAATAAATCCAGGGAAAAATAGAAACGAGCCTGCAGTTATAACCTCACTATATCAAACCAACAAATACACGATAGTTGGGGTGGGGTTTATAATTCAGAATTACCTCACTATAACAGTAATCTTGTTAAAGCCATGCTTGCTTAAAGGTGGCTGTTCTGCTGTAGGATAACACTGCAAAGGTTGGCAACATCTTGTCTAAAAGTAACTCAAAAGTGAGCTGATTATAATACAACTGAATTGTAGCACCACCTTTCCAGTTTGAGGACACTTCGCTCTTTACACTCAGCAAACAAAGAGTGCATAAAAAACGAACAACAGCATGATGAAGCATTTCATTTGAGACTAGACAGAGCAGAGAACACTGAATTACTGTAGTTAGGCTCAAACTGCATTAATGTTTGTAATCAAACTGACTTTTGAGTATCAATATAAGGAAAACATTATAAGCACGCTCAGGATTACATCATTCCAACAGGCAGCAAAGCTCAGCACACAATATCAATCATGAACTGGTGAAAGAACCATCAATCATGTGAGAATTCCCTATCATGATATGACAGGATGAAAACAACACCTCCATCTTATTGCAACATTTCCACACTCAGTGCATTGCTAAGCAGTACTATTGCATCTTGTAATCACCTTGTCTACTCCGAAGCTGAACTACAACAACAGAGTGTGATTCTGTGAGTTTCTCAAGTTCACAAATTTCAGTGAAATCATTCATGAAAATAAACTAGAAACAGAAGAAAATTATGATCATATGTGCTCAAAGACATTTAAACGTAACTACAGCAATTCGACTCCAGCACGCAGTTGACTTTCAGATGCCTCCAATCTATCACGCATTCACTATACATGTATAAGCCATAAGTATGTGGCTCCTCATTTGCCTTTGAACAAAGGTCATCCATCTTGACCACTGACCAAGGATTGACCGTATCTGTACTCATGAATTATTTCCCATTTCATTAATGTCCATAAGACAAAAATCACATATCACTGGATTTACAAATCTGTAGCCAAACTTCTGTGATGATCTGCTAGTTGTCTATCTAGTCAATGCATCTACAGCTCATGCAGTATACCAAACCAAGTTCTCAGGCAATCTGCAGAACTGTTCCTCTTGAATCCCAGAAAAGAGACATGGCACAAAGAGACTGACGGACATACCACCCCAAAAACGTAATAAATGCCTTCAACACTCTTGGGAAGAGACATAAAATAGATGCTTAAAGTATTTACTCATTGTTCATCTCATATTGGCCCCAATCATCATAAAATCATACATGACACATGAGCAACAAAGCTATCAAATAGGATTTCTTCAAGATTTTTTTTTGTTTTGTTAATCTATTGAGGCAAAAATTCTATTAACAGAAAAAGAGAAAACTCTAGAATTTCTGACACCTTGTAGCTCATATACAGACTACAATGTTTTCTCCATATATCAATGAAGAGATGACCTCCTACTGCACTTTCTTTTTTTTTTTTTTTTGTCAAATGGCACAGACACCTTGGTGATTTCTTTATCAACTGGCACAGATAGCCTGGAAACTATATGTCAATAAACAAATATTACCCCCCCCCCCCCCACCTCCGTTTTGTGGCCATAACTTTTCTGTTGGCCTTAGAAACATTGCTACAATTGAATGGGCTTGCTACCTTGTACAACTACGTCCAGTTTGGATGGACAACTGAGAAATAATGAAAAGCTTGGTACGCAAAGGGATAATACATTGGTAGCATAATAACCTACTACATTGGCAATCAGTAGAGTACAGGTATATTTGGAGGTTGAAATAATGATGATTTGCTTACAATGCTTGTGTAATCTGTAAAGAATAATACAAAAGGAATGTGTGTTACTCAAAAAGTTTGCCTGGAACAATTTCATTTGAATAAGCCATGTATTAGGACTTTAATACCAACCTGTGTCTCGTAAAAGAGCAAGATAAAGATTGTCCAAACGTGAGAGACGTAAAAAAAAAAAAAAAAAAACACTCAGTAAGTGTAGAATTCCTGATCTTCTCATTTGTCTCACAAATTTTGCTGTAAAACATGAAGAGTAAACATGCAAAAACTTCCAACTGTAGTACCAAAAGTCTCCGTACTAACAGATAATCAAATCCTATCAAATTCATCAAATTATCACTCTTTCCTCTTTGTTAATGCCCACATAACTAGCTGCAATTTGATCGCCACTGATACTGATACTGTACACTCATAATTTACAGCATGTTGACAGATATTTGTACTACATAAATGTATAATTAAAATCACATATTTACAATGCTCTCTACTTAAGAGCAAGCAAGTAAAACTGGCAACATACTCCCAAGAGTAAAACCACATAACTAACAAAAATAGATTTCAGAAAATTGATGATGAGACTGCATTGATAAAACCCACAAAATATAAAGTCAAATCAAATTTTCAAGGATAAACCTTAACTTTCAGCAGCCACATTACCTCCTCCACTTAATACCATTTCCACCATTGGCTAAATAATGATGACATTCTATCAGACATCATAAACTATACTAACTTTAGTTGAATTTTTTTTCTCCATTGATACCAGTTCATGTCAAAATATAAACCAGTAGACCAAAGACTGAAATCCCAAAACTGACCATTATGTTGAAGGACTGTCTACAGTCAAGCTGTGATACTAACATTGGGAACACACTTGTACATATGTAACATAAGCTTTATGTAAGAAGACAAGACCAAGTCTTGAAACCAGAGTTAAGTTTCTACTCAGGGCTCCAAACATGACACAAACACATTTGTAAGCTTTGGTATGCAAGTTTGTCACAGTGCCTTTTTATCCACAGATGTTTGCACGATGAATTCATTTTTATTTCTTCTCTCTGCTATCAAGATCAGCTCAGCAGTACAAGTGTTCTGAATATGACTGTCCCTGGAACTCTAAATCTTCTGTGATTGGCAGCTTCCCATCCGCTTGCCATGACAAATTATGTTTCTCACCACTCTACCATAAGTGGCCAACATAGAGTCAGGCTTTTTTGTTTACGTATTTCAGATCCAGTAGAAATCACAGACATCTGAAATTGAGTTGAGACAATGAGAGCACAGGTAGGACCCTATTTCCCATATCGTCGAGTTGTGTAGTTTCGGATGAAGTAGCCTGGTGTACTCCAGTCACTGGCCGGTGTTGGTGTCTTGTAGTAACGTGAGACAGCACTGTTATAGATGGGCAGTAGTTCTGATGCCTCACTGGACAGGACCTGTATGGGTTTGCACACATAAAATGGATCCCTAGTAAGGTATGTCAAGCTAAAATTGTAACACTTTGCATATTATGTGTGTGTGTGTGTGTGTGTGTGTGTGTGTGTGCATATAATTATGTTGGTGTGTCCCAGTTTGGCCATTCATGTGTTCATGCTTTTAAAGAACAACTGATGGTGTACACACCTGCTTTGGATTTAACAAACACTCACTATGGACAATCTTGGAGGCTGGAAAAGCACAAAGGCTAATGATCATGTAGACATTGGAATTCACAAGGCCAGACATCAGTACATGTATACACTATACCTAATTCCCTGGGCTTTTTCAATATGTATCTTTTATGTTCACCATTAGGTGCTTAGGAATGAAATACATATAAAACTTACAAGATAGATCAGTCAAAGCTTTAGAACTTTTCAAATATGTGACCGCCCAGCTAAAAACCCACAAAAAGTAGGTCAACATTAACTTCTACTCTTCTAGTACATTGTTTAATCAAGACAGAGCTCTAAGATTTCAAACGATATATAACTTTTTAAAATTGGACCATCCTAATTGACAAAAATTCAAAAAAAAGTGATCAAAATAAGAGAGTTAGGAGGTGCAATTTCAATGAAAAGGGAGAAAACGGGATTTAAAGACTTGGATTGCTCAAGTGTGCTGTGCAGAAGTATCGATGAAAACATGTCCTATTTCACAGTAAAAGCAGTTTCTGTATGAAAAGGAAAATACATGGACAACAAAAATTGCTAATACAGTTCGAGCTCGATTATCCGGCCATGTCGGGACCAGCGCTCATCCGGATAAGCGAATTGGCCGGATATGAGAGACACAATGTTAACAGTGGCGGATCCACAGGGGGGGCGCAACCGGCGCACACCCCCCCCCCCTTTATTTTTCGTTAAAAACAAAAGAAATAAAAAGAAAAAAAATGAAATGAAACCCGGAAGTGGCACCAGAAATATTAATCATGCCCCCCTTTACAGAATTCCTGGATCCGCCCCTGGTTAATGTATATAGCTGCCGTCCCAGTGCACTGGCAGCTAGGCAGGTAGTGTACCCCGCAACGGTGGTGTAATCTATGCTAGCCTGCGCAAAATTGTAATCTCTTCTTCACAAAAATAAAGTATATACTATCTTTATGTGAAAATCATACATGTTTTACCTCATTAGATATTGAGAAACCTATCATGCATATCTTATGAAATTAGTGAAATAGATCCATGAAAGTCACTGTTTTTTCCCAATTTTTGGATAAAAAAAAAAGTCCTTCACTGAATGAACGCGTCCGGATAATAAGAGATTTCCGGATAAAAGGAGGCCGAATAATCGAGGTCAAACTGTATCTTGATCTCAGTTTAATTTTAAGTCACCAAATTTTGACAGTAGGCAAGAGAAAAGATTACTCTCCCAGGTAAAGACAAACTTACAAATCTTGAGTCGGTCACCACGAGTGACATATTTTGGGTCAATATCAGAGAATTGTTATTGGCTGTGACTTTTCGTGGGTTTTGAGCTGGATGTTCACATATACTCATTTTACTGCACATGACTTGATGTGATATCTGGTCTTCACATGATTCTATTTATTTGTAATATTTTTCTCTCATTCATGAAGGAAACATTGAGGTAATTTACAAAAGCTGACATCGCAAACAAGTAAAAGAAGTAAACAGTTCAATCCATCAAGCCACTTTACAGTGGTTTATACATCGAGTTGGCAATCATGCTAAAGCGGATTCAGCATTTCACTTATGAAAGCCTACAATACAAACCTTTCACCATTTTTTCTCTTCTATCATATCCTAATCAAATGATATTAATGGCGAAATGCTTCCTTCTTTAACCCTATTTTAACTGGGCTATTTGAGACTAAGTTTTTACTGGGGGGGGGGGATCAATTTGAACCCCCCCCCCCCTTCAGATCTCGGCCGCGGATCGCGTGATTGCCGCGAAATTTTGCCTGAAGATAGAGCCAGATGTCAACTACAAGATTACATGGTCATACAATAGAAAAAAATTGGCTTTCTATTTTTAGTAAATTAATTATGCAAATTTACGCATGAAATCATATTTTCACCTATAACTCCATTAAAATGACTGATGGATCACTAAATTTTCGTGTCAGAGTTCCTAAAGACACGTCAAACAATTTTCTTGTAAAAAAATAGCAAAATCAAAATCAGTTTCTTTTGTTTTTATTGTTTTGTTAATTTCTTATGTATTTCATTGTTTTTTCGACCTTTTGTTTTCAACTGTTTTTTCGCCAAAATTTGTTGCAGGCACTTTTCCAAGCTTATCTACATTAGAATTGATTAATTTCAATGGTTAAAAGTTAAAATAATCTCATTTATATCAATTTAACAAAAAAGCACATTTTGCATTGGATTTGCACATGATATCATGAATTTGAGCCGTTTTCGGGTTGACATGCATATGCAAAATGTTACGTAACTTCAGAACAGAGTACCGGACGTCACAAATTTGGTCTCAAAATATGCGGGAGACTTCAATGAAAAAAGTCATGAAACGACGCGGCAAAATCTTTGCGGAATCGTGACGCGAAATGTCGAGGGGGGTCAATTTTACACCCCCCCCCCCCCCCCCCAGTTGGAATAGGGTTAAAACGTATCATACAACCACCGACTTTGCCAAGATTAATCACACTGAGCCAGTTCAATGAACTTGCTTATTTAACATTTCATAAACAAGAGTATCTATGTTCTCAAATGTTTGCATGTTACTATTTCCACAATGTTTCAGCCAAGTGTGAAAAATGTGAGATTTTTCAAGCTACTAAATATTTCATGTTAACAGCAGATTGCTGCACACAGTCTGGCTCCCCAAGTGCTGATCCCCATTGCAGTAGTTTGTCTTGTTTGTTTTTTAAACCCAAGTAATTACAACAAGGCAAGTGCCAAATTGTGTCTCGCCCATTCGCATACAAGGAATTAATATTTTTTATAACCCCCAGAAGTTAATTGACCTGCTTATGACCTTTGACCTTGTGGTGACCTTCAACACCCCAAGGGACATTAACTATCCAAGTTTGGTCACAAATGGACAAGGGGATCAAAAGTAATGAGCTATAATCGAAATGCACCATAAAAACTTAACATTGGGCCCTAAAAATTTGTTGACCCCTTTTTGTGACCTTTGACATTGTGATGACCTTTAACTCCCCAAGGGACATCTACCCTCCAAGTTTGGTCACAAACGGACATAGGGATCAAAAGTTATGAGCCACAATCAAAACGCGCTCTAAAAACATAACATTGGGCCCTAAAAGTTTGTTGACCCCTGTATGTGACCTTTGACCATGTGACGACCTTCACCTCCCCAAGGGACATCTTTCATCCAAGTTTGGTCACAAACGGACAAAGGGATCAAAAGTTATGAGCCATAAACGAAATGCGCCCTAAAAACTTAACATTGGGCCCTAAAAGTTCGTTGACCCCTGTCTGTGACCTTTGACCTTGTGGTAACTTTCAACTTCCCAAGAGACATCTACCATCACCAAAGTTTGATTGCCATTGTAGCAACATGTGCTGAGTTACATGTGATAAGAGAGTCTTGCAAGTAAACTTTAACATATGACCTCAAACGACCTTTGACCTTATCATGTGACCTCTTACGGCACCATAACATGAAGGTACCCCCAGTGCATCCATCACCCAAGTTTGATTGTAGCAACATGTGTCGAGTTACGTGTGATAAGAGAGTCTTGCAAGTAAACTTTAACGTATGACCTCAAATGACCTTTGACCTTATCCTGTGACCTCCAAAGGCACCATAACATGAAGGTACCCCCAGTGCATCTATGACCCAAGTTAGGTTGTAATCCAAGCAACTTATGTGAAGTCATTTGTCAAAAGAGAGTCTTGCAGGTAAACTTTAACATAGAAAAGAGAGTCTTGCACATACTCTTTAATATATATGACCTCAAATGACCTTTGACATCATCACATGACCTCTGACAACACCATAACATGAAGATACCCCTAGTGCTTCTATCACCCAAGTGTGGCTGCCATTGCTGTAACAGTTGCCAAGTTATGCATCATAAGAGAGTCTTGCAGGTAAACTTTAACATTTGTGACGGACGACGGACGGACGACGAACAGACACCATTTGGATCCCTTAGTCTCGCCTTCACCTCCGGTGGGCGAGACAAAAATGAAAACCCTCCTCTTTCTCAGAATTCACATGAGTAATGCAAATCCTACCAGACTCTTGTAAGATCCTAGAGCTTACATGATCTTCAATATCAATGTCATACAGTAGCAAATTTAAATTTGTCTAAGTAACACCATACTAGTCAACATAGACAAATGCGTAATCATATATCATCTGAGGTAGTTATTGAACCCTTCCTAAATCCACAATAAGAACACTTGGTGAAGGGCGAGAGCTGGCCTCAAAGAATTACTATGAAAATCATAGAGCTGCATCATTACCTTGAGGTAGACCACAGCATCAGTGCCATAGCCATCCATGGAGGAAAGAGTCAGGTCGCCATGGAAATACTTGGCATACAGTCTTGAGATGGGCAAGCCATATCCATAGCCAGCCTAGAAAAAGAAGATGATCCAGGTCAGTGATTCTCAATATCTACACATGGCCTGGTTCTCAACCCAACTTTAATCTATAAATGAGAGGAACAAACATTCCCTGGGAAAAAATTAGGAGGGTTTAGTGTTTGTTTGATAATTGTTGTCATTTGACATTATTTTTCTTTACCAATTTAACATATTTTCAACCTTTCATTGCGTTTGAAATTAAGGGAGATCTTTTGAAGTCAGGTTATCAGGTCTATGGACTACCAGTAATGTGATTAAGCAATGATACTGCCTTTACTAATTCAACAAATTACAACAGATAGCAGCTAATTTGTTTGCCGTCCTCTAAGACCCTCTTTAAGACTGTAACATTCCCAATAAAGTTACATCCAGCTTCACAAGCATCCCACTTAGCTGCAAGTCATCTGTTTGGCCGTACCTTCTCAAGCTGTCTGATTGGCTATATTTATGGGTGCAGAAATAGCACCAAAAAGCCATCGCCATCAATTATGATATATTTTTTGTTTTTCTTTTTTAAAATGATATCAAATTGCAAGAGGAGTCCAGTATGCAAGACATGGCTCACAGCACTGAGTTACAGTTTGTGTCATAGGTTCAATAGCAATAGCAATTTTTTAATGTATTCATGTGTAGGTGTTCTTTATGTGCATGGCACATAATGAAGCACATAAACTGTTCTAATGTTAGCCCTGCAGCTATCGGATTTTTTTTTTTCACTGCCTGTTGTAAACACACATTAATGGACTATTTGATCTTCATGCAAATTGCTACTTGCATAATATTCCTAAACATATTTCCATCTCTCTTTCACTCATAAACCATTTTGTCACCTCCAGTCAAATATATCACTCAGCATAGTGTGTTGTGCTTTTACAATAAAAATAAGAATACAAAAACAGCTCAGAATCAAGACTAGGCACGGCTCCACATCTACACATAAGCATAGTGCAATGACACAAAGTGAAGCTAAAGCAACTATAATAGAGACTATGGTTTTCATGTAACATCAGTGGTGGTATTTGCAAACAATAGCAAACCCATTGTGAGAGAAACCTATGCCTAAATCACAGTGAAAAGCAGGCATTGTCATAAATCTTTTTGAATACCCATCTCTGTCTATGTTAGTACCAGCTGAAAAGTTCTCAACATACTATGGGCTAGGGCATGCATGTAATGAGACTTGACTGGATAGCTGCCAAACTCTGGGTGACTTACCAGGGGAGGGATAGTGCTAACACCAGGTTTAGGAGGAGTCGGTGCCGTTGAGTACATATAGTTGAAGAGTTTGTCAATCTCACTCTTCGGGATTCCACCCCCTTCGTCTGTCACCTGCCAAAAACAATGAGACATCTAAGGATTAAACTGTGTTGACTCAACTTTCCTTATAATGAAATGTTTGACCCTGAATGCAAACAAATTAAAACTTGTTTGTGTAGCAGGTGCTGTAGTGATGTTTTGACACAAAAGGTAAGACAAGGATTTGTCTACATCACAATCTATTTAAGTGACCAAAATAACATTGAACTTATAAACCTTCAAGTTATTTATGAAAAAAAAAAGATAAAAAAACCATCTGAAAGTAGGCAAGTATATACTAGCACAGCACAGTGGACTATTCTCAAAATGTATGTTTCTAACTCACTAAAGTGGGCAACAAATACACAGTGTGGTCATACATGACAAGTCATTAAAATAAATCATAACTGAACTTTAACAAATGAATGATTCACTTTCAACATGATATGGAACACTGTACTTTCTTAGAATAGCGCTAGAATGACCACAGGTTCCCCCAGCCCTGTATCTCATTGAAGAAATAACTGAACTTTAACAAATGAATGATTCACTTTCAACATGATATGGAACACTGTACTTTCTTAGAATAGCTCTAGAATGACCACAGGTTCCCCCAGCCCTGTATCTCATTGAAGAAGCAAATCTACATAGTGGAAGAACAGCTATACAGATCTCAGCATCATAATCACAAAAGATATGGAGTGGCTGTACAAGAATTGCTTTTTTAAAATGTACAAGAAAGAGTTAAGGCAAGACTGACAGACATATAAAAGTGTGTGCTTCACATTTTGATTTTATGTTTCCAAGAGCCTGTAAAATCATATATATTACATATAATTCAACTTTTGCAACACATGACTTTAACCCTAAAAAGACTGGGGGGGCCTAAAAGGCCCCCCTCGACATTTCGCGCGATTACTCTGCAACACGCAATGCTCTCGCCGCGATGCTCTATGACTTTTTTCTTTCAAGTTTCCCGCACATTTTGACACCAAATTTGTGACGCCCGGGGGTACGGTTCTGAAGTTACATAACATTTTGTACATGCATGTGAGGCCGAAAATGGCTCAAAAATGTGATTTTGTGTACAAAGTCAATACAAATTGAGTTTTTTCACATGGTTCATATAAATATGCTTATTTTTGCTCTCAATGGCTAAAATTAATTTCTTTTAGGAGTATTATGCTTCAAAAAGTGTCTGCCACAAATTTTGTTTAAGAAAACAACTAAAACAAAAGGTCGAAAAAACAAAGAAATACATAAGAAATTCATGAAACAATAAAATAAATAAGAAATTAATTCTGATACCGATTTTCTTTTCAAGTGCATTTGCTAAGAATGCCACAAAGAATAATTAGACCAAAAATGAGCACTTTTGGAGCTTTATTTACTGATTTAGATCAAAGAGTCTGATTTCTCGCATAAATTAGCATAATTAATCAAAATAAAATAAAAGAAGACTATTATGGAAAATTTAAATATACGATCTTGTAGATGACATCGCACACTACCATTGTGCAAATTTTCGCGGCGATCACGCGATCCACGGCCGAGATCTTAAGGGGGGCCCTTTAGGCCCCCCCCCCAGTCTTTCGAGCTACCAAAATAGCCCAGTCTTTTTAGGGTAATCAATAAAACCACTTCCACTAAAGTGAACATACACTTCCATGTATAAACTCTGATAATGCTTTTTTTTTTTTTCTACATACCTTGATAGTGACGTCTTCCTTGCCTTTGGTCACCAGTATCCTGATTGCTGGATACTCGCTGGCTGATGTACCTCTGTGCTCCATCACTGCACGCATTGCATTCTGGAAGATAAAGTGAAGACAGCAGCCTCTAATATTCAGTCTTTAGGGACAGTAATTTTGAAGCATTTTCTCTTCTTGACCATCATCATCATACACAGGAAACAGATTCTCAGCAGGGTTGTACATGAAAGCTGTCAAATGTTCTGAACAAAGGGTTTTTCTGAAACCACTTCACTATGGTAAATTCAGTGATATAATTTCAATGCCTTGAACTTGATGTGCATTAAGGAAATTGTTGACAATCCTGTACTTTTCTTTCTCATTTTTCTGCAGCAGTTTTTAAGTATCCCTCAATTACAGTTTCATGGTAAGAGTTTTAACAAACTCCAATTGTAATGATCGCAGACAGCCAACAGTTAGTTTACATGAGCTGTGTCAGGATATGGGACACACCTGTGAAAGAGTAAAGATCACTGGTACGTATCTCCTTCCTCTGCCAGCACAATGAACTGATTAGCATTGAAAGATAACCATTTAAAGTACTTGGATAACGTGTAGTGATTATCAAGTGCAACTATTAAACTTTGCATTGGGAAAAAAAAAAGGAATCAGAACAAAATCCAACAATTAAAAGAAAATTCCATCCTGATATTATGTTGCTTTGTATGAAACAAAAATACTACATATAGTAAAAATTTTGAAAAAATGGGCACATAGAAAGAATTATGGATTGTTTAAGTTTAGAGAGTAAGTAAAATGTACAACTGTGTGACGTTATGTTGAGCAGCTCTCCACTTTTTTGAACACAAAAATCTCTCTCATTTTCACTTTCTCACATATTTGAGCACAGATACAACTTATTGACTGAGGATGACAGACAAATATGTATTACTCTTTCTATGTAACCAAGAATAGGCTTGAAAACAATTTTCCAACAATGCAAAATTAAAATTGGATGGAGAGCTGCTTTATACCGGGCCTAAATCACATTGAGTGGCTAATTTGTATTACTCTCCAAACTTTGGCAGTTCATAACTTTTTTGTGTGTGTTTGATTTTCCCTCAAATTTTCATTGATCTATTCCATATCATTACATGATAAAATGGAATTTCCCTTTAAATTTCATACAAAAAGTGTAAACAGCAGCATATTCCTGTATTTATGCAGTACTATATCAACTAAGGTAATGTGGTTTCTTAGCCCTTACACAGCATTGGCTTGACACACAGTCTCATCTCCCATGACACATGACTCAAGCCAAGTTCAGAACCTTCAAAGCTTTTTGATAATCACATGCCTCTATTATGTGTTAGCCTCAAAATGGGTCAGTCCACTCTTTCATATCTCCTATCATTGACCTCAGCCTTAATGTCTGGTTCTCTCTTACCTTGAGAAGCTCAAACATGATGTGGTAGAGATGGGAGGGTACATACACCATGGTGATATTATCACTCTTGTCCCGAGCTGTGTAAAGTAAAACAAAGACCTGACATTATCAGACTTACAATTGTACTCCATGACACTTCACTCTCAAAAGAAGATGGGTTAAATTATCCAAGTTGAGTATTTTGAGCATCAATGCTTGAGTAGAATAGTTGAAGATTCAGAGTTATGCCTTAATCCCTTATCCATTGGGGTATTTTGACAAAAGTTATATCTATCAACAGCCTTGTCATACCTTGTACCAAATAAATCCTGATATTGAATTGACAAAACCAACATAGAATTGATTTGAATACTCCTGATCCTCCTCAGCTGTATCCCTATCAAATATATAAATGATGGTATTATTCTTCATGTTTCACTATGCTTCACAGAGCATTTCATGACTATCACCCTTTCAAAACAAAATGAAACCATATGGACCTCTGGGCATGAAGACAGGTGCAAAACTTGCATACATCACGCCTTTGGCACCGTCAATATAAAGACATAAAAAGACTTCACTGTGAGCTCAAGAAAATTTGACAGGAGCAGATAACAATACATCAAACACTCTAGAAAATCTTTCACAATATTTTCTCATGATATGCCTGTCACGTGCTGTTAGCACATATTTCATGGCCACATTGCTCAACAAGCTATCGAAAAAGCACTCAAACAATGAACACATGTCCTGCCATACAATTGAAAGAAATACAATCAGTATTTCTATATTGTCACATGATCAAAATGCATATATCACAATTTATGATTTTATGTTACATTAATATGACTGCTTGCTATTGGCAGAAAATAAGAGTAAAAGAGGTAGGAAGGTATCTCTTGTTTGTGTACATACCATCAATCCATCTCATGTCGATGTCAGGAGCTGCAAGATAATACTGATCACACAAGAATCTGGCACTCTCGTAGGCATCTGGGTGAAAAGAACCAACAATCATTATATTTGACTCATGACATTTGAACGTACAGTCATGGTAAGTTCACAGCTGCATCTCCATGAGCTTATTTTTTAAGATATTAAAAATGTCAGTGTTACAAACATACAAATCTATCCTCAGCATCATCAGGAACTGCTTTGCAGAAGACTTGCATCATTGCTGTATCCTTTACAAGATTTTTGTCTTCATTCTCTCAAAGTATCAACATTGAGGACATTGGAGAGACAATAGTACTCATGACAATCACAGTGAAGCAAAGTTGATGTCATCTGACTACTGTAAAACAAGGAATATTTGCGTGCATTTTAATTTTGCAAATTTCGCGAGTGCCAACATTTGCGAAATTAAAATGCACACAGAAGTTCTTACCTACACAATATGCATTGGATGCCAGTGGCAATTCGCAAAAATTTCATGCTGCGAGAGAGGCTGTCAGCTCCAATTTGTGAAATTTTCATGCCGCGAGTATATCGCGTTTTACAGCATTACACACTGACACCGAGCATACTACGTAGAAATGTCAAACTCTTCTCTTCATCCTAGCCATGGTTTGCTGTCTTTCTGAGACTATCATTTTGTGAACGAGTAGAACAGTGCCTACATATCACATAATGATTTTTGATGCTGAAGGGAAAAGCAGCAATATTGTTAACATCTCAAATGGTTCAAAATGGACCTAAAATATACCGAACTATTGATTCATCTTAACCTCTCTAAACATATTTATCCAGTGAGTTGTCTACACATGATAGAAAAGGGAACTACAAGCACAAAAATAAAAGAAACATTCATATACTGGAGGAAATGTGATGAGCATACCTCGTATCACTGCTACGACATCACATCTCGGGTCTATACTGCCTATATGCAGAGGGTGTGTCTTGGGTGACCTCCCAAACATCAGAGCTGGATGAGGAATGGAAGAAAAGATTGTGTTTATCAAATCTACGGTCCTGTACCTCCATATACCCAACGCATACCAGTGGCAGATCGGGGGGGGGGGGGGGGGGGGATAAAGAGAAATAAATAAAGAGAAAAAAGGGGGGATAAAGAGAAATAAATAAAGAGAAAAAAAATGAAATGAAACCCGGAAGTGGCACCAGAAACATAAGTTGTGCCACCCCTCCCCCCCCCCCCCCTTTACAGAATTTCTGGATCTGCCCCTGCATACTTGTACAAACAGTCTTTGCTGCTCACTGCTTAGGCACAATTACAACTTGCTCAAGCATAAAAGTATATGTTCCGCGGTTTGTTATGAATACAACACTTTTAAAGGTTGGCCAATCAAAAAGTGAAGGGGGTAGGGTTACCATCACAGTCAGTCCCACTGATTTACCTGTAGCCTACAACTGCATTCCAACAAGGGGGTGCTGCAAACAATACTGTTGCTTCTCATGTGCATTCATTTTTTTTTTCTCTTTGACAAACATGTGATGCCAAATAACAACCCTTTAAAGATACATAGTCTGCTGTATACAGAGCAGTGTGATGATTGGTGGAGAAGTTGAATTGCCTCTTTGATAAACCATTCAAACACAGTAAAAATTCACCATTTCTGCTTCATACACAATTAGAAAACAGTAAACCATAAACACCTGAACATTCACGTAGGTTTTGCTCATTTGCTTATGTAAAATCTTTTCTGAAAGAATGTTTCAGCACTGTATATCATTTTAACAAAATGCAAAATACAATGTGGACTTGAATAGCATCGACATTTTACCCGACATGATTGTGAGTTACTCAAATTAGTTCATTAGCATGGTATCAGTAACTACACTTCTGATCATTCATTACCTACATACAACATCACAATGTGATCCAATATTTTTGCATGAAATATATCACAATGGAAATCCTGTGTATGAATGAGAAACTGAAGATGGCAGTGCCTCAAGTCATGACAAGATGAAGGTAGTATGAGTGAGAAGTGAAGAGAGGGAAGGCCTGTGTCAACTCACTGTGCTGGTTGATCAGCATCCTGATGCCAATACGTGAGATGTAGAACCTGTCTAGGAAGTACTGAATGTTGTTTTCTTCATGCTGATCCACCTTGTAGCTCTCTCTCATTTCAAGTACACCCTGTCAAGGACAGCACATTTATTAGTACATCAATTACAAAACAACCAATGATGTTGTCAATTACCGGTATGGTATTTTTTAGAAGGCTTCATAATGTATCACAATCTTAACTAAAAATTCTGAGATTAATGCTGGGAGAACAAATATTTTCAATACAGCTTGAATGACCTTGCTTGTCCTACACAAATACATTATACAAAGAAGTCAGCAGAAGTACTGTAGCTCAATCATCTAAATTATTTGAAAACTGTGTTCATAGGACTTTCTGTCACCACAAATAAAGCAGTTACTATGACAACAGCTCATTGGACACTCAAAAAACATAACTTGCACATAAACCTTCTAAGGTTGTTTATGTGCCAAGTTCAATTTGTAATTAGTCACACTCTTTTAGAACAATTTGCTCACGATTTTTTCCTCTCGTTTTGATGTGGTTACCATGGTAATGATTGGCCAAACAAATGACAAGAAAGAGAATGTTTTGGATATTAATACCTCTCAGTTGCTAGGTCTATCAAAATATTTTGACTACACGAAGCCTGTAGAAGTACGTTACTCTGTGAAGTTTTCTCATGTTGATATTACAATATTGATGACAACATTTAAAAAAAATAATAAAATGTAAATACTGTACATACCTGTGCCATTGTCTCAACAACATTCATGTGTCGGTTTCGTATTGTTACAAGTTGGTCTGTAAAGCTGGAGAAAATAAACAAGAAATCAATGTGAAAATAACAGATTTCTATCATATTGATTTGTTCACGCGAGATTGTTCAAATAAACCTTTTAGGAAGACACATTTAAAGGACATTGATATATGTGTTTATATTTCAGTCATAACTCAACCAAAGCATGAACTCCATGCATCTTTAAACAATTGATGTACGAGCATGTAGCGTGCTATAACATGTGAATTGTGAAGCAAGAAGTACAATGAAAGGTATAAAGTTCAACACACATGCTATAAATATCTTTATCTGACCAGGCCTTTGGTGTGTACATATATGCGTTCAATATAAATAGATAATTCTCATTGAAAAATTATTTGAACTTGCTTGTCACATGTACAGACAAGCACAGCTGAGAGTATATACATGTAAAATAACACAAGTACAACATGTAAGTAGTATGTTGTTTACGAACACATGTGATGTTGGTTGGTTCTCATGGATAAGACAATTTATTTGTCTATAAGATAAGACAATCTATTGGCTGAAATGCAACAATTCATATCTGGTGCTTTCATTTAAATTACAAACAGTTAAACTGATTATGATTCATGATATCATTATCATTCAAATACCTGGACGTGGATGCATTTAATAACAAACAATCATGCGTTTATTTAACAAGGATGACTGACAGAACTACAGTATGTGAGGCAGTGACTAACAGTTTGGCCATTTTACTCAGAGTTAACCCATTGGCATGGTAACAATTATGTCATAATTGGATGTACATGTTGCATATCATTCAAAGCATTTTAAAGCTACACATATGTACTGATGACGTTCAAATGCACATAGATAACAGAGCTGTATTACAATAAGTTAAACATGCTCACACTATAACCTTTTACCAGATGAAAGCATCCATAACACATGAGCTGCAAATGTTCCCATTTTCCCCATTACCTTGATATTTGTGATTTATCCTCCTCTGATAGATCGGTGTAGTCAAGCAAGTCTGTAAATGTTTGCTGATACCTGTATGAAGATAAACAAATTACATTGCACAAGTTGTTTTAGGGGACAAAAATCATAAAATATTTCTCACCACAATAGGAGAGTAGTTTTACTCCTGGATGAAAACAAGAAATATTCATAATTAAATTATGAATATTTCTTGTTTTCATCCAGGAGTTATGTATTGCAAGAGTGGACATTTTTGCAGTCAGCCTGTTTTTGATGAATTTTGCTTGTTTATATTCCCAGGAATAAAAATGTAAAGAGTGTTACATACAAATGTAGTCAAAATGTAGCAAGCAACAAATTTTGAGCATTTTTATTTTATGGTTAGTTTCATGTTGCATGAAATGCTCAAAAATGTCTACATAGCATTTTTCTTTTTAACTTTTACAGTGTCACAAATTCAAGTTCAAATTGGAAATACTAACAGCCCTTATCTGACAGAAACTTGATGCACAGTTATCACACGGGATACAACTTCGAACGTCCTTCACACCTCTACATTTTCAAATTGCAAGTGTTCTGCACGCCACAAATACAATTAGAAATGAAAGGTTATATCGTATGAGATCACACTGTGATATGTTGCATGCATTGGTACACCCAGTAAGCAGTTCCCCCCCCCCCCCCCTTTTTACCTCCGCCAAGGGAGGAGGTTATGTTTTCGTTACCGTTGGTTTGTGTGTTCGTTAGTTAGTTAGTTAGTTAGTTTGTCCAAGTGCAAAATAACTTAAAAAGTAGTGAATGGATTGGGATGAAACTTGCAGGAAAGGTTGAGAATGACACAAGTAACAAACGATTAGTTTTTGGTAGTGATCCGACAATTTTGGGGGAATTTATGAAGGATTTTTGATATTTTGGCAGGTAGGGTCAATGAACTTGGGAGTTCAGACTGTGCGTATTTGAGGTTTGCATGCGTGCACTAAAGTGCGTGCTCTAGTTTCTGCTAGGGCGAGGCGCGCCGTGCAGCTGCGGGTTTATGACGTAACAAAGGCTTCTATATTGGGAAATCGGGTGACTTTCAGCACACAGTGCTATAAGTACGTATGGGTGGAAATCACTGATATCTCTATGGAAGAAAAAGATCAGTGGTGGAAATGAGCTGTATGCTTGGCGGAGGTCTGTGCTCTCAGAGTGCCTCTCAATTTTAATCTTCAGTAATCTTTTCGTGAAATGAAAAAAAAAAATGTCTATGCCTTAAGTTGTACTAGATAAAAACAATCATGCAACCACTGCATGCAGGTAAAGTTGGCAGAGTATCATGCAAAGTTTCATAGAGGCACTCATTTATTTACACTGTAAATGCTAGCAGTGCCAGTTTGTAACAAGGACAAATATGACAGTTTATTGACATTGTGTCATGAATAATACATTTAACAGTGGTGACACTTGGTCAAAAACAATCAAATGGCCACGTTGTATGCATACATGTACCACAAGAACAGGACATTTCATCTACTTTTGGCCAAGGTCTAGATTTGCTCAGGGATATGTACACTCTAATCACAGATAACAGATAAATGCAGTACAATGGAAGAGAACACTTGAATACAGACTTTAATAAGCCAACAAACTTTGGACTCCCTATCATTCTACTCACAGGGACATACATTGCACACTAGGGTATACACTGTAGTGTTACTGAGTGAAATAAGGCCACCAAACTTTGGTTAAATACGTATCTTTTAGCATGTGATAAAATTGAGGTTCAAGCAGTGTGTCATCAATAAAAGTACTTTGACAATGTCACTGTTTTTATGTCTAGGTCCCTATTTGGGGGGAAAAAATGTGCTGGAAGCATTGTGCTTTTCAGAAGCTTAGTTCTCCTAACATGTGTAAAAAAAGCATGTCATACCGGTACCATTTTTTTGGAGTGACATTTCAGGATCAAATAAACATGTTCAAAATTACAAGCACCTGCTGTAAAATGATTGTACAATATTTGTTCTTCTGATAAGAATTCACAAGGTGTTCTTCACCTACCTTTTTAAAGTCATCAAACAACTCGTACATGGTATTATAAAATAGCCTTCATACTTATGAGACAGGCCGGCAGTGCATGACAAAAGTTATAGAGCACGCAAAATATAATAATTGCAAACGATAACCCACTATCGATGTGACTATCGGTTTTTGCTCCCTCACTTTAAATCATCGAGTACTTGAATCCCGCATCTTATCGACGTGACTGCGCCACAGCCGCGATATGCTTTGCTCGATATTATCATCATTCTCGATTCTCGCTGGCTATGCCAGCAACTTATCTGTGTGAGACTAGACTTTCAGCGGTAGATTTAAACATGGAAGCTGAAAACAGCAGGTTCGCTACCTTTACAGAGACTGATCTATAAATAAACAGCATCTTAGACGATAAGGACACAGAGAAAACAAAGGATGTCATGAAATACGCCCTACGAATTTTGGACTCCTACTGTTCTGAAAAAGGAATCAACGGATATTGAGCAAGTCAACCCAAGATTTGTGCTGCTTTCTCCGTACATTCTATGCGGAAGAGCGCCGTGGAAATGGGCAGCGTATGCACGGTATATAATATGCTAAGCGCTCTTTGATCATGCTACGCTATGAACTTCTACAACGACATTTACAACACACTCTCGGCATTCACATTTGCAGTAATGGTGACTTCAATGATGGTGACTTGCTACACAGGCAGTTATATTCAATTCGGCCTGCAGCCTCATTGAATATAACTGACCTTCGGGGCAAATTCAGAATTTGTCGGTGCTTATATTGTTATAGTGCATTCAGCCTCATGCACTACACAGGAGGTAATAGGGGGTGTGAGGGGACTAAATATTTTAACTCACCATCCTTGCACAGTCCTGACAGACGGCATCTGTAGTAGTTTCTCTGGTAGAAGATTGATTTCCTTCATAATATTAGCTATCCTCACTGGTAGTTCTTGCCGTAGAAATACATATGACTTGGCAGCATCTGAACTTTGACTTTGACCTGTGATGAGGAATAGAAAGAAAAAAAGAATGTGTGAAGTTGATAAAAATTGAGAAAGATCACAGCATTTTGTTTATTATCAATATTGTTCATAAAAATCATGACAGTAAATACCTGTGGACAAATACTCTTAAACGGAGAAATGTACATGCGTATGTCACATTCACATCGAGATCATAGTCAATATTTTCGCGTGTCTTTAATTTCGCGAATAGCACCCGACTCGCGAAATTCACGAAAATAAAAACCTCTCGAAATATTTGGCGTATACAGTAATCTAGCAAGTACAATGTAGCAATGTAATACTGTACATATCGTCGCTGGTCACACGAACCGACGAATCCCTCAGGTTTGCATAAGAATGACAATTCGAGAAAATCGCGTTTGAAGTTAACCCATTTTTGACTTATGGTTGCTACACTTTCTACACTAACTTGTGAAGTTTTTATCAAATTGTATTGTTAACAAATAAGCGGGAAATCGTCAAAGAGCTGCATGCATGTATTTTCGGTCTGCAAAGAACGTTGTCATTTCCCATGTGTGTCCATATGTACATGTACATTGAGCGTTGTCATTGTCAACGCATGTATTACATAGTACGCGCACTGTGCGCGCGGTCAATGAACTGTTGAATCTCAAAAACTACACGCAAGTCAATGCGCACTGATTCGTCGGTTCGGTGACCGCGCGTACTAGTACGCGCGGTCACCGAACCGTCGAATCGCCTGATTGTTTAACACACGCGTCTACGGGGAAAACAAATAATTTTCACAAATGAAATTACATACTTCTACAAAAGTGATAACTACGTAAAAATTACACCGAATTACACACTGAGAATTTCAGAATATGTAGTATGGAATGTCTACTATCGAAATGAGTGAAAATCTCAAAATCGAAAATTTGACCCAAAATCGAGTGATTCGTCGGTTCGTGTGACCGGCGACGATATTTACCATCAGTAATGTAACCAATTTGTTTGAAAAAAGGAGAAACTAGTGTTGTCTTCACACTGTAGATGCAGTTTTTGTCCAATAATATCTTATACGGTACCTGAAATGACAACATGATTCCATCTCTGCAGTGAAAGTATCAGCTCAAAGGCCTACTTTGTATACCAGCAGTTTAATAAATAAAGCTAAATTCATATACGATGTAAGCATGGCATCAAAAGTAAATTAGCCATAATAATTACAACAGCTACACAAATTTGTAGAAAACAACATTTTAGGCAGATTGTGGCATTGTACAGAAGACCTTTTAATAACATTTCTTTCAACTTTGCACACTGCGCATGCATGATTGTGTTGATACAATGTATTCTGAACAGCATCACTCGTCTATATTGCCGTACTGCCCATACTACAGGAAGAAATGTAACTTGTACACAAGCTACAACATGTAAAGCCAGATGAAATGGAAATGGTAACATGCCCCATACAAAGTTGTGGGTTTTAATTGAGGAAGAGTACAATGTATTGCATAAAGTAGCTATCACAATTCTCACAATGTGAAATGATTACTATTTCTACCATGTACACATTAGCTTGTATACCACTTGACAGGGCGTTTACTGCAAGCTTGACTGGTGTACAACTGTATTGCATAATTCAGAGGCCAGGAAATACAAAAATTGTTATCTTGAAGAACTATTCAAGGACAGTAAGTCAATAACCCTAAGCAGCAGATACTCTGTACCAACCATCCACCAATAATTTTTCAGTGTACTGGTAGAATCCTGTACACACTTTTACCTGCACATCCATAGATTGGTCATATAAATTACACTATGTACAATGCAAGTGATACTGTGACAGCCACTGGCACTGTATTGACAGGTATCCAACATACTTGGAGTTGGGGGGGGGGGGGGGCTTGGGTGTCTGTAAATTGGTCCAAATCCAGGAAACTGAACTATTCTCTTTAGAAAGGGGTTGAATTGGAACACTTTGAAAGGCAACTGTTACCAATTTACTAAAACTGTCACAGCCTGTCCACGTGAGTACTGATTACCAGTAGATACAACAGTGGTTCACTACACTAAATCATTTGTGTGTGTGTGTGTGTGTGTGTGTGTGTGTGTGTGAGTGTGCATGTGTGTGTGTGTGTGTGTGTGTGTGTGTTGGGGGGGGGGGAGCATATTTCCATCACACAATAGAAGCACTCTGTGGCTTACTTCCTGTTACCTGCCTCTCCAACACAAAATAAGTTGGGTCTGTTTTGAAAATCAGTTTGGCATGAACTGCACAGCCAAATCATTCACTGTCACCACAAGTACATGTACGTTAATACAAAGTGTGTGTTTACCAGTATAGCAAATCTGTGTAGGCCTACAGTACATGTACATGTAGATGTATACGGAATTGTGTTATCCAGTCTGTATTATGTAGTAGATACTGGAACACTACTACAATACTCGCAACAGGGAATTGTGTTACCCAGTCTGTATTATGTAGATGGTGGAACACTGCTACCACATGTATATCTTTATGTGCCACGTTCGCACGCCCGACTCAGTCGACGGTGTGCCAACTTCGCACAAACCTGCCCAAACCAATTGATAAATCGCAAAATGCCACAGTACAACAAATGCATTTCTTGTGACTCCATTCCTCTCATATTTAGCTTGCATTTTATGTGGTGACTGACTAGCAATCGGTGTTCCCTACTGGATTTGCGTGTAAATTCAAAGTTTCTGCCACTGTTACAGGGATGCCAAGTTCAAAAAAGTTTTATGAGTGAGATTTTCATGACTCGGCATCTTGGCGAGCGAATGCGCGCGCGAGCGAGGATGTGGGAGGGTTTTTTTCCCCCTGTGGCCTCCCACGGTAGGGAGCTTTTTCAATTTTTCGCTCTTAATGATGCGACCAGGTGCATACTTAAGTGACTATTTTCTACTTATTTTGAAAGACAAAAGGAAAATATACCTTCAATTGCAACTATCATCTTAATCTTTTGAGCTATGCTCATTATTATAGGCCCAAGTTGCAGACTTCGCCCGATGCGTGAGAAAAATGGGTGCCATGCGTGAGATCGTGAGACGGCCCCTAAATGCTTGAGTCTCACGCAGAATGCGTGAGACTTGGTAGCTCTGCTGTTATTGTGTTTTTTATATCTTTTTTTTCCCTATTGTCTAACACCAGCCCCTAGGGAATATCATTTTTGTCATTTCAGGTTCAGTGCTGGTGTAAGCATTCTCTTGCCGTGCGAGACCTACGATGTACATTCACTTCTATAATAGATGCACGTTTTACGTGCAAAGTCTACTTTGTATGCTGATGCAATGTTCGCCTACATAATGTACACGAACACTCCAGACATGGCTATACAGATACAAATTATGTACAAATCCGAGCCTGGAAGCAAAGTTAAGATAATTGTGTTTTAAAGAAAGGATGAAATTTGGGGCATTTTAATGAGTTTTCTCGTACCTGTACATGTATGTGTCTAAAACTAAGCAGTCATGGCCACATCTTTTGATATTTGACTTCGACTACGTGTATGCGCCATCACTTTATTCGTCGCACAATTCCCACGGACTTCGTGGTACAAGTACCAAATGCTAGCACCCAGTGTTGGGATCAATAATTTGATTGGTATTGCTTCATCAATCTGACCATCGGTGTTAGAGCTAGATATAAGGCTGTTATTTGGGGGCTAGCACTAGCACTACAAACGTCACTGAACTTGAAATCACCCAGTGTAGATCTCATTTCATTACTGAGGTTCTCAAAAAATCTTTGTATACCACTTGCCAGTTGCCACATTGTCTCAGAAGTCCAAATTTGTGAATACAGCTCTGTATCATCATCACAAAATACAGTGTACATTGTATACATGTGGTATACGGTATACAGAATTTAAAAGTGCAGGAGTATGGTACAGTAGTTAAGGACCAGTCTGGGACACAATAATATTACCATGGTAATAAAGTAATCCGAGAGTACTCAGAATTATTCAATGGAATATTCAGATACAGCGTACCCAATGTCTAAATGTTGTTGCCATTTCAAAAGCCTGCAGAGGTTTTGCACTGTGCCTAATAGCCCTACATGGATCACATACAGTATGAAGGGCAAAACTAGCCAAAGTATTGCCAGAGTAGGGATAGCACAGGATTTCATGTTTCAGGCTGTGATGATATACTTACAAACCTATAGCATAATATGTGGTACAAATTTTGTTGTGTTATAATTTCTGGGAATTTCTCAAGTAGACTGATATTCCCCAATATCAAGAACTTGCAAAAAACACCGTTTGTACTGCCTCCCTGTGCATGTACAGTGTACTATAAATCCATGTACAGTGAATCAAGTCCAAGGTTGGAAATCACATTTTTTTTTTTGAGAAGGGATAATGCTTATTTCTCATTTCATCACAGTTGCTCCTTGATTTACAAATCCAATCACTCGAGAAATTGTTGTACTAGTCCCAGTTCATGAAAAGCATTCCAAATCCACAGCAACATTTTGCATATCGGTACTCTTGGCAACACAAGGTACATTGTATTATCCATTCTATTACATGTACATTGTACATCGAACATGACATGTACTGTACAAGTGGTTATTTTCGCAGGGTTTAATTTTCGCAAATTTTGCGAATCACAGTTGGATCGTGAATTTAACAACACGTGAAAATGTCGCCATACACTAGAGTAACAATGCATGCAAGATAGCATTGGTGTCAATTTGCGAAAACAACATCTCGCGAAAATGTCTGTGACCTTCTAATTCGCAAAAATATCTGTACGCGAAAATAACAGCTTATACAGTATATTGAAGCATTAATTACAAATTATGGATTCCTTCCACTTTTATACTCAATTTATGAAGCAACTTTTAGTCTTACATCAGCAGTACTCACCACAATTATCAGAGGCTCAGTTAGACAGTTTTAGCTCATAGAACATACACTGTATGTACATAACCAGTGTTTAACAAGTTATCTCCTCCACATTATGCAGCTGAATTGAAACAATGGAAATACATACTGTAATGTCATTTTTAATCTTCTGTGCTGAAATTTCCCCAGGTGGTATGAAAAATACACTTGTGATAGTGTTCACTGTTGTATGATTTGTTTTTGTTGTTGTGTTTTTGTAAAATACGCAACATAATTGTTATAAAAAACAACAACAAAACAAATCAGTTTTCTAACACTTGCAGAGCTGGGTTTCTGATTTTTCTATTGGAAGTACTGCTAAACTGTTCAGTTTGTATCACAATAAAGATGTATTTTCCATGAAAACTGTAAAAAAAGAAAAAAAAAAAGAAGAACTTTCCGCGATATTCAGCTTTGAAATAAGAAAGCTGCAACATAAAATACATGTACATACCTGTACATGTTTGTATGTACCTTGCATGTCACAGTTTGCTGGGGTATGTACTAATAGACAAGGGTATTATACACTGAGTTGGAACTTTGAATGACTAAAAACCAACAGGGTGATCTCTTCTACCAATAAACAGAAGTTCTGAGTCCCAGAAGAAACTTCCAAATCTAAAGACAGCTTGCGTGGCATTTTAATATCAGGGTAATACTTCTGCCTTTGAATGTCCAGCACATAATCTTTAATACTAGTGAACACTACACTGTAGTTAAGTGAAAACTGTTCATATCAAGGAGTTAACTGTCCATTGCCACAGTGAAGTGAACCATGCCATGACTACCAGGCAGTGCAAGTCTGGCTTCAGTCACGGTTGTTCTCCCACTCCTCCCATATCGTGGGATAATCACTGGTATGCTACAGATGATATCCATGCCCATGACTCTTTGCATGAAGTGTATAATGCAGAGCCTGTTAAATAACAAACAGATCTGAGGTCCCTACAAACAGGGATTCAACATGTACAGGGCATATGATGTACAACTTTAAGATTCTTTCTCTCAGTGTGTTGTCAGTGCTCATTGGTCATACCATGGAGCTACTACTGTTTACACAGTAGCTCCATGGTCATACCATTCACACAACTCTCTCATGTGTGGATACAGCTCTCAAATCTGCCCAGTTTGTTTATCATTTGGCAGCCACCCATAAAACTGAGGGGGCTTGGCATCCAGAATGGCTTTTGATTGGCTACTGGGAGTGGGTGTTGCCACAATCTGTATGATGGAAGGCTTCAGTGCAGATAGACAACTGTACTGGTACTACTGGTATGTCTGGTACTTGTACATGTGCACGTACACCACTGCTAAAGATGGTATTTACAGTATTACATTGAGTGCTAAGGGCATTGTAGATGCGTCAACATACCAATCTCACATAGTATTAGTGGATTGTTGGCAATGAATCATCCCATAGGGAAAATCAAGTGTAGCACTGCATGTGTAGCTTCCCATTATGAGAATGATGTTTTTCTTTTAAAAGGGAATTTTACCGGTTTTTAATTTTTTTATATGTTGTTCTTTTAATTCTAAAAGACCCAGCGGTGCAAACAGAATCAAAATTTCATAACGATTAAGTCCGTAATTTAATGTTAAAAATTGAACTTTTTAGGTGAGTATTATGCTAATGAGCTGATGAGCCCGGATGTTATGATGTCACAGGTGCTCTCACTATTTCTGATTACAAGTGCTTGCATACACGTGCGTTAATTCGTATCGAGTAGCAGACGACGCTTAGGCCTAATTTAGCTAGCAGGCGGCGCTTATGTACTGTTCTATCCATGATGTAGATATCTCAAATTTCACTAAACCAAATCGCACCAAAATTACAGGATATACTTCATAGCATATTTCAAAGTATTCTCTTATATTTGAACGAAATCAGTAATCGAGAAGTATCAATATTGACGCCGACTTTCAAGTCGTCACTCAAAAAAAAATCACTCTTCGCGAGAGATCTTGGCGAATGCAAGATGCACAATCTAGAACTGAAGTTAGCCGACTAGTACTGTGCGAACGGGGAATTTACGCGAGAACTAAACTCAGAAGTGTAATGATTTTTGCGACTTGTGTGATATACACTGTAGGAACTACATTTTCATTCAACTTACCACAAATAATTTGTAAATTTATTTATTGCCCCCGATTACTTGAAAGATTTGTCTCATGATATTAAATGGCTAACTTCAGTCTGTGCGTGCGCAGCAGATAGACACTCTAGGTAGGGCCTGGCCGCAATCACTCATGTTAGTCGTAGAGCAGATTATTTTTAGTGACGCCGACAGGAAAGTCGACATCTACACTTACGCATCCCGACATGTGATTTGTTTCCAATTAATGTGAGCTGTTGGATATGAATCATAAAGTACTTCCTGTGAGTTTGGTGCCATTTGGCAAGGTGAATTTTGAGATATCTACATGGATACGGAAGTACGCTAGCGCTATACCTACACCAGCGCTGGGATCGCGAAGCGGCGACACTGTGTTAGAATCTACGTGGTCAGGCCATTCTTCCGAGATATGGGTCCTAACGTAGGCCTACTGAAACAAACTGTTAGATCTGACATTAGTCCTTGGTGTAAAGAACACCACTATGAGATTTACTCGACTACAAAACATCGGAAATCCATAAAGCAGATACCTTACCTGAAAAATTCAGCACAGGAACAACAGTGCCTGCAGGACAAGGGTCCAGATCTAGATCTGGGGTCTGGACTTTCGTCTGGACTTTCTTCAAGTTCTGGCAGCAGGGTATGTAACGTTACGCTGTGCCTTAGCGCTGTGCACATAGGGCCTACAGCTGCAATGTCGACGGTGAGTGAGTGTAGGGCCTAACAGTTACTCATCAAAACTTGGACTGCCACGTAGAACCTACTCCTTGACTGCTCAGTAGTCCTAGTCCTAGTTCTAGTATTTCAGAGTCTATGTGTACTGGGTACCGTTTTCATCTCACTAAGCGTAAATCGTGCGTGCCGTTGAAGAGAGTCTATCTACATTTGGATTTTCGAGATTCACTCAGCCTTCATCTACGTTAGATAGTTTGAACTGGCGAACCATCGCTCGATCATGATCATCAATGCGTAACGTTACTTACACACGGTCTTCTATGGGCAGCACGTTCGGATAACGATGCCAATTTCATTTTGCATATCTGGAATTTCCCCACAAGTTTTATCTAAATAAAAAGCTGTTGAAGAGCTTGCTTTTAAAGATTAATAGATATTGTTTAACATATTTATTATAGCTCCATATTGCAATTGTACTAAATAACAGCTTTTGGAGTGCTTCGTGTGAGATTTCATCAGTAAATTGGCATTATGTAGTTCGTCTTGCTAATGTCGGAGTTGTGCACAAAGAGCACCTGTGACGTAGGCCAAATTGCGTGGATCGTTCCATGGCTTGCTCGTTTTCATTTTTTTTTAAAAATCATTACAGGCTTATCCTGGGTTTTACAATCCTCTCTTTCCAGTAGTAGGCATCAAAAAATGTAGATTAGAATTATCAGACAATTAGAAAATGTCAGTACAGTTTTCTTTTAAAGGTGTGACATTGCTGAATGTAAAGCTAAGAGGTACAATGTAGGTACCACCTATTGTATGATTAAAATGATGAGCTATGAATTGGAGTATGCAACGAGTACGAATGTCCGTTCAATACTCAAAGTAAAGGCAATTTGTTGGCTTAGTGTCATGCTGTTTGATGATGCTCATAAATGTTTCAGTGACACACACTACAGTGTGTGTAGGGTCTACTGCGTATTATTATATTAATGACATTCTTTCATTGATTTATTTTTTATTTTTTTATAGCAACTGATTAACAAATTGCCCTACACTGGCATAAATAAAAATTGAGTTATTCAGTGTTTAGCAGTAGCCACAATAAAAAATAAAAAAAATCATTGGGATACATACTGTACAAGGGCTGGATTTGTACAACGAAAAAATTTTGTTTAAACTCGGCCTAGAATCTACTATTTTGTGGTAGCGGGCAAACTTGGCCACTACATGACTGAGGAGCCACTCCTGTCACTCCCGAGTATACTCTGGAGTGATGAGCCTCATCTTCAACGGGTTAATACTGCATTGCCAAACCGTCTAACATTACAGTTATGGATTGTTGAGAAAAATAGTGATATCTAGTCTTATATCATGTATTTACACAGGTGTCTGACTGCCCCCTTCCTACCTTCAGACCACTGCGCGCCCTATCTCACAACACGCAACTCCCATAAGACGCCGATTTTGGCATGCGATTTTGAGACAGATTTTGCTTTTATTGTATTTTCCACAGTCAATGCCAATATCAAATCCCAGCAAATTTGGAATCACTATCATACATATGAAAGAAATTTGTCTTTATATTGTATTAGAGCGCTGTTAAATGAATCCGACAATAAATTGGTGTAAATGTCGTTAGAATAATCACTCTTAACTCCATATCTCAGCGTCTGCTTTATAAATGGTACCTGCTTTAACCAGCGTGTAGTGTGTGAGTAGTTATAGGAAATGCTCAATCTGATGGTGCGGTTGGTTTTTTGCTTCCTCCACGTCTTTGACTAGATTTTGCCTTTACACCCTTGCAATAATTTTTTGGCTGCAGCAACACTGTTTTAAGCATGGCTTCGTATGCAAGAATCCATGGTAACTTTCGCATATATTGGGGCTCATGCATTATATCAACACACAACCCAGCTGCATGGCGTTCGCGGCGTGAAGGTGGATTGCGTGTGCATGCTGTGTGTACTGTATGTTGGACGTGTGTGTGTACATAATACAACATTCGGCCGCACCTGTTGCCATGATGCTGGCAGAGGGCTAGCAAAAGAGCTTTTTCCCAGTAAGTACTAGAATGCGGAGTATGAATACACCCTGTACTATTGTTTTGTGAGTGCACGGGGAGCACTGGAAGACGACGAGGCGGTAGACTCACCCCTCATGCTAACACGCTAGCAACTGAGCAACTGAGGAACTACCTATGGATACCTAGATGGAAGATTCTGAATGCAGGCTGAGCCTCTATAATGTATTCAGATCCAGGTTTGGTCCTTGAGATGAGCTGGGTCATGGCCAGGTGGAGTAGCATCAAACTTAAATTTTATGGGTTCATTGTCCCAAATTTGTCCAAACCAACTTCAAAACTGAAGACACTGGGTGCATCTATTAAATTTCTTGGTAAACTATTCCATGGTTTCTTGATACGCATGTAAAATGAGTTTCTTCTTGTAGTGGTATGTACTTGTACTCGCGTAAAAGTTCAAATATGCACTGTGAAAATGTTACTTCACTACGCATTTAAAGTCTGCCATTACTAAGTGGGTAATGGCAGCCCCCATGAAATCTCAGACACCATTGTATAGTTTGCCCTCTAATGTTGGAGAGGAAAAAATCTCTTTGAGGCTAGCTGACAAGTTTCAGTGCAGCATGCATGCTTTCGCGCTACTGCTAGCTCGCGATGATAGGGTTGCATGGGTCTGCAATGTAAACAACTGCGCCGTGTGGTGGGTAGTGAGCACGTACACCATGTACACACGCACACAGCACAATTCATGTGGTGCGACAACATTGTGGAGGAGTGGTTTCTGCACTTGTCACATGTTTTTTTCTAACCGCTGTACACTACCCGATTGCTAGATCGCTGGAGATCCACACACGAATGCAACTTTCCCATGTGATGATTTGGACTTTCGTGCATGCTCGTCAAAAAAAGGGATAGAACTTGCTGCTGTGATACAAAAATTAAATTTTTCGAGATTTAACATTTTGCCATGAAATTTGAAAATTGTCTTAATGTCAATAATGATGTAGCATGTATATCTAGATAATTCTCTTTCATATGAAATAGTTCATAAGTTGTTTTTCACAGAATTTAAAAAGTTAGGTCAACAAAAAAGCTTCCGCTCCAGAAACCCTAATTTTAGGCTTTAATACAGTGCACTCCCGTTATAACGAACACGGTTATAACGAAATTCCGGTTACAACGAAGTAAAAATTTGGGCTGCAATGTCATCCACTCTATGTATTTATATCGTTTATTTGTTCGGTTATAACGAAATTCCGATATAACGAAAGAAAACTGCCGGTCCTGAGGACTTCGTTATAACGGGAGTCTACTGTATAATGTTTTCTATAGGGCCTATCCTCGCGCCTAGGCTAGTTGTAAGGCTAGGCCCAATTCCATTTTTTTTTTCAATGGTTATTAATTATGGCACTGGTAGATCTAGGATGTTTTGTGATACAACTGGCCTAGTACAGTAGTAGAATATAATTTAGGATCTAGTACTAGTTTTATTAAATGTTACACAAATTAATAGACATGTAACAAATGTGATTTTTAACTCAAACATTTCATAAATCACTGCTGCCAATGGTACATTGGTTAATGGTGGACGTCTAGATTTCCAACAGGGAAAGACTTCCTTTTGAGACAGCCACTCCAATCACACTAATGTTAGTACTATCAAATCAGTGCAAATCTATACAACTCTACCTACATTGTAGCCTAACCTTGCTTGCGATACGCACGGATGCACGCACTCACTTTTGGGTGGCTGTCTCAAAAGGAACCCTTGCCCTAAACAGTAACGGTTATCAGTATCACCTAGAGCTTTTGGTAGACTCTATGAAACTGTATAACTTTAATGCCCACAACCAGGTATGTTAACCAGGGGCCCATTGCATAAAAGTTATCATATTCCACATACTAAGAATCTTGCTATTAGGATTGGTCAAGAGCTGATCACGTGATAAAGCGTAGTTTTGCCCATCACATCAACTGAGCTGAGAAGAACTAGGTCACTTGATAGTACACAGTGCAACGCACTTTCACTTCAGTGCCGCACGGTGCATTCAGTGCTGTCATTACGATTCGGTGAAAATATTCATTCGAAATTTTGTCCTTGATTAAAACCATTAATGAACAGTGAATTATCGCGTTTTCCCACACCATCCTCATCTACATTCAAAGCCAATCCATTTTTATGTGCTTTGCGCGCAGAGAAGTGCATACTAAGTGTTCAGTGCGCGAATTATACGCGGTCGGTTTAAAAGAAGGTGGTCGATATGTAGTAGGGCTACTATAATGAGTATTGCCTCTATCTACAATCTACTACTCCGTTGTCTCATAGTAATAACAGTATTATAGTAAATTTATTAAATTTAAAGCTAACAATAGTAACATAAACAGGAAGGGCTGTGCATTAGCCCCGGAGATCGCACCTTGCGGCGCCACACAACGTGTGGCGGCTGCTGTCGCATATTATACCCCTTTCCCGCTGCCCGTCTCGGTGAACCACCGAGAGGTTCCCCGGTGAATTCACCGGGGAACCTCTCGGTGAAAGTTTCAGTGCCGTCGTTTCACACTGCTCTCGGTGAAACTTTCCCCTAGACGGGTTTTCTGCTCGCAACGTGGGTGATCTTATGTACTTGAGTTTGTTGTGCATCTGCGATTTGGTTTTTTCGATCCCATGTTCAGCAAGTTTTCGGAGGAGGGACTCGTACGCGGGGCCAGCGTCAGCCGACGTCCTGCTCAGTTCTTCGTTCACTGCTGCCTCGCTACGTAATTGAAGTTACAATCTCTCTTCGTCTTTGGTCCACGTTCCAGCCATTTGCAAAATTCCCTCAAATTTCAGCAGTACAAAACGTCAACAGATTTCTCCTGCACACTGTAAACCCAGCACTTGACGAGAAAAGCACAAAATACGAAAAAATCAAGCAAGAGGCGGACTGTATCACTATCAGACTTTACTGGAAGAGTTAAGAGCTAGACACTAGAGGAAGACGAAGAAGGGGAAGCATCAAAGCGATCAAGTACATTGTAAACCTATATCAGCTTTGTATACAGCGCGTGCTAATTAAACAATACAATGCACAGCACGATGGAAAACAATGCTGTCGCTCTGTGAACGCCACATTGCACATGAAACGACATACTATGTAGTGTCGTGTGTATGTTTACAAACACGAATTACTAGTACCCTGTACGTGTGGATTTGGGAGGTCGAGTGCATGCTAGCTAGCTGAAAACGTGTGCATGACCAGAAACAAGACATGACCTTTGACATAATCTGCATATTTTCCCCGGTGTTTCACCGAGACAACCTTTCACGCTGGGCGCTCTCGGTGAACCACCGGGTGATTTCCCGTTGAACTATCGGTGTTTACCTAGGACGCTTCTCGGGTAAAAATTGCCCAAAATTTCATCGGTGTTTCACCTAGGCTTCCCCTAGGTTTCAACCGAGTGACCTTTCACACTGCGGGGTTCCCCGGGTGCCCCCAGGTGCCCCCGGGGAAGATTTTCTTCAGCGGGAAAGGGGTATTAGGCTGTGTGAGTGTGGATGTGTTGTATTAAACGAGCGTTAGTGTGGATAGGATCGATAGACCGGCAGAGCTTCTAATTCTAACTACGCTCGTTAGGTTGCCTATATCCATTTAGGAAAGACTTCCTTTTGAGACAGCCACCCCAATCACACTCGTACTAAATCAGTGCAGATCTAACTTATTATTACAACTCTACATCGCCTAACCTTGCTTGCGATGTATACGCACGGATGCACACACTCACTTTCCATGGGTGGCTGTCTCAAAAGGAACTCTTTTAACTGTTAAATTTAATTTTTAGAGCTAACGTTACAAAATATTTCTAGATGAGCAATACTCACCAAAGTCAATAAACTGTTTAATGGAGAGTGGAGACGGAGAAAACTTTGAATAGTACTCCATCTGTGCCTGCATACTACTTTTCGCCAAGGCGAAAAGGCGAACGGTTGCTCGTACCATACCGGCAGTCTTTGCTTGTCCTGATCCGTGACCACGGGCCCAAAACCAGCAAGAGATGCGTAGATGCGACTGTGCTCGTGGAATAGGCACCCTCAATAAGATAGGTGTGTGTGTGTGTGTGTGTGCTGTAGTGGTTCAAAATGAAGACAGTTTCACCAAAGCCATTTGGTCATTTGCATCAAACAACGTCTATCAGCAGCGGTGTGGCGTCAGAGATCAATGTAGGCCTAAAGGTCCACTTGAATAGCATCCATAAAACACGACTTCAGTCCAGAAGTCTCGTGATCAAGACAGGGTTGTTTTGGCGACTTAGCTACGTGATGAGGAGCTCGAGTTTGTCCAGAGCAGCCGCCATAGGTAGGTGTCAACGCAAACAATAACGGGCAACGGGGGGCCGCCGGCCGATTCGGGGCGGGTGGCGAGACGACAGCTTACGTTAGGGTACGGTGTGTACAGCGCTGACGGATCTCCGCTCTGTCAATGACGATCAACGAGCCGTCTAACACGTACGTAAGGCAAGGCCTACGTGGAATATCACACACCACGTCAGTAACATGCCGGTTGCAATCGTCACTGGAAAAGAGCGCGCGTTCGCAAAGCTGAATTTGTCCGTTTTGGGACGTAGCCAATTTTAAGCCGAAATAATTGTCTTTATAGAGATACCAATTTTTATTTTAAATGCAGTAATATAACATTAAAAAGTAATTATAATCATAAAACAATATATAGCCCTGTATATTCAAATCTTTAAAAAAAAAAAATTTATCACAAAAAGATATCCAAATATCAGTCATCGTGACAGGTATCTACTGACGTCACGGAATTTTCCCATGGTCAGCTGTGCAACAGTGGAATTTTTTAAAGTTCATTACAATGTATTGTGTCAGTTTTCGAGTGCGTTCTCTTGCAAGCTGTGTGCGTGCGTGCGACAGCAACAAACAGCAGAAAGAAGGAAAGGATTGTGGGGTGGGAGTGACAGGGGTGGGGCAAACGTTGTTATGTGGTGGGCAAATAAGATAGCATTATTATGACTGTACTGTACTTGTAACAAAGAGATTTTTCCCAGGTGGGGAGGAGAAAAATCTCTTTGACTTGTAATCATAATTATGTCACCCTAGTTAAATAACACTATAAAGCCCAAGGGGGAGGGGCACAATTGTGCCCCCTACTAGATTTTCATTTGGCACTCCTTCGCCCTTAATCAAATTTCAACCAAATTTGGTGACTTTTCCTAAAATCTTATTGCAAGCATTTTCTTCTTCTTCCTGGTGAGTGACCGCAATCAACATGCTGATTATTTTGTCACTTTGTCAGGTAGGTTGGTATTGCACGGTGCAATACCAACCTATAATAATTAAGCTATATTGCTGGTTGCCATGGCAACCATAAACTGACAACCACGTCAGTCAGATTTCGCATCTTTTTCTGTTCCAATTTCAATTAACAGCGTATGAAATGGGTGTTTCTTGGCTGAAATTTGCTGAAGAGGCAAAATATGAAGTAATTATGGTCCTAGAATTGTGCAAAATATGCCAATATCAATAGAAGAAGAAGAAGAAGAATTGTTCAAACAATGAAAATATAAGAAACTTTGTGTTTTATATGACACAGAACATAGAAACAAATTGCAATCAAACTAAGATCAGAAAAGTTTCTGGCAGGTATAAAAAAAAAGAATACTGTAGGTACCTTACGCATGTTGCGTCTCTCACTGTGTGTGTGTGTGGGGGGGGGGGGTAGGGGGCTATTGCCGATGTTTCAGAATAGTCAGTCCTCGAAAAATAGGTATTGCTCAATAACTTAGCATACTTCATGTAGGCCTAATGCATATATATTTTCGTGTATTCATCAACTTGCATTGAACCATGTTTATCTACCTGTAATTTCTTGCAAAACCATTGACGCGAAACATAGCTGACCCAAAGTCAATAAGAAATTGTGTATTCTTATGATGCACATCTCCTGTCCGTTAGGCCTATAGGCCTACCACAGTCGCTGAAAATGGCTGTCCATCGAAACTGACAACCAAATCAACAATGAACAACATCCGTTCGATAGTGAATGGTATTGTACTAGTATTTTGTTCGCAATGGACTCAGTTTTTCCAGAAATTTCAAGGAAGTGATTTTGGAAATCGGGAAGAGTATGCTATAGCGGATGTCACTGTTAACTTATGCATCATTCAGAACCACAGTTCACTGCATGATAGAACTTCCGTCGTCTTAACCCTAAAAAGGCGGGGGTGGGGGTTGAATACCCCCCCCCCCCGACATTTTCCGCCATTCCGCCGCGTGAATTATTTTGACCGCGCCGCTCGCTGACTTTTTACTTTCAAGTCTCGCACATCTTATGACACTATACTTTAGCGAAAATCGGGCATACCATTAAGACATGTTTTATAGAAAATAAGAAACTTTATATTTCATATGACACAGAACATAGAAACAAATATTGCAATCAAACTAAGGTCAGAAAAGTATAATGTTTGTCAGACCGAAAATGGCTCAAAAACGTGATTTTGTGTACAAAGTCTATCTATTATGCAGATAGAGTTTTCTCACCTTATTCTAAAATATATGATTATTTTCATTTTCAATGGCTGAAATCAATTAATAGCATAATCCTGTTTAAAAATAGGTTCTGTAATAGATATTGTGGAAAAATGGAAAAAAAAAACTAGATGTCGAAAAACAAGGAAATACATAAGACATTCATAAAACAATAGAATACATAAGAAATGGTAATTTTGATACCAGACTTTTTTCACAAGTACATTGTTATGAATGCTACCAATTACCTTGCATCCAGGCACTGCACACTCAGGTGCCCCTGTGATACGCACACACACATGTAAATCTGCAAGAATCTTCAGGATTGAAGGAGGCAGAATAAAAAGAAGAAGAAGAAGACTTTTTTTTTTTTACTTTTCAAAATGGTACTTTATTTACATCACTCTTGCACACTATTCACATGGTGAATACTATAGTATGATGTTTACATACAAAATATTTAAAAAAGGGGGAAACATATTCGCCCTCGACATTTTCATTTTCTTTTTTTTTTTCTTTTTTTTTTTTTCGTTTTTAGAAGAAGAAAAAGAGAAGGAGAAGGAGGAGGAGTCCTGCATGTAGTACACGTGAGTTGAATGGCATTTGACTCCATCATTGCACTGGACTCACGTCCGCCGCGCGCACGACTCTTACCAGTGCCGTTTAATACGGCACTGACTCTCACCAACTCGGTTTTCGGCTTAGGTGTTTTGAAGCCTGTGATTGGTCAAAAGCTGGTCCCGTGACCTACAGGCGCCATGTCGTTACCAAAGTCAATCACGCGGGCGCGAGCAGAGCTCATACGCAGTGCCCATTGTTCATTACGCGCTAATATTGCTTGCCTTGGGGACTTCCCCTGAATATCAGTCATAATGCAGTGGGGATATGTCATTGCCGTAAGGTTGTCAACTTTATTTAAGTATATAGAAGGTACAACACGAAAGATATTTTGATATCTTATTGCCATAAACTGAAGATTAGTCATGCCTTCCTGCGCAGCATGGCGTTGCGCGAACCGTCCTGGCTCTTATAGTGTAATGATGCACCGCTTTCCGACAGATCCAAAACAAAGGAAAAAGCGGGAAATCAGAGTGCGACGGGAAAAATATATCTGATTTGTTTTCTTTGGATTCCTCGCGGTGTCTTTCAGACTATCCAAGTTTTGATTCACATTTGTATGTCTCCGCCATAACATACGAAAGTGTCGCCTGAGGCATTTGTTTTGGTCGTCCGTCCGTCCTTCCGTCTGTCCTTCATATCGCAATCAATATTGTGGACACCGTTTGAGGTAATGAAACTTGACGTGTATGCTTGTGTGAGTGGACGAAGTTTTGTTTTTAGCTTATAGGGCTTATAGGACCGTGATTTTCTCGTGATTTTATTTTATTTATTTATTTTTTTTTTTGGGGGGGGGAGAGGTATGGGAGGGGGGTAAGGGTCAAGGATCAATGTCAGGTAAAATGTAATATTAAAATTTTACTCTCTATTGTTGAAATACTATTACCCATGCAGTTCCTAAATACCTTGGAAATTACCCAATTCACAAACTTAAAACCAAATATGGCACACGTATTTGCATGCTATCATTACTACACAATGACGCGTGATAGGGAAAGATTTTGGCCATGATGGTCAAAGGTAGGTCAAATACTAAAATGACAGAATTTTCTATATACTTTTAAGATAACCGTTGAAAGTATTGCCATGAAAATAGTAGTAAGTAAAAAGTAGTGAGAAGAAGTAAACAAAAGTAAAAATGCTCAAATTCCTTAATACTTGCTCTCTTAAACAATAAAAGACATGCATTCATACCTAGTTCAAGGAAAGTAAACATTCGACGCATTAAATTTAGTGACAAATTTGCCATTTTTTCTGCCAATTATGTGAAACTGTCGTGTAACATTGTCAAGACGTACTCTACACCTGCTAAGAGAACAATGTAATATGGCGGAGGAATACCGGTCGCCATATAGGACATCTTTATTTGTGTGGGGGTTTTTTTATCATTTGGTACAGATGTCACTGAGGATATCCCTCATATTATGTTATCCAGGTAAAGTATTGTGCTTTCGTTCAACATGTCTTTTTTTAGATATTATTTTTAAACAATTTTAGATCATTTTACATATACCTTAATATCGGTGACGTCACTTTTTCATGTTGTACATTGTACATAGGTGTATTCCTTTTGAATTGCATACTAATCGGCCTTCATGTCAGTTTCATACATAATTATATGGGACTATGGTAATTGATGATTTCAATGTATTTACGTGGGAAACAGTAATCACTGTGGAATTCGTCTATCCTCTGCACAGCTAGAATTGTAAATTTATATAATACATCATGTTGTTATACAATATTCTTGTTCTCTGGACAACTTGCTAAATACAATATACATAGCATACAGTCTAGTGAAAGTTTACGATACGACTTACTGTGAATTCTTCTTTTATTTTCACAGCAATAATTCATCATTTTTTATATTCAGGAATTATGTCCTTTAGACAGCTTCCCTATTATTTATACGGTATACCTGTGTGCTTGTGTCTATTTGAATGTGTAAAAATGATTGATTGTTGGCTTTGTTCAACATGGATGGAATGAAAGAATGTCCCTCCCTCAACCTACCCCCTTTCTCTCCCCCCCCCCCCTCCCCTCTCTCTCTCCCTCTCTGGGCAAGAGAAAGAAAAGTCAAGCAACACCGTGCCTTTGGGACGCCTGCGCGTACACACTTAACCAAACCCTCCAAGCGCACACGCTAAAACCATAAGCGCACTGTACGCTTGGTAACGACATGGCGTCCAATTTATGAGTTGGCCAGACTCTCTTAATATACGGCATTGACTCTCACTAAATAATTGCGCCCTCAACTGTTCAAAGTTTTCAACGTGCTCACCACAGTGTCAATCGGTCATGATGTCTGACAGTCATGTCAGATGTATGGGTGCGTTCGAGCGCTCTAAAGCGAACCAAAGCGAACTGAACTAAAGCGTACCGTACCGTACTGTGTCAGTTTGGGAGCGTTCGAATGCTCTGTGGAGAAAGTGTACCTCTCGAGTTATTTTTAGAAAAGTTCACGCTTGTTTGTAGCAAGAAGGTCATTCACCTTGCGCTTGACCTACTTACAGCTGTCCCGAACAAAGAGAATGATGTTTTTGCATTGTGACGTATGCGCATGATACGCGCATGGTTTACAACGAACTTTTGGTACGCTTTGGTACGCTTTTGGAGCACATCGGGAAGTGGTCCACTTTTGGCTCGGTACAGTACGGTACGGTACACTTTAGGAGCGTTCGAACCAAAGATAGTAGAGATAATAAGATACGAAGGCGCGCGATAAAAATGGACACAAAATGGCTACCCTACATGACGATACAAAAGAGAGCTAAGTACAAACTCAGTACACCTAGGAACATCATTCATTTCCAAAGGTAGTGGTATTTTTATTATCTTAAAAAGATTTAAAAATTATAGTCGTAGCTTTTTTTCGATTAAGGGGATTGTTTTGAAGAACAAGATTTTAGAGTAATAAGAATTATTTCGTGGAGGTAAAAATTTGGCAACAACATGATCTCACAATCAAAACGCTCGATAAACAACAACAACATCTTCAAAGACAGCGCGTCTCAGGCAAAGACACACATCACCTGAGACGCGCTGTCCCTGAAGCCGCTGCTGCGGTTTATTAAGCGTCAAGGCAGCGCATCTCAGGTGATGTGCGTAATACGCTTGAGGACCGCGCGCTGTCCATTGTTTTGTACAGGATTAGCGCGCACTTTCGTGTCTTATTAGTTAAGCGTCTTTGGTTCGAACGCTCCCCTGGCGCGGTACGGTACGGTACAGTTCACTTTAGGAGAGCGCTCGAACGCACCCTATGATGAGAGAATTATTATTAATGACAGTTAAGTCCTATGTAGGGATTTCTCGTTCTCTGTGGAGGTGAGTGTAGAGGTCAGTGGTGTATGCAGTGACACCAAGGAGGTAAAGGCTAGCCTACTACTTTCTTGGGTACACTTACTACATCATACTTTGTCCTTTTTTTTTTCTACTTCTAAGCGTCGTTCTATCTACTTAGAGATCTTCTTCTTTCTTTCTTTTTTGAGAAGAAAGCGCAGGATGTGAAAAGTATGTATGATGATAAAATATTATGGTTTTAAAGAGAAGAAGTGTATATATATATATATTTATGTGAAGTTTTGTATAACAGTCTCGGCGATGCTGATGACGAAAATATATTTTCAAGATTATTATCACAAGTATCCATTAATCAATTATCCATTTTCAATTATCTTGAAAATAAATAGGCCTAATTAGGCCTTTGACAAATACTACCAAAATTGCATGATTTAAAGCCGATTAATTATTCTAAATTTCAACACAATTTAGCTTTAAGCTTTGTTTCCATTTGAGTGTTTGATTATGGAAACATTGCCTTGTAAAAAGATGAAGTACAAAAAATTGGCAGAAGTGACAAAGACTGGGACAATGGACGGTCAAAATGGCCAATGAAGTCTAAAAAGCTGTAAATTTTCCTCAGTGGCATCTTCTTCTTCGTTAATATTGTGCCTGATAGTTCTATGGGGGTATTCTGCTGTATACAAAGATTCTAAAATGAATGAAAGTTACTTCGCGACCACCAAAAGAACAGATCCACTAGTTCTCAATATTCTTATCGTAAACTCTAATGTTCTTAATGCAGGGGTCGCGGAAGCGGGAGGGCTGGGGGCTGCAGCCCCCCCCCCCCCCCCCCCCCCACACACACACTTTTGGCTCTTTAAAAAAAAAAAATCTTAAAAAAAAAAATCGAAAAAAAAAATCGTAAAAAAAATCACAACACCCATGAATTTCAATTTCCAAAGATTCCGCCCTTAGATTCTTCTAAGCGGGGGGGGGGGGGGGGGGGGAGGGGGGAGGGGGGGGAGGGGGGAGGGGGGAGGGGGGGAGGGGGGAGGGGGGAGGGGGGACCTTGATACCAACCCCCCCCCCCGGTCTCGCAGCCCCCCCCCCCCCCCCAAACTGAAAAACGTTCCGCGGCCCCTGTAATCCTGTAATGGGTCCAATCAGGGAGGTGTCTCTTTCCACCTCCCTGGTCCAATAGAGGCACGTGTAGTGAAGTACACGTCGGGCAATGACAGAACAGTGTAAAGGAGATATAAAAGGAATTTCACCAATCTCAATCTCTTTGAAAAAATTATACACATGACCTTGGCCGCCATGCTTTCATGACGAGCTTTAGGCCAATTGTTCTTTCAAAGTTTAAAAAAGAAATGTTTTTGTGTGTATTTGTGCATTATTGAATGTGTGCGTGGGTGTATGCGTGTGTGTGCGTGTGTGCGTGTGTGCGTGTGCACGTGTGCGCATAGTATGTGCAACGTTCTCTCGGGTGTGTGTGTGTGTGTGTGTGGGTGTGCTTTTTGATCTTGGTGAATCAGAGGATATTGGGAATGGGATTTGATTTTAAGAAGAAATATTCTTGCATGAAAGATACCTATACATACCTATATAATACTGATTGTTTTCAAAACAAAACAAGACAAGTTGTGATCACTGTGACAAAGAGTATTATGTGCTGACTCAGTGATTGTCTTCGATTCAGCCATGATCGAAATAATGCCTTAGCAACGATCTACTTTTTGTCCAATCTTCTGATATTTCAAAAAGACGTGTAGAGGTCAAATAAATGCCAAGGCCTGGACAGTTGGAATTAAAAAAAAAAAAAAATGATAAGATTCAGAATAAGTTTTGAATTAAAAAACAAAAAAACATCTTCACACTCGCTTTATGACAATGACAATTATCTTTTGTTTGTCACCTAAACCTAGGGTCTATGTTGACCGAAAGATGAGAAAAAATTGAGAAATTGTCTCAAGAACATGCCTATCTTCCGGTGAATGTCGATATTGTGAAGATTTTTGTTTGTTGATATACCAGGGGCGGATCCAGGAATTCCGTAAAGAGGGGGCGTGTTTACAAAATTAAAGGGGGGGCGCACGCACCCCTCCCCCCATTTTTTTCTTTTTATTTCTTTTGTTTCAACAAAAAATAAAGGGGGGGCGTGCGCCGGCTGCGGTCCTCCCTGGATCCGCCCCTGCATACGCTTCTTGGTCGTTTGTTGTCGTTGTTGTTGCTGTTGTTGTTGTTGTTGTTGTTGTGGTGGTGGTTGTTGTTTTTGTGGTTGTTGTTGTTGATTGCTGTTGTTAGTTGTTGTTGATGTTGGTTGTTTTGTTGTTTTTTTTTTTTTTGTTTTTTTTTTAACCATCGTCAATGGTTCCACAGTGCACATACCAGTATACAAGATCAGCCTCTCACAGCTGCTGGACAGTGGTGATGCGGAGTGGTGCGGAAGCAAGCCCTTTCATATTTGCTGCCTCCATTTTGTTTAGAAGACCCAGGGGAATGTTATAGCAATCCATGACTGCTAGAAGCAGCGAACGCCATTGAATCGTACGGAAACTAACTGCGCATGTTTCATCACACGTGTGTAAATGCGGGCATGGCAGCTAATGAAGTACACGCTACCGAGACCTTTTTCCTGAAGTTTCTTTGTCATATGGTGACTTTATCTACACATTTTCAAACAAATAGAACTGTTTACTGTCATAGACTGCAAAGATGAGTGAGAGTGAAAAATCTCTGGAAGATTTCTTCGCGAAGAAGAGCAAGAAGAAAGGAGGGAAAGGGAAGGGCAAAAAGTTCACCACCAGCGATGAGATCGCGAAGAAACTCGTCGAACAAGACGTAGCGCCCAGTACGGGGTCAACCCGGTATGGGCAGTCATCCAGTTCCACAGATTCAGGTTCTTCCAAGAAAAAATCTGAAGAAAGCAAAGACGACAAAGGCGGCAACGACATGGATATGAATTATCGTTTTAAGGTGAGAAACAATGGCACCTATGGGGAAACTATGGTCACAATGGTATTTAATTATGAATTGATTTTACTAGACTAGATTCATTTTTTTATAAAATTTACTGTAAATTTATTTTGATTTTCTACATTTTAAATTGAAAATGTAATTGTCATGATTCATGAATGCCACTGTAATTTTAACTATACACAGCCCAGTCGCCGCTGTACATTGTCGCGTAGCGTATTAACAGCGTCTGGTCGGGCTACTGTAATTTATACTTACAAAACATGTAACGTTAAGCTGTAGGGCCTATAGTTATAAATTTAATTTAGTGTGAACTTACAGTTTTAGGCCCAAACAAGTATTGAATAAATAGACCGTCATCTAAACCTGCCAATGTCAAGATCTAGAATGCTGAATTATCTAGATATGGATCTAAATTCTTCAGATTTTTTTTTTTTTACAGTATGCTATCTAGATCTAGATGTAGTTTGTAATGTACAGTTGATGTTAAATAGTTTCTGGGTTTAATTTATTATTTTTTTATTTCTATTGAACTTCATTCCTTGCAGCAAATGATTAGAAATTAGGATGAATTATGAAAAAAGTGATAATGGTGATAGAAAGTCTTTCATTTTGCATTATCTTAACTTTCTTTTAGGATGTAGAAGTCTTAATCATGCTGAAAATGTTCTGTTCTACTTTGTTTTACTTGAGGCAGTGTAATTTAGATGACAACTTCTTCTTGCTTGTGGTCTTTCTGGGCCCCATTTCATAAAAGGTTGATACGATAACTCTTGCTGGAATGGCAATTGTCATGGTAACGACAAGAATCCAGCTTCCTGATTGGCTGTTGCTATTGGAAGTTGCCATTCCAGCAAGAGTTGCCATCCTAACATCTTTTATGAAACGGGGCCCTGGTCTGTCAACTTATGTCCTATGCAGAGGCTGCGTCTTTCAGAAATTCAGCCAAGACCTGGCAGCAGGAGTGAGGCTATGCCATGGAGGTCATCCATTCCAGGCATTGAATTGTGCAGTCTTCCACCAGGTGGTACTGCTGTCTACTTCCCCACAGTCTCATCTGTCTGACTCTGAAAGCTTCCGCTGGTGCAGGCAGGCTTGGAAGCGCCCGACTCCAGTGCAAGTTGGTTCAGGCGACACCAGTCCTTTTGTAGTAGGTTGTAGCAAGGAAGATTGGATGTAAATGGCAGCATGTTGGTGAGGCTGCCTGCAGGCTGTTGTTCCTTCCATTTGTTGTTGAGCCAGGCTTTCCGGCTGAGGTTCCTGTTCTCTGAGGAGAGGGCTTGTTCAGTCCCAACAAAGGGTTTCCTGCTTTTAAGATGTTGTCTAGTATAGAGGGAAGACAACATACATATGTAGGGGATGGTAATCTTCTGTGGCAGCAGTAAGTGCTACCTGTCCTATGGTGGCCTCGCTTCTACATTGTAAGGGGATGGGGTGGGATGCCTGCTAGCACAGGGAGCTGGTGGGTAATAGTTGGTTTCAGGCAGCCTGTGATGGTGCGGAGAGTAGAGTTGAGTTGAACATCCACTCTCTTAGTGTGGCAGCTGTGCCCTCAGACAGAGACACAGTATTCGGCTGGAGCGTAGACAAGGGTGAGGGCAGTGGAGTGAAGGGTGGTAAGATTGGCTCCCCAGTCATGGCCGCATAGTCTGCGTAGAAGGCACACTCTGGCAGATGTTTTCCCAGCTACATTCTGTGCGTGGTGACGGAATGTAAGTGATCAGTTGAATTTCACTCCAAGGTAAGTTGGAGTGGCACAGAAAGGGAAGTTGGTTCCTTGGAGTTTGACTTGGAATTGGCGGTCTGCTTCCTTTTCAGGTGGAACACAGACTCTGGAGATGGTCTTTTGTGCATTGAGTTTCCACTGCTGTTGCGGGTGATGCATTGTTCAATACGGCCCCATGCTCGCATGTGGTTGTAGCCATGGTCCGTGGCCGGAGTCTCTGCTGGATACAGTCTCTTGTGAGTGTGACAAGCCTGCTGCGTACAGCCCACACATCAATACACAATGCAGTAAGCATACAATCATTATACACCACCAACATAAGATGAAATAAACAATTTTTTATGCAACTGATTGACAAATTGCCCTACATTGACGTGAACAAATTGTCAATCAGTTGCATAAAAATCCTCTCCACGGAAGAATTTCATGAATTTGAATTTAAGCATAATTTCTGGATATGCTACATACAATGTACACGTACACCGTCCAAAGATGTGTATTTTAGGTTAATGATGTCATCTTATTCTTTCCTATTATGCAGGATGATGATGAGTGGACAGATTTTCATGATGACTCACAGAAGGATTACAGTGGGCTGAAAGTTCAGGCCCTTCAAATCACGTAAGTAAAGATGTAAGAATGTAAATTATGTTATACATGTAGTTTGAACAGGGGAATCATGAATTCCAATTTATGAATTATGCGAGTAATGTATCTAGGGCCAATTATTATTGTCATTAATCAAATTGATGCTTAGAAATGTAATTTTCCAGGTCTTACCTTGATGTAATTGACATTTACTTACCTATAAACACCCTGTACATACTGTGTATGTGTTATGTAGGTTATACAGTATAATGGGACAAGCAAGTGATGAAAGTTTGGCAGATCATGGCTTGGTCAAGAGCCCTTTTTGGTCATGCCCAAAATTTTAGTGCCAGAAAAAGTTGATATATACAAAATCATATCAAATGACATCACAGGTTTGAATGGTACATGTAGTACATTTAAATCTTGCTACAGTTAAACTCGCATAAGTCGATCTTCTCGGGACTGAGCAAAACACATCGACTTAGGCGAGTTTCGACTTGTGCGTAAGTCGAAAAAAATCGACTTACAGTTACACAACGCGTACACATGTATAATGTACATGTATGTTGTCTACTCTGGAGCCGAGAGCTGGAGCGGTGTGCCCGATATTTGCCCTTCAGCAAGACACTTTATCCACATTGAATATTACCGTTATTCATTTCCAAAATTGAGAGCAAACATCTGACATTTATTCTAGCATCTTGTGGAGCCGATTGTTACCGCTGTTCATTTCCAAAACTGAAGGCAAACATCCGGCTTTTTTTTTTTTTTTTTTTTTTTTTTGGTGGTCCGGCGTGCGTTTTTGGTGACCCCGGTCGCATATTAACCATTCGCGAAATCGTGATTCGATTCGCGAAAAGACTCCGCTAAGTATATATATAAGGCATAGATCGCTACACTCGGCAGGGGTGATACGTTGTCCTTTCACCAGGTCTGGGTAACGGAAACCAAAATCTCGCATGAGTTCTTGCGTTACCTGTCGTTAATGTCAACGAAACATCGTTGATTTGCGCTTGGGATCGTTACTCATCGTTACTACAAACGTTAATTTTCCCGATCGTTAGTTTGCGTTAATAACGACTCAGGTGAATCCGCTTGCGTTAATGAAACTTTAATGTTTATTTTGACAGTGATTTATTACACAATAAAATCTTATTCGACTTAGGCACAGTGAATTCAATGGTTTTTCCGTGAAAGTGTTCTTGGAATTTCATCGACTTAGGCGAGTATTCGACTTAAAAAATTCGACTTGTGAGTGAATTAATACACGTAAGTCAATGGGGAAAAATCGGGACTTTTTAAAATCTTTGACTTGCGCGATTATTCGACATATGCGACGTCGACTTAGGCGAGTTTAACTGTATATAAAGTAGTGTAGTAATGCTGGATGGGTAATGCTTTAAAATTATCAGATAATGAGAGGTACATGTAGTAGGGATGACAGTGGCAGCTATTCATTCATATTTCCATTTTGGGAAGAAACTGAACACCTGCCATCAAACATGACGTGTTGATGTCATTCATCTTGTGGAAGTGATATTTTAACCTGTTTCTTCCGCGATGCTCCCAGAAACTTCAAGGCGCCCCCAATGAGGTTTCTTTTGTGCACCAACAAAGAACAGACAGGTTAACCCGTTGAGGACGGACTGATTTTACTACAACACGCATTTCCCATAGACACCCACCCGAGTATTCTCGGGACTCGTCCTCAACGGGTTAATAGTCTGTGTGTGCGAAAGCAGTCCAAGTAGTACAAATGTATTCCTTTTTTGAGGGTCAAGTGCATGTGCCATCGAACAATGGCAAATATCGAATGGACATGAGATTATGAATCGAGCATGTGCTGATGGGTTTTCAAACTCTTGTTATACACTATAAGGGCACCCAAATGTGGTCAGCAAAAGTCGAAATCTAATGAGCTCAGACTCCATTGCTATGTACGTCTACATATGAGTTTTATAGCAAATCAAGCACACTTCTATACAGGAAAAAAAAAAAGTTATAGAAGGAACTCTAAGGAATGGGTTGAAAGTTCAGGCGTGTAAAAAGAAGAGAGAGTTTGTTGAAGTAGATTGACATTTGTGATGTTTTCTGATCCACAGAGATGACCCTGGTGAGGGAGAGGAAGATGAGGAAGAGGTGGATGAAAATGGAGAACCAATCAAGTCCAAAGGTCAGGGACAAAGTGGGCCATGGAATAAGAACACTGAACAAGTTCAACCATCTCAAGCAGTTGCTGCTCCCGCTGCACAAGAACCAGGTAAAGTCTTGAAGGTGCATGATGTTTGCCATCTACCTACCCTTGAGTCTAAGCATTTGAGAGCTTCCACTTATCTCACACAAATTTCTACAAATTTGCCAGATGTGAATGAGAAGGGCGTTAAGTTGCCACTAAAGCCATAGTGTTCACCCCCCCTTCTCATTCTCACCAAACGAATCATTTAAGCTCACTTTTCTCAGGCACAACATTCTTTGTTGCTATCATACGGAATAGGTGAAGGAAAGTGTTCACAGAATTTTTGTGGAAAGTGGGTATTTGCTCTCATGAGCATTGTGCAGTCAGTCATAACTTCAGGAATACAGTCATTTTCTTTTAGATAATACAAAGGAGAAAAATATGATATGAAAAGCACACCACAAAAAAGGTACAGATTGGTAGGAAGAAAGATAAAAAGTTTGGGTGACTTTCTCATAGCAACTTATGCAGTGAGAATATTTGCGTGGTTGATTTCTCTGCAGAACCTCCAAAGGAAGAGCCCAAACCAGCAGCATCGACTGGAAAGTATATTCCACCCAGTAAACGAGCTGCAGCAGCAGCTGCTAGTAGCCAGGTTGCATCTGGACCAAGTGCTGCAGCTCAAAGGATGGGGCGCAAGGGCAAAGCCCCGCAGATTAACAGTGAATTTGAATTCCCAACTCTAGCTGCAAGTTCAGAACTGGTAAAGCACAGGTGAGATACTTCAAGAAAAAGATCAGTCACATGACACGTGACGTCTATAGTGATGTACTAGGAAGGGCAGTCTTTTTGCCATTGATTCCATTGTCAGTGTTTTGTCAACCATGTCACCAGGCCCAGACCCTGCTCATGGGAGATTATTGAGGTTTGGTCTTTTTATATTGCATTTTCAATGCAGGACCATTATTTGTGACTGTGCATCCAGAAAACAAGAGTGTTCTTCTCTCTTGCAAAGAGTTGTTTATGACCCTGAAGTATCTACAGTTTAACGTTATATTCAGTTGGCTTCATGTTCATATTTCAAGGAATCACAGACACATGGAAGCTTCATCTTATGGTTAAATGTCAAAAGACTTCTGCTAGTAAAACTGATAATGATACCATAATATTGATGATGAGCATGGTATATGGAAGTTCAGGCAGGCCTCTAGCCATATCTAACAAAGATTGTAACAAGACAATAAAAATTTGATCTCTATTATATACAAGTTCACCAATGTATGCCCATGTGTTTGTGTTTGACACAGTAAGAATGTTCAAAATAAAAAATCTGCTCCAGCGTATCTCTGTGAATGTCCGTGATTAGCTAATGAATACAAGGAATTTCAAACATATTTCAAACTATTCTAGTGCTCATTATCAATGGTGTGAACATTTCTTCAAATTTTCAAATTCTTCAGGCATTTGCTGGCTCGATATGCTCTAGCAGCCTTTTAAGTAGTGTCAAAGCTCTCTTAGATGCAGTTTTTATTTATAAAGAGTCAAAAGTTGAGGTGTGTTCAGTCACTAAGGTTATGCAAAGGAGCTGATTCTTGAACCTCCCTGAAAAAACAACAACAAAAAACCCCATTCTTTTCATGGCCTTACAACAGGATATTAAGTCCTCTCCAATTTGGGCGGTGTTATTGCTTGTTGAGTAACAGAATAGTGTCTGCCTGATATTTTTGGAACCTCCCTGATTTTGATGTGTAAATGTTGTACAATTACAAAAGCTTGTGGCACAGGTGTGTCATTTTTGCCCACTACATGGGAGAAAAATCCCTGGTTGGTCATGCTTGCATGAAACCAAAATCTGTAGCCGAGAATAAATCTGCTCACCTGCCAATGCAAGAATGTTGTAAATTCAAATGGCATTGAGGTGGTAGTCACTCTATAGTGAGCCACTACTATAATAAACTCTCATGAATGCATTGATTATACAGTGTGCTTTCTTCCGTCATCAACTTTCAGTAACAAAGGAGAGGATGCTACATTCTCCACAGTAACACGGGGAGGACAGGCTGTGGACAATGCCAGCAGTAGAGGCCCTGACTTAGAGCTAGGAAATCGTTATGCAGCCCTTGGAGGAAATTGACACTTTACCTGTGAGGGAGAGAATACTAGGCTGGTATAATGTGGCCTAGAAAAAAAAGACATTGTCAAATAGACTGATATTTTTGTATCGTGGTGAGGTGCTAGAGACAGTGCAGTGAACACCTTCAGAGATACTGATGAGAGCAGGCAGAGTGTGATGATGAGGAGCATCATCTGCGGAGCGTTTCTTGTCTTTGGCTGCTGGGAGAAATGAAGACCTGACTTTGTGCTCTCCAGACTAGGCATTTTCCCCAGCAATGAAACCAGGATCCCTGGACCAGCACAGACCCACACTCCTCCCCCTGTATGTTTTCTGTTTGTTTGTTTGTTTTTTAAGTTATTTTTTTTCTAGCACAACTTCTGTGTAAAGTGAATGCCCTTGGTTAGGGATGTTATGATCTTTCCCATTTCCCCCATCAGAATTTATTCCATTTTGAATATTGCCTATTTAATGATGAAGTGAGGAAGCAGTATTAATTTTAGTGTATCAGTAGGAATACATGTCTTCGTGATGAATTCAATATTTTAGATATTTTCGTTTCAACAAAACATCTGGTACTTCTCTATCCAGAGCCATTTTCTAAGGGCCCAATAATCTCAGTCTCAAATGGAAAAAAAGGAAAAAAAAAATTAGTATGTAGCGAGCTGACATTTCAATGTCTTGTGGAATTAATCCAGATTATAGATGATATAAATATGATCACCCACCGAAAAAAAAAAAGAATATGAAAACCTTGGTGGAATTGAATTCTTACCTGAAGATCAACACTAAAGAGTTCCCCCTATCTTCAAGTAAGATTGTATGATGCTTGTGGTGTTTTACAGGATATTATGAATTGGTTAAATCAAATAATCAAAGTTTGGTAAATTTGGATTAAAATCACAGAAAGATCTTACAGGATATGGAAGTATCATTTGTGATGATAAATATTGTGTTAAAAAATCATCAGGAATTGAGTATGATGTCATGCTGTACAACTCTTGATCCAATTCGGAGATGTTTTCATGGGAATCTGTTTGTTTGTTTTTCATAGAAATAGTCCTTATCATCTCACCTCACAGTCAAGTGTCTTCAACAGTAATTTCAATTACACTGTGTCATGGTAAATATTGCAAGTACCAAGTACTGAGTATACTGTTGTCGTTTTGTTTCGTTTTGTTTTTTGTTTTGTTTTTTTGTTTTTTGGGGGGTTTTTTTGTTTGTTTTTTTTTTGTTTTTTTTTTTGGTGGGGGGGGGGTGTTGACAGGTGAATATGCAGGTGAAACCATTTTTATTTTGACAGTAAACAGGATTAACTTTGAAGAATGAAAACATGGTCAGAGCTGGTGGGAGGTTTTAACATAATAGCAAGTTCACTAATGCACGTTGGCTGTTATGTGTTTTGCTTCCCTGCATTTAATGCCAATATGTCTTACATTGTTTTGATAGAAGTGCAGTTTCATAATCAGATAAGTTGAGTATTTGTCTATTTTGATACTTTTGACATGCCATGTTGGTATTTATGTTGATGCTCTATTCCCATTCAAGTCAAATATTGCATTAGTTACAAATTTATCTTCACTCCTTGTAGTTTTATTAACTTTTGTCATCTATAAGTAACAAGAAATTGCTTTAAATTGTTCAATCTGTATCCATTTCCATGCTTGGGAGTGTTTTGGCCCAAATCCTTTGGACAGGACTGGCCCACTGCCAATGGCTACTCCATCACACATCTTAAGTAGGATGTGTTTAATACATGTACAGGACTTCATTTACTTTTGCAATATGTGGGTAGGGGAAAATTGCATTATCCTCTTGCAGTTCTCATACGTCCATCATATGAATTGTACTGTAGTAATCTTTATACAGTGTACTATCTGTACCAAGAAGAATGTAAATTGCTCCATTTTTGTTTATTCTATAGTCGAAGTACAAGTTTATTCTGTCTCAAAACAAGAACATAAACATTTCATTTTGGGGACTGTTAACACTCATCTCGTAGAGAATAAGCGATACATTAATTTTGAGTTTTACAGTTTTACTTCTTCTTCTTTTTTGTCCAGAAGTACAAAAAGATAAAATAAACAAACAAAAAAACAAGTTATGCCTGCAGGCAAATACTTCGCATTGCAATTGTACTTGTACAAGTATGTAACAAAAATTTCTCTTTCATGTCTATGAAATCAATCCTTGTCACTCTGATCATTTGCCTGCTTTTCGTTAGACATTTAGAAACTTCATCAATGTCCCATGCTACATGCACATACAACATGCAACACTGTTGCGTAATTAGAAATATGAAGTGTACATTGTTCGCTAAAGCCTGGCCAGAATGAGAACAATCTTTACTGTAGCAACAGTTATGATTTGCGTTCTCCTGACCTGTATTCTGCAATATAGGCCATGATGTGATACATGGTTAATGGTGATATTCATCCAAAAGTACTAAAAAGAAGAAATGGAGTAGATGGGGAGGATAAACTTTGCAATATTTCCCCAGAAATGAACAATGCCTCAGGGAAGAATGAGACACAAATGGATGGAAACTCTAAAGAACCATTAAAACTCAACAACTGAGTTCATCATTGTACACCGAATAGATGTATTTGGCACTATGAAGTCAACCTTGCCTTGTTTCACCAACCTTTAACCAAGGCGACCCTAGCCACCCTCTGAACTGGCCAAGATTTAAAGCAGGTGATGGTAAGTTGGGTGTGCAGCTCAGGGTGCCTTTGTCAAAGCCACAGTCCACCTTGCACAAGTCAAAAGACGGCAACATCATGCATACAGCGGGTGAGAGCTAGGATGTTGAATCTTTCTGCTGGACACATTGTCAATCAACTTAAATACAATGTACATGTATTACATAAAAAAGGCCATGCTTCAGTCATCTTTTTTTTTTTTTTTTTCATCTCAGTGGCTTTGACTTGTGTTAGGTTGACTGTATTTATAAAACTCTTCTTTACTATTCATAGACAATTATTGAAATGTGATTGTATTAAGAATATGACCATGTATGGGAGCATTGATGTATTGTGTTTGCATGTATTTATCTTTTTATGATTCAGACCTGAATAATGCTAAAAGATTATGCAACAGATGAGTGGGTTTGTTTTCTGCATTGATATTAACATGTTGAGCACCATGGTAATAAACCCCAAACATGGAGAACTCGCACTCCAGCTTCTGTCTCTTTGGTTTGGTATAACCCATTGTGTAAACTGAAAAGCACTGGAACTATATGGTGTGACTCAGCAGTTTGTAATTGGAACACACCTATTGATGGTAGAAGCAAATTGCCAATGTATTAAAGAAAAAGAAAAATGCAAAATCATTTAAACAAAATTGTGTGTGCAGTATTTGTGTTAATTATCTTGGTGACGTACATGAGGCATGAAATTAATGTATGTCTGGTACATGTATCTTGAGAGCAGAACAAGAAAGAAAGCGGTCATTATGATATGTGCATAGCTACAGTATGGTACTTGTAACAAGCTTTATCTGTTTTTGGTTTTTTTTTTGCATGATGAAGCAATACCATTTGGAAAGGGGAATTCCAGACTACTTATAAGAAGTATGAAAAGAAACGGAAAAGCTTTACAAGCACAACAGTGAAGATTTTATCAAAAGTTCTGATACATGTATTTTTAACTTGCTAACTTTCACAAAACAGTTTTTGTCTCTCCTGCGTAGCCGAAGCTAGACATACACATAGGCATCCCTTTTCTGTCATTATCATCAGCAGTTTGGCGTACTCTCTGTAACTTACCACAGCTTTTAGTAATGACCACCAAACTACGTAACACCACAGATACCTTTGTATGTAATCTAAAATTGCCAGTCAAGTTCGAAAATGGGTGAAGTCTGACAAGTTCAAAGGCCAAATAGTCAGTGAACTTAACCTGATAGCACTATACACATAGTATTGTGGTATACTCGTAATAACTGTGCACAGCTTTGAGCCATGACTGCCAAAATTCACACCACGGGTACATTACCTAAAGATGCCAATCAAGTTTGAATATTGGTGAAATCCGACAAGGTCAAAAGGTCAATGAACTTTTCATAATAAGCATTTTACTCATAGTATTTTGGTGTACTCTCTTTAACTTTCCACTGCTTTGAGCTGTGACCACCAAATTAACACAGAGGGTGTACAGTATCACCTAAAGGTGAAAGGTCTGGTCAAGTTTGAACATTAGTAAATTCCAACATGGTCAAAGGTAAAAAAAATTTATGAACTTCACCTGACCGTATTGTGTGCTCTCGACTTTCTTTTTTTTTTTTTCCTGCTTCAAATGCAATACTGTAAAAGTGGAAATTTTCGCGGTGTTGAAAATTTTTGCACACCATGCCAGGCTGGCCTTCTTTCATGACACTTTGCCACATGCACTACATATTAAACGTGCATGTCATGCTGCTTGTATGTATAGGCAGTGACTTCCTTTCTGAAAGCCCATGATAGGGGGTCAAAATTCTATCACATTTTCATCCGTAGAAGGGCGTAGCTCTAGAAACATGTCACAAGCTTTGTATTATGGTACTATGTACATATAGTTGACTTGGACAGGGATTTCACGAACATAATTATATAAATAAGGATGACTCATCAATGTCACTAAACATTGTCTCTTATTTCTTTCATGTACTAAAAACACAAATGCTTTTGGGAAAGAAGGTCAGAGCTTTATATTGAGGATTTGAGGGGCAAATGGATGTCAGCCATTGACATATAAATGTATGTGATGCTGTCCGCAGTCAGGTCTTTGTTACTTCAGATATTACATTTTGGTAAAAGTACAAATGATGTCACGAATGCTTGTGATACCATTTTGCTACACATTTTTTTTCCTTCAATTGTCTCTTGTGCACTGCAGGCAGCTTGAGAATCTCAAGTTTTCACTGTCATTTTTGAATTACATTGAAAAAATTATTGCACACTCACTTGAGGTCATATCATTATCTAGATATTTCCCAATCATTGATGACATGATCTTGTTCTAAAAATGGTTTTGCACACCATCCAGGTAGAACATAACGCCAACACAGGAGACATTCAATATTATTTCAGTTGCTGGTGATATTAACAATATTTACTGATTTACATCATGAATAATAAAGTGCTCATTATCTATTCAGTGTCTAGGTGAACAAAGTGTTGTTGCTGGGTGTTTTTCTTTTCTTTCTTTCTTTTTTTCATCACAGCATACATTTACGCACAATAAAAATGTAGAGCTAAAAATGCCCACATTTCTGTGACCTACAAACACCAATTAATTGCACTGATGCTTTGTTGCAATTGCCTTTGGCTGTCAGCTTCTTTTTTTTTTCAATTCTATGACAAATAACATATTTCAATAAAACATATGTCCATACTTCATATCAATATTTTTAAACATCAAGAATCTTCTGGAATGAATTTATGACTGTAGTTGCAGGTCCTCATTTAGTGTCTCTCACAGAAACAGCTAGAATAGTCTTGTCACCAGCCAGTCTGGATTTGCTCCTCCTAACATAATGTGTCTCCTCAGGAATCTCTGTGGTTGCTTTGTACAGGTGTCACTCCTAGTGTCATATATCTTCTACATTATCCAATTCTTCACTGTGAAAATGAGATAAAATAAAGTAACATTGCATAAGAATTCAAAGACACTAAACGAAGTCTTGTCATACATACATGTATTAGGAGCGAAGTAACCCCCCCCCCCCACCCCGAATAGTCCTCCAAAGTTTTAATTTATGATTTGAACTTGTGACTGAGACAGCTGTGCTATCAAAGAAGTAAAGCTATATTCTCTCTTGACACACTACAATTGTCCTTATCACTTACTACACATGTACAGAAACAAAACAAACTATTGTATTTACACACTGTCTTGGCACACACTGTACCCCTCCTCTCATGAACACAAGACTTTTACATTATGAGATGAAAATTAGTTGAAGTAATTCTGTACCTCTCAGTTGAAGTATACTGCATCTATACATTCAATCTGTCTTGCCTCTCAATCCCTTGTAAACCGTGTGTGATGTCAACACTTTATTTGTACATCTTATGTTCACTTTTATATATTTATGTTCACAAGTACAGCAGTAAATACATGTAGTTTATACAGATCAAAATGTGTCATGGCGAGCTGTAAGTTTCAAAGGGCTATACAGCTGTTGATTTATGATACAATTTATGTCCCGTAGCAAGTGTCATTTCATGCGATTCCCGCAACCCCCCTCCCCTCCCCCCCCCCCCAAAAAAAAAAAAAACACAAAAAAACCCCCCAAAACAAACAAACAAAAATGCATTATTATAATACTGGTATTTTCTATGTACTAAGTTTTACAACAGAAAAAAAAACCCCACACATAGCAGTTAATTAATTTTTTTTTTTAAGTTTAAAAAAAATCTCATGGTCACATGACTTCACTTATTTCTATGGTATGATCTTTAAATACTAAAAGGTGCTTCCTTCATCAGCTAATAGCTGCAGGGCTGCTTTTGGAGACAAATGAGCTGTTATATCATGTTTCTCTCTTGTAAGCACAGATAGATTGTGTAGTGGTGTGTGGATAGTCAGTCATCCAGTCTTTTTTAGAGTGATGATTGGAATAAGAAGGAACAGTGAGGTACAAGAAATAAACTTTGGTTCTGTCAAGTTTCAAATGTAATTTCTCTTTTGTTGAATGTTACAACCTGTTGAATGTTACAACCTGTTACAACCTTGAGTTTCTCAACCTGTATGACCTGTATACTGGTAATAATGTGTTTGTGATGGTACAGATTTAGCTTCAGGAACAATGTTAATAGAATTATCAGTAGACTTGTAAGATGAAGACAGAAAGGCGGGGGGGGGGGGGACTGTAACATTTAGATAAAATGATGTACAGATTATTTTGAAAAAAAAATAGATGTATTTAGAAAACAGTATTTCATTTCTTTGTCTTTTGATTAAAACACAAAACAGAGCAAGTACATTTTAAGTTGTAAGTAGAAGTTCGGGCATGAAATGTCGTAAGCTACGTTCTACCATGGAAGAAAAAAAGAACCAAACAAATAAAGATAACACAGCCGTGTCAGAATCCTGTCCCCTGTTGGAGATGATTTGCACAGTACTTTTAGCGGGATCAAAAACTCCAAAAGTGTGTAATTATCTGCATGGCTTTCCATTATACATAAGTCATCATCTGCAAATAGTGGCTGCAAATGTTGTCACTCGTCTGGTGGTGTTTTTCTGACATAATCCAGACAGCTTCATGTGAATGACAGGAGCAATAACTTGTTTCGATTCTGTTACTAGTATCTCAATCAGTAGCTTTCCTGATGTGTCAAGCATATTATGGCATCAGTCCTTGACACATTTTAAGTGAATAGTGACCATCACACTTGCTTTACTTCAGCAATGACCTTATAAGGAAATCATTCTCTTGCTTTGATTAGGATTTTAGTCATGAACAATCTTAAAAGTAAATGACAAAATATTTCTAGTCTGTTAAAAAATAGAAACTTTGTGACACAGATACAAGCAGTGAAAGTTCTAATTAAAGTCATGATTCAAATTCAAATATAATTTTATTGATTTACATATTATAACAATATAGACAAAGCACCATAATCTTGACACTACAATGAGGACTGTCTTTTGACCATTACATTATAAAGGAGATTTACATCAATTATATCACATAACACAGTCATTTCTATCCAGTACACCAAAATAACTGCATTACCACTGGACCTCCCTGTCAGAAGTCACAGCAAGAAAATATTTGTGACCTCTGACCTTGCACTCTTTATCCCCATATCATACAAATTTTACTTCTTCTAGGTTTTTCAGACCAGGCTTATAGCGAGCTTTTGCTTTCTGGATGGTAGGCGAAGAGGACAGTTGGGGCGTAATGGTGGAATGTAAAATCTATCCGTGCATGCATGAAAAAAGAACATTCTCGGTGGAAATGGTGTTTGGTTTGTAAACAGGACGGAATGGCTCGCTGATGTATGTTTAAGTACAGCACATGGGCATGTGATAGCTGACACATTACGGTGGACACAGGCATACCCGTCTTCATAAATTGAAACAGCTAACAAATCAGGATGGAGAAAAAGCGAGCACGGTGGGTCACCCTCTATCCTGTATGCCCAATCATCCCAAATTAAAAGCTCCCTCATGAGATTTGGGATTTAAGACTGAAAATCCAATTTAAACATAATACCTCTGACAGAGTCAGTCAGAGTCAGTATGTTTCATATAGAAGATGCAATGAAACAGTGAAATCTAGGCACTTATGCATGTTCTCTATGCTATATACACGTATATTAAATATATTCGATGTAATATTGCTTTTAAATTACTCAATAGTACAGTCATTTTCATAGCTGCTTTCAGAACAGTAGCACAACTCCATTGCACAAAAATGACTAGAACAGTTTGACATTACAATGTCAAGTACATGTATGAGATGGCATCTATAATATGACAGTTTCAAAATACTCACAGACATCTTTTTATTACCAAGCACTTTCATTTCCCTTTGTAGGATTATTAGATGATTGTCCTTTTAACCTGATGAAGACTAGTCCCAAGTATACATGGGCAGGTGTCTATGAGAAATGCATGTTATAGCAAAATCAGTTAGTCCTTAACGGGTTAAGGGATTCAAAGACAATATTGTGCTGTTCAGTGATCATATTGACAAGAAGCAGACAATACATGAATAGTGCAACTTTTCATATTCGTGAAAGCTGAATGCTTGACAAAGTTAATCTACTCCATTCAGGTGCCTTGTTATTCATTTAACCCTAACCAGGCCAGGCTTTTTTGGCTGTTCTGTGGCTGGGGGAGGGTTGAATAGATCCCCCTCGCCCCCCGCGAGATCTCGGCCATCGATCATGCAATCACCATGACAATTGGCACGTACATTACCTGTGGCATAATCAACCAAACTATAAGAAAAAAAGGAATTTAAATTTTCATTTTTTAAATGAATAATGCTAATTAATGTATGCGTGAAATCATACATTCTGCTCTAAATCAGAGAGTAAAGCTCTTAGAATCCTAATTTTTGGTGATAACATTCTTTGTAGCACTTCTAATAATGTACTAAAAAAAATGTGTTATCAAAATCAATTACTTATGAATTGTGTTTTGTTTTTTTATTTCTTATGTATTTCTTTGTTTTTTTACCTTTTGTTTTCGTCTCTTTTTCCCGCAAAATTTATGACAGAACCTATTTCAAGCATGATTAGTCTAAAATAAATTGATTTCAGCTGATGAAAATGAAAATAATCATATTTTTTTTAATAATCACATCTTTTTGAATGACAAAAACTCCATTTGCCTAGACTTTGTACACAAAATCATATTTTCAGAGCCATTTTCGGTCTGACAATCATGTCTAGAAGGTCATGCAGCATGTCATAAGTGTCATGAGTTGTGCGGCGGAATGGTCATGGAAAATGTCGAATGGAGTTGACTAACTCAACCCCCCCCCCCCCCCCCCGGCCATTTTAGGGTTGAAGTGTACCACCAGCAAAGACTTGCTTTTGCTCTTTGACAGATACACCAATCATATCACAACTATAGAAGTTGTGGCTGAGCCAGGTTTGTTTTTGATTTATATACATGTATTCACAGGTTCACTCACTGTGATGTCGGAATTGACTGGTGTCAGCAGTTTGTGAGATACATTGTATATCATGTAACAACAAAAGATTGAGCATAGTGTTGGTGCAAAATTATATATCAAGTGAATAATTCCCAGGTTAAGCATAAATATGGGTTTAGATATTTCCTTTTCATTCTCATTTACCTTGCAAGTGATTTTTCAGCTCAGCTGTGTTCACTGTTTTTCAATGGGTTTAACAAAGAATAAATGAAACATAGATGTATATCAGGCTGAATGGTGTACTACTTTTATGGTCTCCAAGGGGGGAAATCCCATACTTTTCATCTACATACAGGGAGGATACTTATAATTTCCCATACCATCATAAATTGTGGTTCCCAATTGTAAATACAACCTCATGCAAATTGTCTTACAAGTCCTAAGTTATAAATCATGAAATATTCTCCTTCTATAATATGATAATGTGCACACAGTATCAGTAGTACTTGTATTAAAAAAAACATTTTGTAGTACTTTGGCATGAGAGAGTACCATGCAAAAATGAAGTCTCATTAAAGTCCTCATTCTAAATTAGAGTCATTATGTCATTCACATAAAAATAGCCAATAAATTACATTATGGCCATTCCCTTATTTCTGACATATATCAATAGCAACCTGTTAATTCTGCATCAACACACAACTTGACTCATTGTAAACTTTGGAAAGGATGTTTGTAATCAACATGTTAGTGCAGACATCTGTCTGCCAATTCTGTAGACTTTTACCAAAGAAGGACATAGCAAACCAGGGGAGCTTTGGGGGATGTAAGGGCATCGTGTGTATTTATGTATCACACTGGCAATAATACTTGCAAGACTTTTGATGAAAATGTGAAAACTGGCCTCTGATGTGGCACCGGCCCCAAGGGAGCCACCCCTGGCTGTATCTGCCATGAACAAACTTACAAATACATTCACTATTAACGTACATTGCATCTATTCAGAGTATTTCTGGTTTTACAGAAGACAATTTAAAAAGATTCTCTTATTTGGAAGTTCTGAGGCCCCTTGGGTACCCAGGTGACGTTTGGTGCCAGTTTATGCAAGTATATCTATGCTATTGTCCTAGCAAAATAAAACTCTTTTTGCTAGGTTTGGTGAAAATTTGACCATGCATTTTTAAGAAGAGGTGAAAAAGTAATGTGAAAATTGGGCCACATCTTGGTCACCCTGAAACAAACTCGAAACTACAGTCACCAATGTACTTTACATTCGACAAGTACTCATAGCACTAACTAAGCTCTGCTATTTCCTGTTCTAGGGGACAATTTTTTTAAAGGAGAGGGAGGAGCATGGAGTCCATTTGGACAAATTGAGATCCTATCACCCTACAATTGCTACTTGACAATTTAAGTGAAAATCCATCATGGAGTTTGCAAGAAAAAGTTGAAAATGTAAAATGTTTACGCACAATGCATGTCAGAGAATGAATGACTGCAACAGTTCATTGAGCCTTTGGCTCAAGTGAGCTAAAAATGCACATCTATTCTTCTTAAATGGAATGCTTTGTGGGGTGTCAGCTTAAAGAAGTGGTTCTATTTTATCTTCAAACCAGCGATCATTCCTCCAGTACCTTTCTACATATGGCTTCCCATGTGCACCATAGCTGTCATAGTTACTGTACTTTTCCAAGTCTTTCATGTCAGGTTTGAACTGTGGCAGGAAGTAGAGCCAACACTGCAGAACTTGGTGTGATTCGGTGTCATCAGCTGGAGTTGTCATCGCTATAGAAACCTGCCTTCGGTCATAGAAACCAGGGTAGCCTTCCAGTTCATCAAGCTTCGCAAACACACTGTCATTGACCTCGTACACTTCCCCTAAAACATTCTATAGATAGACAAAGGCAAATAAATACATTTCGTCTGTTGAGAATGAGAAGGGCGTTAAGTGTTCTTGAACACTATGGGTTTTGTGGCAACTTAACGCCCTTATCATTCTCAAGCGACGATTTGTAATATCAACACATACATTTTTTTTTGTATGGTTTTACACAAACTTTACCAGAAATTATGATGTTGTACAAATGAGAGTGAACAAGGTACAATGTACCGGTATCTAACTTTTCTAAAGTTCCACAACTAGATGATTCCAACCCCCCCCCCCCCCCCTCCAGTTCACTATGCAACCCAGACAGAAATTTAGAAGTCTCAAATCTAAGACACAGACCAAGGAAAGTACTCATTGTAGTACAAGGAAAGTGCAGTTTCCTCAGTGTACATTTCAGAAGTTTAACCGTACATTGCTCAGCATTATAGGTAGGGCTATTCCACAATCAATAAAGACAAACAGCAGGCAATTAGAAATACTTGTGTTGTACGATGTATCAACACTTTAAACTAATACCAACAAGGCTTTTTAAAAGCTGCGAGTGCAGACCTCAAACCTATCAAAACAAACAAACAAATAAACAGTGATTATCAGCGACTACGGTTTCCATGTATTCATTTTGTGGTACTTAATTCATTAAAATTTGATTGTTCAATATCACTTTGATGCTATCAACATAAATTATAAAAATAAAATAATCTTCTTTTCATGCAACATACTTGTAAATTAATGACATATATCACAATACTGGTAAATCAAACCATGGGAAATGACATCATTTTTTTTTTCTTCTTTTTGCAAATACTTACATGACCTTCCCCTTCACTATCCAGAAGGAAAGGAATGTTGAATTCAGAAGCTATCACCAGTGGCCATTTGGACTGTGTCTGACCTTCCCCTATAAGTTTGTAGCCCTCTTTGAAGTCTGTGATGACATGGTGGTTTGGCTGGCCTCGCTTGAGGGTTCCATACACAAACACAAGATGGCTCATTCTAAAGCTGGCTTACTGCTGACACTGCCTGAGACTCCACTGAAAATGTGTGTCCTGGAAGGTGCTAAACATTGAATGAGAGAGATAACAGTGGAAATTATTTGACATCATGATCAAAATATCTAATTGTATAGTTTACTCTGCGATCAATACAGTCATTCAAAACACTTAAAGTTTAGCTAGCTGCAAAAGTGTTCATTGCCTTTGTCTAAGAATGCATGAGATGATACATAGTGGCCTTGTTGAATACAAATATGCTTTAAAAGAATATGGAGAAAATTTATTTGTGAGAGAATCTAAAGAAATGGTACCATATATGAGACAGATCTGTGAATGAACAATGAGCCAATCTGTTACTAGTAAATGTTATGTACTGTCATTAGAAAAAAAAACAATCTTGTATGAGAAAAACATTTGTACAGTACATTATCTTGATCCCACTATTTACAGTGTCCTTGTGACATTTTGCCTAAAATTGTTCTCACCCCATCATTAATAATACCAATGTTTGATAGAAGAGCATCCAATGTTCTTTCAAGTATCAATTCCATTGCCGGTAATGGATGGAACTGTAGAACTGTATGACCTATTTTCTCCCCACCCCATACGAAAATGCTTTCTTCATATTTTTTCTTTATACAATTCTGTTTATGTTTTCTTTTCTTTCTTTTTTGAAAGCATAGACTGATGGAGAATCAAGGTGAATAAATAGACAAATAACTTCTCACTACAAAGGCACCATAGAACATAAATATAGGACTGAAGTTTGCTTTTGACCTGATGAAGACATTGTTCTTGTAATGTAATTATCATTTGACTGATATAGCCTGTGTCACACTCTCTGTCTAAAAACAGCTTTGCACAAGGTTACTGACAATATTTGATAAAATTAAATTTCTGCCTAGATTTCCCTTCATTTTGGATTTTTTCAGAGTGTCAACCTATCAACAAACCTGCAATTTATTTTCCACAGAAGACTTACAAGTTATAAAGTGGCTGTACTGCTGGCACCAATGAGATAGAAAGTTTCAAAAGATTTGTGGGGTCAAAAAAACTCAATCCATTGTGGAAACTTTTGCCTCCTTTCCCCCAAGTTTTAGCATGTCTCTATCCACTCCCCAGTTTGGGTTCAGCATAGCAAGAACTCAGATGCAATTCTTACAGAACAGTTTCTATTGCAGTGGACAGGCACACACAATCAACAGACATACTTGTAATGACACAACCTGGGCTTCCTGGTCTAGCTGACATTGATAATGAATGACAGGATCAGCTAGAGCGAATACAATCGGTCTTGAGCCAATGTCCTTCATTGTTGAGAATAAACAAAACATTACACTCTTGTGTATAATAAAAGAACCAAGCTTATCAAATTGTTTATGTAAGCTCATACCTTCCATACACAGTCTCACTTTTGAAAGCCTCAAGGAAAAGCCCACAATTGATTAAGTCTGCAGTTCAATGAGACTTGTACATAAGTAATAGGCAGGAGTTCCAATATATATCCACACAAAATTGATTTTGTTTTTCTTTTAGTACTTGATACAGAGTATTTATAGTTAAAGGAAGTGTCAAATACATTTGGACAAGTAGCTCTGAAATATTACTATATCATATCACTCAGAATATTTCCTGGTGTCTTTATTTAGAGATGTGTATGAAATGAAGAAATACAGAGTATAAGAGCTGTGTATGACATGAAGAAATATGTTTGTATGAAGATTTAAACAATATCTGTATGAATTTTGATCAAGCATGTCATCACACTGCATGGTAGTTTGTAAATTGAGCCTGGTGTCCATTGTAACAACCCTTGTGCAAGGTTTACAAATGCCCTTGTTTGTTCAGTTTGTACTTGCATCTTCTTTATTTTGTAAACATACAGTCATATGCACTATTAGAATTGATTTTCTTTCTAGAAATATGAAATATTGCTTTTGTTCACACTTGAGGATAATTTCTGAAGACACATAGCTAAAACATGCTTTCACTTAAAGGGAAGGTAAACCCAAAAAGCAATGTGGATTGAGTGAAAGCAGCAACATTAGTAGAACACATCAGTGAAAGTTTGAGGAAAATCGGACAATCAATGCAAAAGTTATGAATTTTTAAAGTTTTGGTGTTGAAACCGCTGGATGAGGAGACTACTGGAGGATATGACGTATGAGTGGACAACAATACAAAGAAAATATAAAGGAAATTCAACAAAAATTCACTTTTCTAGAATTATGAAAGAGCAATGGACCAACCTCTTTCAGAAAGCAGGGGGAATAATTGCTACCCCTAACATATGTCAATATCAAGTTGATAGAATTTCTAATTTTCATGAAAAATGGATTTTTGTAGAATTTTCTTTATATTTTCTTGGTATTGTTTTCCACTCATACGTCATAACCTCTAGTAATCTCCTCGTCCAGCGGTTCCAACACCAAAATGTCAAAAATTCATAACTTTTGCATCGATTGCCCGATTTTCCTCAAACTTTCACTGATGTGTTCTACTAATGTTGCTGCTTTCACTCAATCCACATTGCTCTTGGGGTTTATCTTCCCTTTAAGGCCTGGTTTGAGGGAAGGAGAGAGTGGACACCAAACTCAAAGTTGCAGCAATATTTCCAGGGTTTAAACTTTGCATATTATGGATACCTCCATGAGCTGACTTTAAATATACGATTTGAAAATGTAGTCAAAGCAAGCGAAGGCAGAATCAAAAATTCAGTTTGAAACACGGTTACTATGGACACACACACACAAATATTCACTGATGTCAGTACCTTGCAGCAATGCAAGGTTACTGACATTATGGCTTCTTTAGAAGCAGCAATCCTCTATCCCATCTGTGAGACCTTGATAAGAGCCCACGGTGGTACATTCATTCTAAAATCAAAGAGCAATGAATGTGTGTTAAATGCTCAGAGGAAACTTGCTACCCGAGGCACTCTTTCACATTAAACATTGATAATGGAATATTTTGAAATTGATTACAGAGTTCACATGGTCATTCTTTTGCAGGGAATTGTTGCTGAAAATTATACTATAAAATATTTGAAATAATGTGCACAAATTGGGTGCCTTCTGTATGCTGTGCAAATGCATGTCATATCATTGGTGTCTTAAAATAGGCCATTAACATTCTACCGTTCATATTTGTACCAAAGCACACACACACACACACGCAAAATCATTGAAGCTTTGAGACACAATCTCATCCAAACAGGGTCAATATGACTGAATAAAAAAAAAAAAAATACACTGGTTGTATTTGAACCACTGCAAATTATACACATGCATAATATTTTTAATGTTCTGTGAATCTCTCCAATATTGTAGAATTATAAAACATTTATCTCAAGTTTTCCAATGCTAGGGCATACTACGTACAGTGTCTCTACATGTCTAGGCATGCATGGCCATTGGTCATTATAATCGTAACTTGGCAAGGTTTAGAGTTTGAATTCGAGTAGAAGTTAACCGAGTGGGGGTGCAATGGCCAAACATATGGAACTCTTTTGTAACTATCTGGAAAACATACATTTTTTTTTAGGGAAAACTTCCTTATGCTCTCCCCCCCCCCCCCCCACTAAATTTGCCATAGCACTCCACTCCAGTGTAGTAGTAGTAATAGTACACTAGCTTACGGTCATGGTGGATGCACACATTTATCATTTGGCAAGTGGTGGGGTCAGCTCAGCATGCATCTGTGCATATTAGCTACCAGGGGTAGGGTTGTGCAGAGTGGCGTGGCAAGGCAACAAAAAAAAGTGGGGAGGGGGGGGGGGGGACAAAAGGAAGTCTTTCCCAAGAAATAAATGAAATTCAAATAAATTAAAAACTAGAAAAGCACCCTCAGAGTGCAGGCCTCCACCTAGACAGAAAGATCCGTCTGTCCGCAGGAGTCTTTTATTTTTTTGACGTTATCACTTATCCGTGAAGCCAGACGCAGTCTCTGTGGAACATTTCCCCCGACAACCAGATACAGACCGATCTTACGGTCAAGCCTCGCCTCCACCAAGCAGCTCATTCTCACCAATCACAATGCACAGAAGCTGAAAATCACCCAATTTCCTAATATAAAAGCCTTTTGTTTACTTTTTTTTAGATTGATTAAGCTCTGCATTGTATCAATCCCATCAATTCCAATTAATTAGCTATCCCAACTGATCCAAACTTTGATGTGTTGATATTAACTTTAGGCCTAGGCTAACCGCAGCAGCGACCCCATACGGACAAATACGTACCGTAAAGGGCTGTTACTGTGTTACAGCGCCCCGCGACGGGGTTAGGCCTAGGCTAGGCCTACTTCAACTTCAAGGTTTCACAAGGTGTTTCTGTTTGACACCCCGCCCGCCCGTTTGGTTTGACAGCTCGACAGACGCCCAAGGTGCTTGCTCAGCCGCCTATTATGAAGATCAAAAGTGAAGTGTTTGCCGGATTTGCCAGGAATAAACGTACCAGCCGGTCTCGCTAGATCAGATGTCAACTTCAATGATTTCGCTCGGTGTTTATATCTGCATGCACACACGTGATCCGCTGCGGGTGGGACTGTAACACGTAACGTTAAGTGGTTGGAAGATGATGGTCCCTTGCTTGGGCTCTCAACAGAGGTGGAGGTTCGAAAGCCGTAGGGCAAGACCCTAAATTACATCAAAATGTATGTGTATTAAGATCCTAGAAAATACTTCAGGACTGTAGAAAGGCCGACGTCCTTCAGTGGTTTACATAAATCCTGTGGCTAGGGATGTCGGCGATGATCGAAGGTCGAGTTGTTTAGCAGTGGTACCTGTTGTGGCTGAGCGGGCGCTAGACGAGTTAGCCTGCATCGTCTGAACTTTGACCTCTAGTTGCACAGCGACTGTCAACAATTCCCAAGCGAGCAGCTCGTACTCGTGGCTGTGTGAATGTACAGCTGTATATTGTGTGTAGGATCTTTGATGTGGGTGACACAAGACTAAGAGATCTTCTTTTTGGGGCGCATGTGAAAGGTAATTGCAATACTGGCCCGGCCGGCATCTAAACTTGCTTGCGACTGTCTCGAGCTGGGATAACCGTTGATCTGGTGATAACTGATAAATCTGATAACTCTGATAAAATGTTTTCCTGAGGTCACCCGTAGTTAGGTGCCTAGTATAAAGCCGTTTACAACGTCTGCGTTATTACTGCCACTGCCACCGGTTATTATAGTGGTACATGTACGTACTCAACTGCCGAAACTGGTCGTCTGTGAGACTGTAACGTTTAGAACGTTAGAGACGAGAGTTTGATCTAGGTAACTATCGTTAGGCCTTTTAGGGGGATCTTATGCCTGGCCTCACCAGCTCTCGCTCTAACGTTAGAATCTACATATGGTTAGACGTCTACCACTGATTTAGAGACCACTTCAGTAAGGGCAGTACAGACTACAGTGCCTATCCGACGACGACGGCGACGTTCTTTCTGATTCTATATACTTCACGGCATCCAACACCTTGCTACAATCAATCTCGAGTTTTGTCATCATCATGGCCACCAATGCAGCGTCGTACTATGATAATGATGGTAGGTCTTGCATCTTGTTGTTTCACCATTTAGTGTTTAGCCTTGATTTTATTGTGAAATCAATTTACTTTACTGACCTGGACTAAAATGTAAAAATAAACATTTAGTGCCTACTTCGTGTTGTTTTGTGCATGGCTAAAGGCCTACATGTAGATCCTAAGCTACATTTGCATTTGTACAGGTAGAAAAGACCATCTCTAATTGTGAGGTGCAGAAGTGGTCAGAAATAATGACATAATTTCATTACTCATTACCCAATATTTAAAAGACTAAGTCACCAAAAATGTCCTCTAACATCTTCATGGTTTTTAATACTTGCCGGTACCCACTATACCAGTAAGTTTAAATTGTGCATTTATCGCTGGTGTTGTGTGTATTTTAAAATGTATGTCGAGTGGACCCCTTTTATTAAATCAGCTAGCCCACATGTATGCTGAAAGGACTATCCACCCTATTGCTGGAGGTTTCACTTTGTTGAACTCCTTTAACTGACAGAATGGAATCATCTTCCAGGAACCAAAGGTTTCTTTACAGTTTCTGTAAACTTGTCTATCAACCCTTTACATATCATTCATTATCATAGTTTTGGCAATTTCCTGGACATTAATTCTCAGTTTTTTGTGTGTTTCTTTCACTGGTAATGAAGAGAAAGCATTCCTTTTCTTCTCAATGTAAACTGCTTGTAAGAGTTGTATTCCTGACATTTCTTTGCATGTTTTGTGTATTTTTGTAATTTGCAATAAGGCACGCTGAGTGACCACAAGCTGATAACCATGTCAACCCTAATTGGAAACCGTTACCCTGAGCTCGGCCAACGGCTTGGGATGACTTTGGGACAACTTGAAGAGATCAGACAATCATCTCCTGGTAATCTTCAGCATCAGGTGTTCACCATGCTTGCCATGTGGAGGGACATACACCGAGACAAAGCAACCCTGAGTGTTCTGCAGGATGTTCTGAAAGACTTGGGATGGACATCTGTCTACACTCAGATCAGGAATACTCATGACAACTTTTATGTAGTGTTGTGATTGCATAACACCATCATAGACTTACAGTTGTGTCACTGTTTACAAGCATGTTTGCCTGTAAGAAACACACATGTATTTAGATTCCATGCAGGATTCTTCTACTTTCTTTGTCATATTTTTTCGTCATCACATGATAGCTTTCACATGACATTCATGGACTTGGAAAGAAAGTGCATGACATAATTATGATATTATATCCTAATGCCACTGGTATTCAAGAGGAACGATTTGGTTTGACTGGTCCTTTTCTTGCAGATAATGTTGAAATCAAATACAGTTCTGTCATGTCTGTAGAATGAAAATGGAACCTGAATGATATAAACTGTAAAAGAGAATCAGGCTCTATGGTGTCGCTCTCATTTACCACATGAAAATGAAATTCAGGTTTGTGGATGACACAGAATAATGTACTTAGCCCCACTGACTATGAACAGGGACAGAAAGGGATCAGGTTTTGATCTCTACTGAAAATTATTTGAATTGTAAGATAAGTTTGTTTGTTTTACGTAAAGCTATGTACTTTCCTCATAATACTTGCATTTTGGTTGATAATGTTACCATTATTTTAGACTACACAGTAGACTTTTAGTTGAATGTCATAGAAATTAAGAGGGATGGTATATAGATTTGGTTGAGATGGGGATTCAGATTTTAACTTTTTGCAGGATGTGGGTGTAATTAGACACCAATTATATGAAATATTAAAGAGGATACAGTTCTAAGAGGAATAATGAAAAAGAAGTTTATTTGAAGTGGCAGATATATCCAAAAAAAAATAAATAAAGTAAAACAGAGTAATCGTAACTAAAAGTGGGACGAACGATTTTCCCCTTATGAACACAATATTATTCAAGTGAACATAGAAATAAGCAATCTGTGGTTGAATTTGAAGAAATGCATGATTTGAGATTTCTATGGAAAATTCAGTGTATAAAAGGTGCCTAGGCCTTACCGTAAATTTTAGTACAGTGCTCTCCCGTTACAACGAACACGGTTACAACGAAATTTCGTTAAAACGAAGTAAACCTTCTTTTCCCCAAATTATCCCCATTAAAGTCTATTGTACAAAATTCGCTCATAACGAACAAGGTTATAGCGAAATTTTCGTTATAACGAAGTCTTTTCCGAGCGCCACTGACAAAGAAAAACAAAAGAAATGTGCTCTGTTATAACGAAATGCGGATCACTTTCGAAACGTTGTACGTAGCGGAACAAGCGTTTATAGCGTCTCTGCATGGGCAAACGCTTCACATCATTGTGTTCACTCCGTGTGTCACGCACAGTTTCCTGTACGGGAACTTGCGTTATTCTAATACAATAATCTGAAATTATGTAAGATTCGTTTTATTGTTCCGAAGGTTGTTATTGTTCCCCCCCCCCCAATCCAAAAAGTGTGTGTGTGGGGGGGGGGGGGGGGCAAAACGCATTTTGCCCCCCCCCCCCCCAAAAAAAAAAAAAATAAATAAATAAATAAATAAATAAAAATAAATAGATAAAAATAAATAAAATTATATATATATATATATATATATATATATATATATATATATATATATAGAATACAAATAGGGACATTTATTAGCTAAGACCAGTAATTCTAACTCTCATAAATGTTTAGACATTCATTTTTCGTTGCGTGTGAGCAGATTATCTCAACCGCATTCAGCGGTAACCGTTGCAGTTTTTAGAGGCCTTTGGCTACAAAAAATCGTGTAAATATCAAAATGCTGGCGGATTTAGAGGCGGACACAACTGGCCCATGCCAACCCTCCTTAAAAATTCTTCTTTGTTTTGTATTTTTTTTCTTTGTTTTTTTGTGTACCACCCCCCCCCCCCCCCCCCCTTGAGAAAAAAAAAAAATCTTCCATACGTCCCTCTTCCACCGCTGGTTGTTACTGACGGGACACCTGACGTACTGTAGGTAGCGCTCCCGGAAAATAGTTTTAACCCCCGCCCGCACCGCCCCCCCCCCCCTTCTTAATTTCCAAAGCGAAAAAATATAGCTACAAACGACAGTTTATGGACTCGCTCCGCTCGCTCGCATTCAATCGCTATGCCATTCTCCTGATGTTGCTGCCAGTAATTGCCAGCAGTTGCGCCCGGAGCGTCCCCCCCCCCCCCTTAATTTCAAAAGCGAAAAAAAGTATAACTACAAACGGCAGTTTTTATACTGTAAAATGTCAAAATTTTCAAGCTCGCTCGCATTTAATCGTTATGCCATTGTAAAAGAGAATGTTACTGCCAGTAATTGCCAGCAGTTGCGCCTGGGCCGCCCCCCTTAATTTCCAAAGCGAAAAAATATATATATAGCTACAAACGGCAGTTTGGGGACTGTAAACTGTCAATATTTTCAATCTCGCTCGCTTCGCTCCCTCGCATTTAATCGTTATGCCATTCTCCTAACGTTGTTGCCAGTAATTGCCAGCAGTTGAGCCCGGTGCGCCTCCCCCTTAATTTCCAAACGAAAAACCTAGCTACAAACGGCAGTTTTTGGACTGTAGAATGTCAAAATTTTCAAGCTCGCTCGCTTCGCTCGCTCGCATTGAATCGTTATGCCACTCTCCTAATGTTGCTGCCAGTAATTGCCAGCAGTTGCGCCCGGTGCGCCCCCCCCCCCCCCTTAATTTCCATGCAAAGCGAAAGATATAGCTACAAACGGCAGTTGGGGGACTGTAAAATGTCAAAATTTTCAAGCTCGCTCGCTCCGCTCGCTCGCATTTTATTGTTATGCAATTCTCCTGATATTGCTGACAGTGCTTGTCGTTTCACACCGTCATTCCATATAATCCGTGTAAGGAAAACTTACAATGTTGCTCAATGACTGCGTTGTTGAATGTATGACATTCCGTGATATATTGTAGTCCCATTAAGTTTGCAGACTGACAGCGCACGCACACTCGCACAAGCATACACACCCTCAAAATTACCCTTCCACAAGGTGCCCCCCAAATGTCTCAACCCACGGTACGCCATTGTACACACACACACACACACACACACACACATATATATATATATATATATATATATATATATATACATATGTATGTGTGTGTGTGTGTGTATGTGTATATTGTGTAACATAATGTATGGTCTATCGTGAGCCCCCTCCAATATTTGCCCCCCCCCCCCCCTCCCCCAATCCAAAACTGCTTCCGGCGCGCCTGATTCTGATACACCTAAAGTAACGGAAGGGGGATACCCCCTCCCACGGTAGGGACTTTTTGTAAAAACAGAGTATAAAAGTCGCGTTTATAGAGAATTTAAAGCAAATTTCTAGGGAATTAACATTGAAAAAAATCAGTTCTAAGGACTATGATCATAACATACGGGAGTACATTAATAATGTGATGGTGTGAGATTCTCGGCGAGGGAGCGACGCGACCGAGTGGGGGGAGGGTGTGGGAGGGGGGACACCCCCTCCCACGGTAGGGACTTTTTGTAAAAACAGAGTATAAAAGTCGCGTTTATAGAACATTTAAAAGCAAATTTCTAAGGAATTAACATATTGAAAAAAATAAGTTGGAAGGACTATGATCTTAACATACGGGGGTATAATTATGTGATGGTGCGATCCTCGTCGAGGGAGCGAAGCTCCCGAGCGGGGGAGGGTGTGGGAGGGGGATACCCCCTCCCACGGTAGGGACTTTTTGTAAAAACAGAGTATAAAAGTCGCTTTTATAGAGCATTTTGAATTAAATTTCTGAGGAATTAAACATAGTAAAAGAAATCACTGCGAAGGACTATGATAATAACTTATATGAAAACTTTTCATTTTACTATAAGTACGGGCAGAACGAGCGAGCCACTTTCACTTTGCAATTTATGTGAAATGTACTCATTAAAAGATTAAACGTGATCGCATCGTTCGAACAATAAAAAATATTCTTATACTGCTAGAAAGCAAAGAAGAAAATGAAAAATGTAAGGTTTACTAAAGGTATGTTTCAGCGGGCACACTCAAGGACACGAGGCTACCATCTATACATTAAATTTAATAGATACAATAATAGATACAATAATGTATGTTGTTAGTGTACTCAAGTATTATAATTTTCGCCCCGTCAGGGACGAAAATTTTTGCATTTTCAATTATGAAATTACAACATTTAGACAAGAAATATGCCTTTATTGTTCATTTTGATCTTTAAATCAGTGATTAATTATTTGTTACAGGGGGCACTTGGGGGGGGGGGGGGCAAAAACTCGTTCCCCCCCCCCCCAACATTTTGTTTGGGGGGGGGGGCAAGTTCCACCCCTGCCCCCCCCCCCCCCCCCCCCGCTTCCGGCGCCCTTGCGTGTGTGACAATACAAACAATTTAATGCTCTCTTTTAAATGTAATATTTCAACGAAATTAAAAAGGTACCATCCCATTTCACATAGCTCTCCAGTGTATAATGAGTACTCAACAAACAGAATATGACGTATGCGCGGTTTTCTTGTTTTCTCATTATATAATGTATTGTTCGGTTATACGAAATTTCGATATACCAAAATACGAAAGAAAACTTCCGGTCCCAAGCATTTCGTTATAACGGGAGTGCACTCTATGTACACCACATTTTCTGTGATATCAAGAGTTTTGCTCAACTAGACTTTGGTATCTCTTACATGGCAAAAAGAGGCAGATTAAGAGAACCAGTGTGCAGAAACCAGGTAGCAATACCAGGGCCCATGGCACAGCAATGACAAGTTTGATATGATTTCATAGCTCACTATATGCCTTGTTTACCTTTTATGAAACCATCTTGTCTACAGATTATAGCCTGTACCCTTTGTAAATCTTATGCAATTTCTCATATGTATGTGACACCTGTGTGTGTGAGTGACTTTTAATTAATTGAAATGTTTGGGGTTTTTTTTAACTTAGCCAATATACAGCTGTACATACATTGTACATTTCAAAATCATGAGTGTAGCAACAACAACAAAAAAAAAAAAGCTGCTGAAAACTGCTTATCCAATAGCGGCGAGCCAATGTAGTAGAATGGAGCCAAAAGGGGCCTGAGCTCAGGCCTGTTTTGACTCCACTGATTTCAAAATTCTTGTTAGAACTACAATGTAAAGAGCAGCACCACACATTGCTTGAAATTCATCACACTTCAAAAACATCATATGTGCCCATTCACATTGAACATGCAATAAAGAAACCTTTTCGAGAATTACAACAAATTGATACACTGTCATGTTCTTTATGAATTATAAAATATATGTTTTGTAATGTTTCACCAGGTGACATTACTTTCACCATTAAAGAATATTATGTTATGATAAATGGTTACTGAGTATGAACACTCAGATGATGAAATGATAGCTGGTTTGTCCGTAGATTGTCTAATTGTAAACGTTAACCATATAAAATTTGCATTAGAGGAGGATTTGATTACACAACAGGTTAACGGATAGTATGATCTGCAGGTAGGTTTACATGTATATTAGAATGTATAGCACAGTCATTATAAAGTGTATGTACATGTACAAATATAATGATAGATAACTACATTAATAATGCAATGCATTTCGATAGCAGAACATTACAGTCAACTGAATTATCATCATTCTTCAGTCTTGGTACGTGTTCAGAGTCATGATGATAATAATTACTAAAACATTTTTTTTTGTGCTAATATCATTATCATTATGATTATTACTATTAGATACATATACGATTAAACATGTTATCTTTCAGTGATCGATTGAAAAAGCTTCACATGTTTGTACATGTATTTTCAACTACACTGTACGTGTATTAACTTTCAGAATGTTGGCACGCTTGACACTCCATGGTATAGTGCAGTGTACAAATGTATTTTGAAAATGACGCTTTTTTTATGACGACATTTTTCAAGTAGTTTGTGAATATATGATTATTTACAACAGTTTTAGAAGTTGAAGTAGAAGTAGTAGTATCAATGGTAATGTTTATTTCCGTAAAGGAATCATAAAATGAATGGATTACCCGTATTTAGCTTTGTCAACAAGACTATACACGTAAACTTGATATAAAATAGCACAACAGAAACCTGAGTAAAATGTGTTATCTAAAATGTTTTGAAAGGGGGTAAAGAAAAGCGAAAATTCGAGTTAAGTTGACAGGCGAGAAAAATATTGAACCGGCAAGGATTGCTCAAAGACATTCAGTCATGTAGATCCAATTAAAATCAGTATACCAAACAAAGATTCTTTTTTTTTAAACAAAAAGAAAAATGGTAAAAATTATCACACTATATACATATAAAAAAAAACTAATACAAGGTAGAATGTTCAGAAAACGTTAGTTCACACTTTATCCTGTTATGTCAGCTAAAAAGAAACGATAGAATAAAAGTAATCGCTATATTGAACTCGTTAATGAAATGAGCTAGGTAATAAGCGGGTCCGCTATCTATCAATGATCGTCATTTATCATGTGAAATTCTGAAATCACTAGGGAAAGCAGTACACTGGGAAAAGCATGCTGTAGTTAGAATAAACGGAATCTTCACTTGACTCACTTTTTGGGATGGGGGGGGGGGGTGTAGTTGCTCGCATAGTTTTGATAAAGAATAGCTATTTTATCAATTCCGCCAAAATAGGAGTACTCATTAAGTGGCCATAGGGGAACTCATTCGGTGTCACAGCTACCACCAGTCCACAGAGATATTCTTCTTTTTTTTTTCTCGTCGGTCACTCATCCGAAGCAAAGTCTGTTACTTCCGGCCACACACCAAAGTGTATGTGATCGCAGTCTGATGAATACGACTTGTTTTTTTCAACTATCAGGTCAGTGTCGGACATGTCGCTCATGATCCTCACCGGACTATCTTCGGTTTTATTATAAAAACACCAAATAAAAGTCCGAAGACTGTATTTGGTTAACATCAAACTTGACGATAAAATAAATAATTGAACTTAACAGCAGGGAGACACAGAGAAAAATAAACCAACTAACACTTTACACAACAACTGATTCATATTATTGATCCCCCCCCCCCCCCAAAAAAAAAAATATATATATATATATATAAATGAAATAAATAAATAAATAAACCAAACAAACAAACAAACAAAAACACATTAATATTGAAACCCGGAAGTGGCACCAGGAATATAAACTAGGCGCCCACTTTTAAAAATTTGACGCCGGCCGTGTCCATCATCGGATTACGCCTGACATATCCGACACTATGACCTGATGCTCGACAAACTTACGTCTAATCAATCAGACTGCGATCTGATACACTTCGGTGGGTGGCCGGAAGCAACAAACTTTTCTTCCGTCGAGTGACCGATGATAAAAAATCTCTCTGTCACTGACTCTCTGGCCACTGACCGGATAACTATACAGCACCAGTCTAAAGAGTAAGCCGTTATCCTTTTTCCCTCATTTGGTGTTCACTTTGAGGCTACACCCCTTAGTTTACCCTTTCTATGCCAATGAAGTTAATGTGCACAAATTTCACACACAAACATATTGAGAGGTAATTATTGTAGCGTTCAGAGGGTTAATTATATAGTACTGTTTTGGAGTCACTTGTATGACAGTATAATCATTTTACCTCTGCCCACTGTTGTGTAACCAGAAACTCAATGCAACTCTTAATATCAATATTTTTTTTACTACATTTTGTATTCAAGATTAGTATTTTTCATGTATTTTAGATAAACAAAATGAGCGGCTATGATGGTGGTAACCACCACTGCTACAGGTTGGCTTTACAGGCAATCGTCTTAAGATGATAATGGTGGATATCCAAGTGGTGTATATGACCCAGCGGCATAGTTCAAAGAATCATTATTCAGTTGTTACAACAGCACTGAATTAACTTACATTAGATTATACTAAATAATATAAATTGGAGTTTTCTTGAAATTTGCCAAAGATACTTTTTCAAAATATTGTATCAATAGCGATAAGTGTAGAAATATGCATCATTAGTAACCACGCAAGGCTATAGCTAAATGCTTATACTCGGTAATTATAATAACGGTATAGTATTCCCTGATAAATACCGTAGGCCCTTTTTATTAATTTACTTTCGCATACTCTGTGCGTGTAGGCTTACACTTGGTTCATTATTCGCCCTTTTCCAGTGTTATCTACATCAAGCTTGATTTCGACCATAAGTTCTACCGAATATGGACATTTGTCTGTATTTTGACGCCATTTTTGTTTTCCAGACCAAATGACAATTTGTTTAATCTCTAATAATTTATGGTGGTAGACATTGTGTTTTATTAAGTTTACGCACATGCCTGTGTAAAAAAACCATGTTACTTGACTACGGAATAGCGCCATGTAAAGATAAAAAGACTGGGACATTATGCACTCCTAGTCAGAATTCCGAAGGATAGTCTTTTACACGTACATGTATGTGTGCCAAATCTGGTACTTTTAGACAGCACTGAACAATATGTCTAAAATTATTATTATTTGACTATTGATATGCTGCTGAACTAGGCCTATCTATAAAATTCATTGTTTACCATTTGCAGATGAAACAAAAACCCAGCTTCAGTGCTTCCAAATAGTTCTAAAATGTGAATTAGGGATAGAAACAACCAAATGTAAAAATGCCGAATAATGATGAAAATAAATTTTCATTATTGTTAGATTTGAAAAGTGTGAACAATAGTTCTGATAAAATTGTTTCTATACTAAACAGTCTATACAGTTACGTCTTGCTCAGAAAAATAATGATATCTCCTTATATCTTAGGCTTTATTGCGAAATTTTTGTATGGTATAGGATTTTTGTGAAACAGCTAACAAAGTTTAATGTGAAACTCGAAGATTTTTTTTTTTTATAATTGCTCCAAATGGTGAACAATACCTTTAAATTTTGATTGGAACCAGAAATAGAATGTGCGTATGCATAGTGTGTGTTAACATATATCCCTGTGAATATGACATAGGTGAGTTGTTTGTTTGGTTGTGTGCGTGTGTGTGTGTGTGTGTGTGTGTGTGTGTGTGTGTGGAAAACAAACGGTAGTTTGGAGGGAAACACGAATACCTCACATCATGATACACACTGTACGATGGGAAACAAACGATATTATAAATTTTGTGCCAATCATAAGCTGTCTACTTGTCATCACAAACTTCAATCTTAATAGAGGCCACATCCCACAAATTCGTTTTTAACTTCGGCAAAAGGTATGAGCCAACCAGTCTTGGTATCATAAAGTGTAACAAACTTTTTGCCATGTGATCCATTGCTGTCATAACTCTCAAATTTTGGCAGGCCTTTTGGCAGGTCTTTGAGAGCAGGCCTTTCTTTCGGTAACACGTAGAACCAACATTCGACGCTTGCTGGTGCCTCAGGCTCTCCACAGTCAAGTTCCACTACAGTCCGTCTGCGATCATACAACTCGGGGTAATCTTCCAAATAGTCCAGAGTTTTCAGCATGTCATCGTCAACTTCGTACACCTCGCCCTTAATATGCTGCAGAGAGAGAGAGAGAGAGGGAGAGATGAAATCGCACATCGGCATGCAGTGGTTTAAGAAGGTAATTTCTCGCAACCTCGTGATGGCGGTGTCGAAGCGATTGAAGAGATCTCCTCATTATTTTTAGCTCCATGCGACCCGGCCCATCCATGAGTTGACACAGCAGCTCCGAACGATTCACTCTTCAGCATAAAATAAACATAAAAACGTATGTTTTAAATCAGAGAATCGTCATCGAAATCCAAGTTTGAACCCATTTTGATATCAATACGTGTCGTTATGATCTCCCTCAAAATCATCTCATTGAATTTAAAGATTCGCTGATCATGTGGTTGTAACGTCTCTTACGCAGACGCAATGTCTTTTGATTTTTAAGCCATTTGTGGAGATAGACCTACGACATGTTTAACGTCTTATTAAAAGGGACATGTTTCATGTTTTATTGAAAGGCATGTTTTCTCAGTGACTCTATACTCGTCACTATAGACTACTGTATGTACCAACATGGTCTGTACGCAAAGTATTTCTGATGATTCGAGATAGGCGAGAGATTCCGAGCCGTCTTTCACGCACTGAAGCGCATCAGTGTATGACATTTTTATTTTGTGCACGATTTCACACAGAAGGACCATAGTCCTTCCACTGGAAGGACGCCAGGAGAAACTGATTGTTAATCGGCGAAATGTCGCATGACTAAGTTTTCATTCCAGTTTTGTGATTTATAAGAATTTTGGAGATGCACATAGCTTCATAACCCACCTCTGACATAAGTGAATGTGTATATTCATTATCAAAACATCATTCTCGAAACATCAGTCACCATTAATCATGACAATTTTCATCAAGAATTCAAATAAGCATATCGCGGCACAAAACTGATGAAGGTCCCCAAAGAAACATATGCAATTTATTTTATCTAATTAAACAAACAAAAAAAGTTTGATCTAAAAGTTGACGTATAAAGACAGCAGATGAATAGAGTATTTTTTGGAGCAAATTTATAGAAACGAGTTAGGATAGTTGATTTCAGTGCAGTGTCAATGCGTATGACCCTCCTAGGGGAATGTCTGTTCTAACAAGGTCCAGTAAATACATGTATCATGCTTTATTAGAGGAGGTACAGTATCAAGTTAGGAAAAATAGGAGTACGTCAGCTTCAAATTTCATAACCACTTATTAATTTATTTGGAAATATCAATAGAACACCGAGTAATCCAATTTACCAGTACTCAAACATTTATTCATAAAATACATTGTAATTCTAATCCGCTGTAACACTGGTTTTGATTAGTTATACTGTCATTTGAAATTAGATTCTCGTAGAAGGTATTCATGCGCAAATGCTACTGGTATTCAGTACAACATATAGTGCAAACTTACGTGACCCTGACCCTCCATATCGAGAAGGAAAGGGATGTTGAACTTGGTGGCAATAACGAGTGGCCATTTTGTGCTGGTCTTTCCTGCTCCAACCAGACGATATGACCCACGTTCAGCATTGGCGAAGTATGAGTGCATTGGCTGATCCGACTTCAGCGTCCCGTAAACAAACACTTTGGTTTCCATTATCTCTCCACGCATGTAAGCCACTCGGGAACCAATTTAAGTTGTTATGTTTTTTCTAAACATATTCTTTATTTTGCTTTAAAATTTATTGTATGATTGCCCCAAGTGACCGGAGACACATGTGGGGAAGTTCAGGTATGGGAATATGTATACCTGGTAGTTGAATATTGCCTTTGCTATAGCGTGCCACAGTGATCACAGGACAAACACAGAAGTCACTTGACGCTGAGGAACGTGCATTATAAAAAATTACCATTGGCAAAAGCTAGTTTCCTTGCGGTGTAAAGGTCGAGCCTGGTTTGTGCATATCTCCGGATGTGTTGTACCGCGAGGTATAAGTATAATGACATCACCTATTATTTGATCATTCACTGGGTGAGAGACGTGACTTTGCTCAGAATGACACTTTAAATGGGATGGTATAGTTTCGGTTGAGTTTGGGCTTTAGGTTTCTATTGGGTGTGTTTTGGGGTTTTTTTTTTGTAAAATAATGAGAAAATTCATATATGAAATGAAAAAGAGCATATTATCTGAAATGACTTCAAAGTTTATTTAATGGCATCGGGTTTGAAAATGGTTGAGATATTCAAAAGAAAGCGACTTTAATAAAAGATGGGACCCACCTTTTATTTGGATCGCTTTGTTTTACTTTGTTTTTGGATATCTCAACCATTTCAAAACCGATTATTAATAAACTTGAATTAGTCTAAGAATTGCATGCTCTTTAACATTTCATAAAGTGGTTTATAAGTATCTCGCAAAAAGTTAAAAGCTGAATCCTCGTCTCAACCAATACCATCCCTTTAAATCATAACCTGTTTAGATCGGTATTATGTTTATTATGCAATCATCATGACTAATAACGCGGCACAAGCATGATGAATCGATGTTAATACACTCAGCAAAAAAAAAAGTAAACACTTTTTCCAGTTCATATTCTTCATGAGAAAATTTTCATAAAAATCATTGTGTTACATACCATATTAAAGGTTATTCAATTTGCTATTAACCTGGTAGGTTTGTACAAAAGGAAATTTCACTCATGAGTGAACACATTCGTTTTTGTCCTCTAAGGCACAAAAGTAAAAATTGCAGAAATTCACTTAATGAAATCAATGAGAAAGATGAAGTTGAAAAGGTGTTTACCTACTTTTTTTGCTGAGTTTACATGTAATCTATGTTCCTTTTCGGGAGAGATACTATGTGTTATGATTACCATCTTCTGTTTGGCTAGCAATGTTTCCTGTACAATGTATTTCTTTGCTGGACATCATTTACAACATAATCACAGAGAGAAATAGAGACAGGCAGACAGAGAGAAAAGGTTTATGTCGCAAAACAGATGGGACAGAACTAATCTCATCCAAACTTGATTGCAAAAGATCGACATTAAAATATGTCATAATGAAAGATGATCGATCTGTTATTTTCCGCGCTCTATTTTCAAGATATTGTTGCTATCGTGTTTTTAACTTTTATTCGTATCGACGTCATCGTAGTAAGAATTTCGTAATTATACCAAAATGACATATAGATATAATTAGGCAGAGAAATGGTTTGTTATCATTGGTTCAAGCCTGTGAATAAGGCTAGTTTATTGACCTGGGGTGAGTCCTTTCTCGACCCGATGCAGCGATCACAGTCTGCACTACATTCATTGTCCTTGACGTTTTCATAACCCATACAAGCAAAAGATAATAAAGGAGATATGAAAATATAAGGAAAAAATCACTGAACTTTGAAACAGAGTTTTCTGGGATGCGTAAATAAGTTTACACGTTTATGTGCAGTCAGAATTAATAGACATCGTCGGCGTTTTCACGAACTGACGCTATTTCGATTTTGGTCAAAATTTTCAAAATCGAGATATTGGTACCAAATGAAAGTGCTTTCAAAACTCTACCGAATCCCAAAATTTTAGATCACAAAATTAATTATTCTTAATTTTATCAAAGAAAGAAAAAAACGACGGTACTCGAAATATCGAGAAATTGAGAAAAAGGAGTTTCACGAACCGACGCACGAAAGATACGCCGGTTCGTAAAACCCGAATTGCTACGGTGAAGAGCAATGCGGGTTTCACGAACTGTCGCAGTTGCGTTACTTTGAGCTTTGTTCAACTTACTGGCCTAGAATTAGGTTTTGGCCCTAATCCAGATCTCAGAGTGAGAACCAAACCTTCTGAAAGATGAATGACGGCCTAAGCCAGCCCACTGTCCACGAGTGAAGTGAATGGTAAGCTATAATCCTATTAAAATCATGCTCAAAATAACAGTTTCAGTTGGACTACCATAACCATTAATTGCGGTAGTGTGTAGTCCCATGTATTCAATCGCGTGATGCTTATGAAGCCTAGTCTGTAAACGCCATACAATTTCAAATTAGATCCCAAATCATATTATTTATTGTTTCTTTTCAACTTATGTCGTTACTTCTGAGACTACTGAGTACTGTAGTCGTAACGTCTGTGTGCAAGACATGCAGATTGCAAGATTTCAAAGTCTCGAAGACACTATTTAAAGCCTTGACTTTTGAGTTGAAAATGAAATCATGAGATTGACAAAGTAGGCGTACTAAACAAAAAAAAAAAGTCTAACAGTAAAACTCAAAGGAAGAGTAAAGAATAAAGTTAGACATGTTAGACTTTTACTTTCAAGTCTAACTATTAAGTCTAAGTTAAGACTTTACTTGTAATACCGGTACCAGTTACTAAAACTAAGATCAGCTGAAGTCTAAGACCAAGTCAAATTAACACAGTTCAGAGCCATACCGGTACACGGTAGTCTAGCTCTAGATCTACATCTAGACTAGTGGTAATAGTAGGTAGAGTCCACCCATTTTTTCCCCCAATCTTTACTGGTCCATTCCTGAAAAAGTTACTGGTCAGTGTCCAACAGTGATTTTTCCTGGTCAGGGACCGTCGGACCAGTGCCAGTGTGCAGCGTTGGTGTAGATGTCATCTATGACAGTATGTGGTCTAGTGATACTACCTAAACACTACGAGTACTCTACAGGTTAGGTGGCTTTCCTGTACAGTGCAGTGTTAAAGTATACTTGTGAATTCAGCCCTAGTACCGTACTGTGTGTAGTGTATGTCTAACGTTAGTTCGAGTGGAGTACCTACGCACAGCGGTGGGGCTTTTTTCCCCTAAAACTTGTGAATGTGGCCCAACCAAATGGCGTTTATATATTTACGCTTGATTGATAGTGATACAGTGGCGCTGTCGATTTCCACAGCAGCCATACATAATCTTTTGTCCTTTCTTCTTTCCTTATTTCCCTTTGTTCTTTCACACTTTTTATTCTTGGAATCGAAGGACTTCTAAGAAATGTCCCTCGACTGATTTAACCAGGACTCTTGAGTTCTGGTAAACCTAACCTAACCGAGTAACCGTTAACATTTGTTAGGCCTAACATAACAGTAACACTGACTTAGCCCTGTATTGACTTTGTCTTTGGCCGACTTACTGAGATGGCGAGTCTAACTCTTTAACGTTAGTCTAAACGTAGTCGTTCGATCTGTCAGTGTCAGTGTCACCGGCTTTTGTATATGGTGCCATCTCTAACGTACGTTAACAAGTTGATGTTAGTTATCTATGTCAACTTACTGAGTCAGTAATAGTGGTACTGTCATCCTGTTGGATATCGCCGCAATATCATCCGTGACGTGTTAATTTCGTGTCACAAAGACAAAAGTTGCCAAGATCTAATAGTATTAGATGTCTAGATCTAGATGTAGTCTAGATCTATAATATAAATTTTGTGAACCACTGGTAACTTAAAAGTGAAAGGTCTAGACTTCACTTAGTCTATAATTAGACCAGACATTCATGAGGCAAAGGCCTATTTAGTAGATCTATTCTTATTCTATTTTAACGTCAATTCCTACTAACTCGCCACGTGTTATTTCTAAGGCCAAGGACTTCCAGGTTAGTGATTTTTTTTTTTCATAAATACCAAACAGCAGACGTGTTTCATTTGCATTCTTGTGCAGACTTCATGAAAATATGTGCAGTATCAAAGAAATATGATGCACATGACAATGCCAGTGTTTTATAGGTGAATGGTTAATACCTTTAAAAGCTGAATGATAATGTAGAGTCTAGGTCTAATTAAGATGTTACAGTCTCTGATAAGAAACAGGTTTGATTGTCATAGACTGTTTCCCAAATGCAGGTACATGTAGTAATATTCAGCTATTTCAATGCAATGCCTTGTTTACAAATACATGTAGATTTATATTCATGTGAATGATGATTCAATTTCTACATGAGACATACCAAGTGCTAAACATAATATCTTGCATCAGTAAAATTTGTAAATGAAGAGACAATTTGAATATGCATCAAATACGAACAGCAGCATTTTTTGACATTCTTTGATCCTGCATAGGCCTACCATTTTGTTTTATGTTTAATATAAATAGAGCAAAATAATTTCAGCTTCAGTTTTGTTGGCTGATTTTTTTTTCTTCTCAAAATTAAAGTTGTATCTTGTGCCATGATGTTTGATTTTAATCAAAAGTTCTTAATTTCTTTCTTTTCTTTCAGATGACTGGTGCCATGTAGTAGCGAAGAACTGGACTGTCTCAGATAAGAAAAGGAAAAGTACAGGGTCGTGTATATCACCAACGGATGTGAATACAATGGTAATGTAGAGTCTAGGTCTTATTAAGATGTTAAAGTCTCTGATAATAAACAAGTTTGATTGTCGTAGACTCTTTCCCAGATGCAATTAGTAATATTCAGCTTTTTCAAAGCAATGCCTTGTTTACAAGGACATGCAGATTTATTCATGTGAATAATAATTTAAATTCTACATGAGACTTACTAAGTGCTAGACATAAGATCTTGCATCATTAAAATATGTAAAAGGCGAGACAATTTGAATATGCATCAAAAACAGCAGTATTTTTTTGACATTCTTTGATCCTGTATACCGTTTTGTTTTATGTTTAAATAAATAGAGCAAAATAATTTCAACTACAGTTTAGTTGGCTGATTTCTTTTTCTCAAAATGAAAGTTGTATCTTGTATCATGATGTTTGATTTTAATCGAAAGTTCTTAATTTCTGTCTTTTCTTTCAGATGACTGATGCCATGCAGTAGCGAAGAGCTGGACTGTTTCAGAGAAGAAGAAAAAAGTACAGCATCGTGCTGATCATCAAGGAATGTGAATACAATGGCTTAGGAAAGAAGACAATCTACAGATAGGATAGAAGGGAGAAATTGGGATGAAGGGCGACAACATAAGGACGGTATATCTACAGTGAAATGTGATTGTAAAGTGGAAACATGAAAGGAGATCCTAAGATTGAAGGTGAAAACAATGCATTCCATTCTGTGATGTCATAATTACAATTTTGCTACACTTTAATAACACTACAGAGAGACATTTATATCAAGGAAAGCTTCATGTGGATGTGGAACGTTAGATTTTTTTAAGTGTTCATTGGTATGTATTTCATGATAATAAATCTTGAAGGTTTTGTGTGGTAATCATAACCTTGTGATAAATCTTGATAGATTTCTAAGTGCACATTGGCAATATTTAGATGATGCTGTAATCAGATTAAGTTCTATTCTCCTTTATTCTTTTATTTATTATTTTGTTGTCTTCAACCCACTTTGAATGTGTCATGTATGATTCTTATAAACATGGGAACATGCACTCCATGTAAATGATAGGACTTTTCACAAATTGACATAATTATTCAACCATCACTAGACTGTTCTGTTATAAGATGTTCTTTATCTAACTAAAATTGTAAATTATGATACGTGTATGTTCCCATGCAAACTCACAACAAAATACAGAAATTTGAGTTCTTTTAATAATAATTCATTATGTCTCTAAATTCACGATTAAAGAAAGTGATTGCAATAAGGATGTCAAACATCGTATATTAAAATAATAGATTATTCATTTGTCTCCATCCGTAGTAACGCACGCAACTGCAGTGTGCAGTTTGTAGGCTGCTGTGAAAAAAAAATCACAGGCAGCCCAAGCAGGATTCGAACCCACGACCTCTGGATTACTAGACCAGCGTCATAACCACTAGACCACCAGAGTGCCCTGGCGCTACCTTTACACATGAATAATTAAGTATAGAAGGGCTTGGGGGCGCTTCGAAGTTTACTGCTCTTATTAAATATGTACATGTCATTTGCAACTCAACTAAAGATGATTAAACACACTGAAATTCTTACTTTAAATGATATTCATAATCTGTTTTTTTTTTTCTTTAATAGCTTGGGATGTACACTTTATACACTGTATGGGTCTACATTTCGCCTACAATATGGAATTCTTTACTTCGAGACGTTTGTTTTTAACAAACAAAAAATTAAGAGTCCTTGAAAGGTGCTGTAAAACAGTGGTGTTTGTTTGTTTGTTTGTTTTTTGGTGGGGGGGGGGGAGGGGAGTCAAATTAGCCTTGGCCCCTCTCCGCCGTCTTTTTTTTTTTTCCTTTAGCTGCATATTTTTTAGTCATCACATGAAAATTCGTCTGCATCCACCCCGTAGTTTTGCTGATGACCTTTCTTTTTAATTATTTTAGCCACACACAATTTTGGCTGAATTTCCCCAACCCTCTTGTGAATTTGCTAGTACATGTACTAAAACACATTCTCAGAATGTGTTTATAGTACTGGTGGATTAAGGATTCACAGGGAGGGGGGGGGGGGTCGGCCAAAATTTCTCTTTTCTCATAATACAAGCCTTCGGGGCGAAAGGCTGATATTATGGGCTTTCTACACACATTTTTAGATGCTAATTATTGGTTAACATGAGCATGATCATTTATGTTGTGATTAATTTGTTTCCTTATATATGTATGACTTCTATTAGAGACTTAATTGGCTTGGCACTCCTTACATCGACCTATTTTAGACACCCATTTCCCTCTCTCGTGCTTTTTCTCTACTGTCCTGTGAATAGTGTAACTACATGTACATGCAGTACCTCTTCTCTTTTGTATGATATACATCAAGTTTTTATCTGAGCATATGGGTGTTGCAGCACTCACAAGCTTCATGCATATGCAGCAACATCTTTGAGTGGTCATATACATACATGTAGTTATGCTTGATATATTAATTTGAGGATGTTATTCTTTCTCTTGTATATGTTCCGTCCGCACTCTATAGATGTAAATGTACGATGTAAGATTTGGTGTGCATGTTCGAACTGTGTTCCTCTTTTTGTGAACACACAAGAACTGATATAATAATGAACTTGAATTACACATATTCTTGAATCTTGATTCCATCTCCATTTGCCATTGGATATGTATTGATTTATGGAGCTCTTCCACAATTGTTATCCTTCCCATTGTCATTACTCATCTCTGAATAATTCAAATTTGATATTCTATTGAGGACCTATGTTTCTTCGATTACATAATGTACCTCTTCAATATATTGCTGCAAAAGGCATAATAAAACATGACCATTATTATATATTTAAAATGAAGCTTGAAATTCTGATAGTGTTGATATTCATGTATTTTTAGGAGTTTATCAGTTTCGAAGAGTGCATGCAGGATGAGTTTATGTCTTTATATGATCAGGTGCAGCTATCATAGAATCTGTTGAGCAGGAAAGAGAAAGATGGAAAATGAGGAATTATGAGTGAATTCGCATGCGAGCCAAATGACAATAATGACACTGATAAAAATTGTGACAAAGTAAATGTCACAAATATGTGGAATAATAAGAAATAAAGAAATTAATATATTATTTCAGAGAAAGAAATAACAGAGTGCATGCATGAGTATGAAAGATGAGTAAATACAAGTAATTATTACTGACTGGCACGTCTTTTTCCCAAGATTTAGCGGTATCCTTCATCTTAGAACAAACATTCATAATTACAGTGTATTATGAAAGAAGTGAACCGAATTTGAATTAAAAATAATGTGAAAAAATGAAAAAGTAAGTTAATTAAGTAAAAAAAAAAACGGTAAAAAGTAAAAAAAATATGAAACACAGTATACCGAATACATGTATTACCATAGATGTCCAAATGCAAAAGTGTTAAATAATAATATATCCACAAAAAAAGGGGGGGGGGCAAAGAAATCTTTGGAACGATCAACCACAGCTATAATAACAATACATGCGTGTACTAAATGAAGATGAAAACAATGACAACACTCTTTTTAGAACAATTAAGAGAAACTGGCTTGTATTATCATCTTAATTATCACTAAATGTATTGTAATCATCACAACAATCATTACATGACAATTAATTTCAATTAATAAGGTTATTGTTGATAAGCAGGTATAGCCCTAATAGTATTTGTATGTAAACACATACGAAAATGAAATAGCGACGGTTCGTAGATACACGCGTATTGCACGTTACCTATTGTACAGGCCCTACAGCGCGGGTCTCACGAACCGGCGTAATACAACTTACGTCGGTTCGTGGGACCCGCGCTTAAGTACATAACCTATGGTGCGCGCAAGAAACGATGGATTTACGAACCGACGCAGTGAGTTTGAAGACAGAAATATCGTAAATTTTTTGAATTCACACTAAAATTACACTATGGATAGGAAGAATAACTTCCACTCTCATCACCCTGTCAAAATTTTCACACACAAGACAGGAAAAGTCATTGAAAACGTTGTCTAAAACTTGTGAGATCTTTAAACGCGATTTTCTCAGAACTGCATTTTCGCTCAAAAACGAAATAGCGTCGGTTCGTGGTAATGCCGACGACATGATAGCCACTCGTAGATAAGTGTATACATAGGACCCTACCAATTTCATTTGTATGCTTTTGTCCAACAGTTTTGAAGCTGTATTTAGCAACATTTAGGCCTATTCATATTTTAGTCTCTCGAAATTGCAGGAGGAAAATACCGATCGAATATACTATCGACACAGAGATATTATGACCACCTTGTGTTACGCACTAGCTTCGGGAACAATCAAACCTCACATGGAGTTGAGTGCATCTCATTCGTGTTAGTCCAAATTTGGTCTTACTATAACAATCAATGAAGGTAAGCCTGCAGTGTAGGTCTTTTCTGATATTTACACGGCATGATACAGTCCTACGGTCTCGAAGCCACAATGAAGAAAGCAAATAAGATTGACGTCACATTAAGACCCTACTGGAGTCTATGATGATGTGGTATATTATTGTCATATTCCACCAGCACTCATTTCATATTTAGTCAGAGCGAATTCAACCTTATTTGCAATGTCCATCAGTTTTGGCAGCACGCTCAGCACACCTATGTAGTACGCCATCTCTTGTTCACTGTCGAAAAACTTCATACAGCTCTCCTTCACGCCAGGGTGAACCAATGGGAAGAGGTTATTGTGACGATCAAGAAGAGTCGTCCAAGCACTGAGGAGCGCCTCGAGCTCTCCTTGGCTCCTCTTTTGCATACCAGTCACTTCCACATTCCTCGGCACTTTGCGCAGTTTCCCAACAATATCCATCTTTACCTGCTGCCGAAATAGGCGAAAATTGTGTATATTTTTGAAGAAAGTTTCGAAAATACCGCAGTGAGCTCTGGCATCACTTTGAGTATCATTTTCATACGATCTCCTAGAGGAGGTCGCCCTTGTGTCTGCGGTTCGTACATTGAGTCTGGGCATGCTTTCATTGCTCGATGAATCAGATGTGTCCTCGAGTGTCACTCTTTCTTGATAGATTGCAAAGTTATCTTCCAAGTCCCTAAAGGTGAGCACGGGAGCGTCTTCCTGTGACAACGGACAAATTTCCTTGAGGGCGCGGATGAAGTATTTCTTGCTTTTATCGAATTTACTGACCGAGATGAGCGCCGCGCTGAGTTGGTCTCGGTAGAACTCGTGTAGTCTCTTCACCAGACCGTAGAACTTCGCTTTCTCCCCAGCCATAACTATGACAAAATGAGGGTGTAGGAAAGAGAAAACGCAAAACACGTAAATGTTGGTGAGTATAAACGTAATACTTTCATGAGGGGAAACAATTTGGGCTCAGTTACACAAGATGAAACACCGTCCTTACACAAGGACAGAAGATACGTTAGCACAAAAATTGTGGGAAGATGAACGATGTAATAAGTGTCGAAGAAGCAGTAAAGGACTGTTGCATACCTCTCTCCCGCAATAACTGTTACGTTCAATTCAGTGGGAAAATGGGACAGAAATTTAGTTCATGGTCTAACATGATTAATATCTATGCAAATCATCCTTTCGGATTGCAATTCACTCGCCTGAAAGCTTACCGTCATAAGAGGCTCAGTGCTTGAGTTAGAATCATGGATTTCTTTCTTTTTTTTATTGCAGCTAATTGACAAATTGCCCTTTCCATGAAAGTAAGCACCAATGATTACTTACAATGTTTTACTGGTAGCCATGATGATGATAAAAATAACCGGCATATATTCGGGTAACCGTAGGACTCGAACCAACGATCTCTCAGCCAGTGCTGGTCCTAATCCCTGCGTATTGCGAATTTATTGGAATTAATGAATTCTCGACTTTTTTTCATTGCAACTGATTGACAAATTGTCGGGCGAAAGCTTGGTAGTCTGCAGTGGATACGGAGCGTGTCCAGTTATCAGGAGATCGTTGGTTCGAGTCCAACCCGAGTATATATCACAGAACTCTACACACGTAGAAGAGTTCTGTGGTTATGCCCAGTATTATTATGGCTATCATTAAAACACTGAATAATCGGTGCTTATTTACGTCGATAAAGGGCAATTAACGGTCGATCGGTTGCAATGAAAGTAACTCCATGCAAGAATTAATTAATTTGAATTTAGTTTTTGTTGGTACTTTAAGGAAATCTGCCACCCAACTTCTGTCTACACTAGCTACCTCAATCATAGTGTATTCTCATGGTCAGCGACGCAAACGAATCTGAAATTATAGCTGTCAAAGTTATTTACCCTATAAGTTGCCATGGTATTTGTAACTATATTGGTTATATCATAATATCAATGCAAGTAATATACATTTAAAGGGCTGGATACAGACAAAACTAAATTAACCATATCATACGCTATGACTCGAGGGATTTTCTGGATCACTAGGTAATATTGCTTGTGCGCATTGGTAACTAGGCTTCGAAGACCATGTTAGTTTCTTGCAAATAGAGGACAGCCTGTTTTTGTTTTTTTCTTAAGGGGAAATCGTGATTCAGTTTAACATTTACTGCTAAACTGTGACACTTAAAGCTGACATTGAATCTCCTTCAGTCGCATGTAGAGGCGAATGGGGTAGGAGACCGTAGACATTATGATGTATAGCCATGATGTCATTCACATAGATTCTCTTTCATTCATCCCCTATACACAATCCAAGCCATCGCACAGTAATTCAAGATACGCCCAACGGGTGACTGGATTTGGATCGGGAATGGGGATGGGGGTGGGGGTGGGGTGATCGGTTATAAAACAAGGGGCTTTAATCAGAGAGAAGAGAACAAAATGTCATCAAACGTTACAGACAGGATTCACTGGCAGTTTGCATAGACAGACAACGGCCCAGGATCTTACAATAGATCCAACCCTTCGAGGGATAGGCTTAACGAGTCTATTGTTACTTCACATTAATCCTCTAATTGTGTCTTAGTTGTTAAGTTTTGTCCGTGACGACCTTCAGGGTATTTAACTAACCTCTTTACAATCATCTCTGTCATTATGTAGGACTGTCTTCCAGTCGTCATGTCGCCTAAAGATTTGTGTAGGAGTGTTTAGAGTACCTGTAATTCTCCTTGCAGATTGTAACCAACATGGCCTAGTAATTCTTTGTCACAGCCCGTATACACTGTCAGTTTTAGACTCCTAAAATTTATGACAACCCATGCAAGCGACCGGGTTAAGTCAACATACATGAACCTCAAGGCAATATAAATCATTATCTCTGACCTCTAAATTCATATATTGAATAATAAAGCTTGATTTGATTGAGAATGACACGTACATAGCTGCTTTGAATGTTTCAAAAAGTTATCGCCACTTTATGTCATTAATCATTGGTCATCAGCTGTAAGATTAAATGATTATACATAATTAATTGAAATCACTACAGATTATCAAGTAAAAGAAACCGATATGGTTATGATAATTATGAATCATCATTGCCATGCTCAACTCATACTCGATCAACATGTGGAGCTGGTTCAGAATTTGACATGATGGTTATGGAAGTGTGGCGAAGAAGCAAATATAAGATATGCAATGAAATAACGATATGGCAGAGTGGCATATTGACCAAAAGATCACATTAAATTTATAGATATATATGAATTATATTACTTGAAGAAAGTTGCTTATTACCTTCTAAAATGTCTAATCAGGAGCAATTGAAACCATGAATGCTGATCATATATAGAGAGGTTCTAGGTCAGCATTACAAAACGCATTGTCTGCCCTGATATGAGTGTAGGCTACACAGTATATTTGCCGAGAGGGAGATAGAGATATAGACAAACTTTTATTTTGCTACTAAAACTCGTAGAATTATTGAGAACACACTGAAGTGTTGTTCATCACATGCCAAACACACACACACACTAACACTAACACAAATCGTGACCCCCACATATCGATGATTTAATTATTTCGTTATCATTACCATTTCTGGTTGGAAAAGATGACAGATTCATAAATTTGCATTACAGACGTTAGATGAGCTTCTTCCTCCTTCTTAGTTCAGTAATTAAGAACGTGGAGTTTTGTTCTTGTCTCCGTGTTTTGGTCTGGGTCTTTTCCGTCTACATTCCACCAATCTTGGGCACCTAGTATCCATACACGTATATATTTTTAGGATAATACTAGAAATGTTCGAATTATTAGCTATAGGAATCTGTGATCTTAAAGATTGTTTTCTCAAAATAGTGATAATACAGTATTATGATTTAAACAAATATCTTCTGGACTGACCTGCGACAGAGGTTGACCAAAAATTCGCGTAATGATTGGCACACCTTTGATGCGATGAGGCAAACTATTGGTCCTTTCATGGACCTCACCAGAGCCCGTATGTCGAGACAAGAATTTTATCCACGCTTACACATAGCCATCCAGTTATTGTCAATCACAAAAAAAAAATAATAATAAACAACAAACGACATTAGTTGCGAAAGAATATGCTGCAGATATCCTGTTGCATTATGTTCCGACTTGAAGCAGCTCTTTCTGCTCATCACAACATTATGTCGACTACGAAGAGATGTAGATGTACCGAAAAACACGGTTTTATTTTCCAGTTATACCACAATTCTTTTGCGACATCCAGGAGAGTTGTCAGTCTTAAGAATGGTGTTCAGCACGTGAAAGACGGTCCATCACAAAAGTTTCATTAAAGAATGTGAATAAAAGTATGTGGCAGGAAGCAGAGGGTCGAGTATCACAGTGCTAGTCAGACCTTTTGTTTTACAGCTGACACTCGAATACAGGAGACCATAAAGAATATCCCAAAAGCCGGCCTATATATCCCAGATAAGATATGTACATGAGATGCACGTGTGATGTAACATACACGAGACAACTCGTTGGCAAACTGACGCACAAGAGCAAACGAGTCTTCTCAAGTGATACGTCCTGCACGGGTTACCATCACAGACAGTCCCATTTTGTGGTCCGCATCTCAGAGAGGTCTCCCTTCGTTCTCAGAAAGGCCATTTGACAACAATGAGAAGACCACTAGTATAATAGATTGGGAGTGAAGAACCATTCAAGTCCGGCAAATGAAACCCGCCACCATCGATCGCTCAGTTCTTCACTGTGATTTTGTTTGTCTTCAGTCAGAGAACCGTACAAGTATACGAACAATGTCACCAGCCTTTTGGTTTATCGCCAACAGTTTAACTAACAAACAGCGGACACATTATATGAAGAAATGTTGCAAGAATGATGTTATATTAAATCTCATTGGTAATACCTGTATAAGATACAAATGGGACTAACATCCATGAGACAGGCCTTGGAGACAGGAGGCGCATACGTGCTGGATAACAAAGAGATGGGCTATAATGTGAGAGGGGGAAAGGGACTATAGGGCAGTGAAAAAACAACAGCGCGAGGAAGGGCGAAGTTAAACTGGGCGGAGACCTCCTTGGGCCTTGACTAGACAAAAGATATCTCTGTTGCCTGATTACTGTACATAGTTACAACAGTGTGTATCGCTTGCCACTTCTATACTGGGTATGAAAATACAAAAATTATATATCACATTTGTATAATTATGGTTATTATGATGTTGTCAATTGAATCCGTTAAGGGCTTTGCCATAATACATTACTATGATAAAATTCAACATAAGTTTTATTGTGACGTCACGCAAGACTATACTGAAAGTATTTTGGATACAGACGTTGCGGATTCATTTACGTGTTGGTTAATTTTCTGGGCGACGAAAACAAGAACACAACATTATAATGACTCACATATCACACAGCAATATTGAGTGCATGATAAAAACGAATAGTTCTGTATTATCATTTCCGCGTCTCCCTCTCTCTTCCCTCTCTCTCTCTCTCTCCCTCCCTCTCTCTCTCACACTTAGGCGGGGAAGGGTTGGACTCCATGAACACTTCATGACCCCTAAGTATCCGTTGATTGCATGTGACGTCTTCACAAATCTATGAGATGTATCACAGAGAGCAGAAATGCTTTGACAAAGGTTATATGGCTGTAACTTAGATGGATCAAAATGATTAAAAAATTATAGAAAATTTTTGTTGTATTTTTCATTATAAAGAGGGGGATTGGTGGCAAGAGCCATCAAAGAATATGTTCGAGAGAGAAAGAGAAAGGGGGCCGTGACGGGTGATTGATATGGTCTGCGAACTTTGTGTAAAATCTCAGTTTAGGGGACTTTATGATGAATTTGTAACTAATGAAACATTGTCCAAGCCCACTACATAGTCAACATTATTTTTTAACTTTAAAATTCATGCAATATCGGGGGACGTTTAACTATTTCGTAGTCTTAGATTGAAAGGCTAGCAATGCCCACTGAACACAATTATCTAGTAGGAACAAAACTAAATAAAAAAAAGCTAACTATATATATCTATATTCGTCTATACGTGCACAGTGACAGCGAGAGACAACCCCCCCCCCCAACCAAACGCACACACACCCGCTCTGTTACCCTATATCGTGGGATGCCTAATGGTTTTGAATATTCTACATGAAATGAGAGTGATAAAGTAATTTCAATCTATGAATATGTAATGTGATTGAGCGCCAATCAAAGTGTGGTGCTAAATAATTATGAGTGCATGCAAGTGCCTGTGGATTTGGCATAAACAATTAGGACCTTCAAGCCCTCCGTTATGTTTGCAGTTCTTCGTGTCTTATATCAGTTTCATTCTTCATTGACAGATTGATAGGTCAGCTATTTATTATGGTTTAATAATCGATTACACTCTTATTTTAAAATTCACTATGTTAATACACTTGTATATACCGGCTTCTTGCATTACACCGACTATTATACCGTGCTCTTTTCATTCAAGTAATGACTCCTTGCTACCCTCAATGTACTTAGCAACGAACGAATGGCAAGATCCAAGTGTTGTTGAGTTGATTTTTCTCATCCAGAAAGGTTGTAAAACCTTCAGCAAACAATGAAGAAACAGTGAATAGTGTCGGCGGTTGTAAATTGGTTTGTTGTGCCCTTAATGACGTACACGTACTTCACAGGTAATCTTGCCAGGCCATTATGGGTACGTCTCGCGGAATTTTATCAGTCTGTTTGCAACTCTACGTTTCCTTTGTTGACAACAAACTGACTTCCTGCTTTTTGGGTAGAAAATTCATGTCATTTGTTTCTGCAGAGTGTATCGTGTCCTCTTTAAAATCGTAGCAGCTGGATGATTCATGACTAAATTTTAGATATATTTTTGTTTTTTCACTTTTGTAAGCAAAGACAGTTTGCAATGAAATCAATTAATATAACTTCTCAGTGTACGTATTAACAGATGGACACAATTCCTAGGTGGCATGTGCAATACTACAGACATAATTATAACATCAACCGAAGCCAATCCGCTCTTTAAAATTGTTTCGCAATGATGATTGTTGCTCAGTGGCTACTACTGCCACCACAGTTCCTAATTGCAGTGGTTATGGCGATGATGATGATGATGATGACGATGATGAAGATGATGATTCATGGAAATGATATGGATGCTCATGATAATGATAACTTGGTCTTCTAACCAAGAAATATGTACAGTGTATAAATTCACGTTAGTATAGGTATACGTAAGAAATGCATCATTTTCATAGATCTAAGTAAGTAAACATCAGTATTTTTCTGGGCCTTTTTTTTTTTCTCTAAAAGGCCAAGCCTGTTGAATATAATACAGCTTCAAGACAACTCTTACAAGACATAATTACCTCGGAATGAAAGCTAGGAGGTAGACAGGAGGCAATACTGCTGGCAATTAAAGCCCTGAAAATAGTGAGTCTTGTTTGGATCGAGTCTCCGACGTTTTACTTTGTTGATGCATTGTGTGTATCTACATTATTTTTTTTTTTCAAGATCATCATTCTCATCAACCCTTTCCTATCCCAGGCTGTCCCTGTTCTCTCTCCACGGATTCCACAAGGGGGAAAAAAAACAACCTTTTTAAACGTCGCTACATGTGTATCCCTTTCTCTTCCAATATCGTGCATGGTCTCCATTATTATATTCTATATTCTTTGTATGTCAAACTCACCTTGGCTTCTCGTTGCAGGTTTCTTCGGAGGATGGAGACGCTCGAAGATCTCCATCTTACCTCGACGTCTGTTGCTATGCAACACGGATGATATATGTCTCCTTAGTCCCTCTTCAAGAGATGATTCAAGACTTTTGTCAGATTTATTCATATACTTCCATGCTCCAAGATGTATAGCAATGAGAGAAACGATGAACTGAGAAACGATATACTGATGATTAGTGGTAAACTTGAAATCAGTAGGCACCTATCCGGCCTACAAAGGGAGTGCTTATTCGCTGATGTCTCTTCGAACAGTACAGGCCGCATTCATTGGCATCTGTGATGACATTTACGAGGATCAAGAGACTTATGATATTTATTCATCGTAATGGAAGAGGACGACAAAGCAGAAGGTAAACTCTCTGGCTGCCATGACCCTGCACTTCAGATCCGACCCCGAACCGTTCATGCCACATTCTTGACCCGAAGCGACGGTAACTCTGCAACGGTTCAGGCAGCTTGTCCATCCGCCCCCGTACACCTGATCTTCACCCAAAATGTCTGTTTTTAGTCAGAGAGAGGAACAAACATAGGTTTGTTTGCGACTGTCTGATTTATTACTGTGTCTTCTCAACTTATCTCTCTTCAGACAGTAAAGTAGCTACCGGGGACGGACACACGACACAATTACAGTACCACATCACACGAATATAGACCTACACATATACTTCTTGGTCCATGGTGTCTGTCAATCCCAGTGACGCTACAATCTTTTCTGAGAGAAGACGAAAATTATAACAATGTAGCGAACATAGTGACAAAGCTGACATGGCTCTTTTCTTTGTATGACGTCATGTTTGATCTTCTTGAAATCACCACTGCTGTACAAATATCTTTCGAAATTTTAAGTAAATGGGGTTAACGTATACGGCACGTCTGCACGTTTTAGCGTTTTCGCTGTGGGCTCAAGATTATCAAAATAACTGTCAGGTCGTCTGATCTGCCATAGTGGCTGTATGAAGATTTAGTCCTTCCAGTTTAGCACTATAAAAACTCTCAAGCTCTTTAATATCGAACGATGCTTAAACAATTTTCCCATCTATTTGAATGGGTGATTTAATAAAATCTCTATTCTCCAAAAGTCGAAGTTAATTCCTCTTCAAGTCCAAGCTGACTCAAGTGAATATCATCAAAATATTGTAAAATCAGTGTTGTTGTTGTTTTTTAATCAGATACTTAACAAAGAAGTTGCAAAACTTGTATTTGCAAATTTTGCAACAATACAATGATATTGGTCAAATTAATTCGAGTGAATTTTGAAAAAGCAATAACATCATTAAGTCCTACCTGAGCTGGAGACATCTTAATTCAAGGAATCTCATTCATGTTGAAATACTATCAGATGGAGACATCTTATCTTTATCTCATCAAATCATTGTAAATGACAGTTTCGGTTTTCCTTTGGAGAAAAAGATTTTATAGTTGCTAAATTATTCACAGAAATATGAGTTAACAAAAATCATGACAAACTATGCAGCGATGACATCATCGCGTCTACTTTACATTATATGCTTATTAATTCTTTCTTTGCCAATGAGTCAAATGTGTACAAATTTCACATACAAACCTATTGACAGGTAATTAATGTTCCACACAAAGGGTTAACTGAACTGATTACTCATTTGGAAGCAAATGTAGATGCTCAAGTGCTATTTTTTTTTTTTGCATCAAAATTAGTCCAAAAAATTGTCATCTTTTATAATTTTGTCTAAAGATATCGAATACCTTAATTGCAATGTTTGTTTGTTTTCAATTGCACTAGATAAATTATGAAATTGGGGGATTCATAATACAGTCAAAACACTAGCATTAGCATGGATTATAAATGTTTTGGAACGATATACAACTTCTTAAACAAGAACACGCCAAGTGACACATTTATGCTGAAGCCGATGTAACAGTTGTGCGTTGGTTCTGTACGTCTTATTCGTTGCTATTGAGCATTATACGAATTAAATGGAAAGAACATTTCAAATGATGATCCATGATATATCTATATTGATTTAGACTAAAAGAATAATAAAAATAAAGATGTCAGTCACTCTCACACGCAGACTAGCTCAACTCACAAGTCTACCACTAACATTTTCAAATAGATACTCAATTTCCTCATCTTTTATACTGTAACCGTGTTATCATGTTTCCTTCAATGTGATGGTGACTGAAATCACAATTTTATGAAGACATCTGGCACGTTATAAGAATTTTTATTTAGTCTATTATGAATCTGTTAGTTCGTGTTATTCGATTTGACTTTTTTACTTTAGCTTCAACGTGAATATGGGTCTCCATCATATTATCAAGCAGTGCCCCCCCCCCCCCCCGACACACACACACACACACACACACACACACACACACACACACACACACACACACTGCACATACACACTCAGGTGGTTAACCATACACATGATAATCTATGCTTGTTCCCGATTCTTCTAGATACCCCTCTGAGGATGGAAATGGGTTAGGATTCAGACTCCTATTACGGGCTTTTGGAAGGAAGACATCAGTCATAGATAAGAGTGTTGAGACGAGTACATCGAACATCCATGTATCTGGTTTCTAAAACCTTCACTTTCAAATTCCTCAACTTACAATCATGATTACTCGAGTATAGTGTCAGTTTTTTGTTAGGTAATCTTACGGCACTGAATGCTCCCATCTTTAATATTTTGTGCAGTCTCGAAGTTTTATTTCATTGTTTGATGTTTGATATTGCTGCTCTGAATAAAAAACGTACACACAAATACACACACACGCACACACTCACATAAACGCACGTACGCACGATAATTATAATACAACGTATACAATACAGACACATACACACGCATCACATCTGCATAGACACATACTGATTGACAACTGCCTATCCTATATTTGAAGTAAGAGTTTGACTTGATGCGTGCTATTCTAGTATCAAGTTGTTTTCCTCAGATTCATTGTGGAAATTTGTCACAAAATCTGTGTATGCTATCAATCTTCTCAGAATTCCCTATATAGTTTGTCGTTGCAATAATGATTTGCCGTTCGGGGGCTATGTCATGAATTTGAACAATTCTGTTCATACACTAATCACAAGAGTAATGAACTGCTATGTAGATGGCCTGGGAATGTATTTTCGTAAGAAAAATTGCACCTCATCATTATCCTTCGTGCGAGATTCGTAACATTTCCCTTATCACTCTATGTTAATCAACTTGAATGTTTTTCTCTTGTAGAAGCACTGGCAAAGGTGGGTCACTTTTGCTCAGTTTGGGGCTGTCTGTCTTCTTTTGGTAATGATAACGTTAAGGGTTTTCTCCCCATAGAGAAGGTCATGCAACTAACCCATCCACGTGCACACGTCATCAGTCTGTTCACAACCAAGAAAACAAATCAGTTAATTGAGAGATGACAGCTGCAGGGAAGCAATGAACTTGTTTAATATATAATTCTCTCTTCATACATCAATTCATGAATCTACTTCAAAATAAACAAGACATATTCCATTGATGTTGTCAATATTTCTGTAGTAGTTGGTCTACATCCACTATGAAATGACGATGATTTTAATTAGATTTGTTTTCTACTTTATGGCTGAAAGTATTATGTACAATTCACTTGAAAACGCAATAAGACAGAAAAGGCACATACATTATTTGGTACTTGATGCTGTAAAATCACATATTGAAGAAAACATGAAGGAAATTGATAATACTCTCTTATGGAATGTAGTGTGAATTCTATCATCTACGATGTTTAAGTGACAAATGCAAAGGTCACAATTTTTGGTCCGGAACCTAACTGATGGAAGTAGTTCTGCTGCAAAATTAGATGTAATTGCAGTGTGTTAACGAAAACTTGACGTTCTGCTTCTACTCCTACACACATGATCTATGCACTCACCAGTTGGTCTCTTTTACACTTTAATCATGGATTATACTCGAGGGATGATTACAGCTTAATCACACACATAAGCAGGCATATCATAACAGATGTACCCAACGAGCATGGTATAATACCGTGCACCTCAGATGCAATAGCAATATTTGTATCAGTAGATTTTAATAAACGTTAGGCAGTTGACTTCATCGCAACAGGCTGTTTTGCTTATTTTGAAGTAGCTGTAAACATGATAAATTTTCCATTCAACATTTACCTGGCCAGCCATAATTTTTTTTTCTTCAACAAGTTTTATTGCTCAATATTACATTCATTTTCCTGGACGGCTTCCCTACAAATTTCATATTGCTCTCAAAAATATATAACGCCCTTTTATTTATGTCATGTCACAAGTTCTAGTCCTGAAATTGGCTGCCAGGTTGTTTCTTTGTAGAGTCGACATTATTTGGATTCCAGTCACTTTTGTTTTTCTTTGGAATGTAGTGTCTATTTGAGTGAATTGTGTAATTATGAGAAGCATACGGGTCCGAGTGTGACTCCAAATTCTTGATCTGATCCGCCAATGTCTGAAGGAGCGATGTCTATAATTGGAAGTCGAGTGTTTCTCTTGGTTGAATAGTTTATTACTGTCTGTCCCCATTCTCCTGTATGATACTGTGAAGGAAACGAAACAAAAATGAGGTATAGATTAATCATACAGTTTATCATACTTACAGAGTTTATACAATGTGCGTATAAAAACTACTACACGGCTAATGAAACGCAATGAATCCCTATAGTTGTATACATCCTAATTAATTATTAGTCTTAAATATCACAATTTCATTCCTAAGATTATCTAATTGGAGAAAACGGTCACTCAGATCATGAATCTAGATGATCACAAAAACTTCCATTGCTCAAGGTAATTATTCTACTGTTTGCTACTTTTACAACGTGCGACTATGACAAAGTTTTCATGATGCGGCATCTGTCTAATGAAAATCTACTCCGACTTTGAAGACTCATGCTATACGCCTGATGATTTCAAAGGAGATTACAACGATATATCGATCAAAATTGCAATGATATATCTATTTTTAGTTCATCATAATTATTGTCACAATACATATACTTTTCTTTTTACAGGCAACATTTTCTGTACCCTGTTGATAATAGCTTTGAGGGAAATGCATATTACAAGCCTTGCTTTTTAGCTTCCCTTACATTTTCAATATTTTGTAATAAACATTATCCATTTTTGCTTCACAACTCATAGTGTGATTACTATATTTTGATGTACTTAGAATATATAACATTGCTTTATGTGTTTTATATACTTGCACTCTTCATTGAAAATGAAAATGAAAAAAAAATGAAATTAAGTTATATCAATTATAATTAAAATAATGATGATAGTAATGATGACAATATTATATTTATGATGATGTTAATGAAATTTGCAAGAACCATAATAATGATAAAGATAAGATCAATCCAGTTGTAATGAAAATCGCTACAAATGCTTCCAGAAAATATATAATACTGGAACATGGGTCAACTGAAATTAGTGACATCAAAAAATTAAAATTGCATGAAATTATGAACAAAACTTACTTGACATCCGTCTTCAATTATTTCGTATTGCTCTGGACTGAGTCCATCATATGAAAGTTCCACATCTGACGTTGTCATGAGTCTAAGAGCCTGCTCTGTTGATCCACTCTCACCATTCCTCACGGCTACAGAGTTCTTACAGTGGTATGTGACATTCTGGTGTGCCTTGTTGGACAGCAGACGCAGGAATGTCAGCTGAACTTCACTGGCGTCATAAGAGAACTGAAAAAAACAAAAAACACAGGGACTTTGACCGTAATAAATTATTTCATAGTAAACACTAATCGTTGGCAAATGTTATGAAAGAAAATTCTGTAAAAGAATCTGCAGAACTCTATAACTAGTTACCTGACCGGTTTAATGTTCTTGAGTGACCCCCTATATAAAGTGGAACTTTGAAGACTATAGATCGGCATGACGAAGCGGGGTTACACCTAGTTATATTACACTTGTAGGTCTTTCTAACTGAATTTACAGTTCAGACACACAAAAAATGAATCAATTAATCAAGGTGATTGATATTTCTCAACGTCGAATGATTCATTGTAGGATAAAAATATAATGCTACACGTTTCTATGAAGAGAACAATGTCCCGTAAAGACTTGATAAAATTGGGAGGATGGCAAACAAGGGGGCGCCCTTCAGCTTACCTTTTCAAGACCTCTAATAGTGCTGAGGTATCTATGTCCAGACTCGCCAGTGTACCATGGAGCACGAGTGATCTGCATTGTGAAAATAAAGAGAAAATTATGGTAGAAATCAATGAATATTGTCTACACTAGAAGTCTCTGCATGTAAACATAATATGCTGAATCGAGATAAGCAATTGCCATCATCAGAAAGTCTAACATACTTATATTAATATGCCAGTGCCTTATCTCAAATATATCAGAAATGAAACATGCATATAGTTTCATATTAATAATCCTCTCATCACGATTTAAAAGTGCCCAAGGATCATCAATAACCATTTAGACCTATTTTTCACTGTTGAGTAAGGTATTACATTCACTGAATCCCGTTAATAAAGGGGAATTTGCCCTAAACAGAAAATGAGAATTCACTGAATTAAGAATCTTATTGTACATACTTCAAAAAAGTTTGAGGAAATTTTGTATAAGCTGTTCAATTCATTTATTTTTTTGTTTAAACTTCAGATAAACCCATGTTCAGTCATAACATAATGTGATGTCACGATAGTACAATGTTATCAGTACCTCTGGAGTGAAACCGCTCATTTAGCCTTGACTGAAATGGAAATAAAATTTGCCAGGTTCGGCTCTCACCATATCTGTTCTTGGGGTGATGCAGGTCTCTGGTGTGCCCTCCTCTCCTCTCTTCACACAGTGGGCTAAGAAGGCATCCTTGACTGAACCCTCGTTGGAATCGATCCAGTAATCACCTACAGAAAATGGACGTTTTTGATGCTGGTATTAGAATCTGAAAAACTCTGCCAGCAAATCCAACAGAGATGGGACATTGATTCTTGCATGGTTAAATTCTATCAAAGGTGTTTAGTAGCACAGTCATCCAGTCTCTGTTTCCTCTTGTCTTACCCTCCTCTTGAAGTCATTCTTTTTGGCAGTTGCCACATATTCATCATCTGCTGTTGGTAACGGAAATGTCAAATTACATTTCTAATAGCGACTATTATGATAAAATCATGAAATACTTCAACATTGTTTGTGACTCTAAAAATGTGCTACGACAATTTACCTGCATCGTTTCAAGTTTGTCCAAATCACACTGAACAAATTCACCCTAATGTATGATTATATTAAATCAGGCGAAATCCCAGAGACATTTTGACATATCAAAAAGACAGGAGAGTTTCCCTTCTCTTCCGACGCAATGTCACATGAAGTTAGTTCCTTCTTTTGCATGACTCCAAATGTCGCAAGATTTATATCGATAGCAGACAGTTGACACTGGAACATGAAATACTGTCCGATCTTAAGCAGAACGCCACAGATTTGTTACAACTTCCACAATTTTCTTATGATTGAATGAAACTTCTTCAGACATGTCGGCAAGACAAGGTTATTGCTATAGTACTATCAGCCTATACTTTACTGTCACTTACCATCGGGAGCATCTGGGAAACATTTGAAGAGGTCTTTGCAGCTTCGCACCGGCTGTTCCTTGCTGCCAATGGGGGCGTACATACTCTGGATTTGGAACTCGAATTTCTGCAAATACATCTCGAACTTGGTTCGGTCCAGGTCTTCGACACGGACTGGGATCTCATCACGGTACTAGGACAGAGTTAAAACAAGGATGTTTCCATAAGATTAGAATCGATAAGGGTATATGGAAACAAAAGAAAATCCTTCCAATTTTACTCGTTCACATGCCTCGGTGAACTCATGCACAGTGCCAATATCAATGTCGTACCAATTCGCGGTCTATTGATTATTTTACAGTCACAATTATCATGACGGTGAAACATTCTTGTTTCACAATCGCAGCAAATACTATTTTAGCAGCTTACATCACATGAAACATTTGCCGAACAGGAAATATGTCACCTTAACAAAAAAAAAAAAAAAAAAGATAATTTTTTCCTGTATGTATTTTTTGTCACTGTCATCACAAATCTTCGATAGAGCTATGATTAATCAAATTAGTTAAAAAAACTGCGGGAGGCGGTTATCAAGTAAGATTACTTGATGTATACATGATTGGTTTCATATCAACATTCTCTCATTTTTAGCTGAATACAGATGAAATCAGAGTGGATAGGCATAACCGACATAGTATGGTTCCCCCCCCCCCGTTTCAGTACGCACTAAATATATGACCGTTGTGATCGCCTCAAATGTTTTTTTTTAATATACTTGAATGCTACAAATTTATTAAAGTTGTCGGACGAAAATCAGTTTCGAACGCGTCATTGTCAAAGTTGAGTACTCACGTAGTGTGAGTATTGATCTGGGCCCTTTGACTGTTGTGCTGGTGGAGCGAAGGCGTAGCCCTGTTGAGAGAAAGATAAAATCCTCAAAGATTACTGAAGTTGATGAAATTATTAAAATGTCATACAGAGTGCTTCGCAAGGAATGTCTTTTGGCATGTAAATAACATGATTAAAACATTTCTTTTCAATCTATTTATTGGCACCGAACAAAACAAAGAATTAATACCTTGACTTGAATTCACCTTATGCGCTATGTTACTCCTTCAAGCTAACATAAGACTGAACAAGGGAAGACACTAATGGTAAAAAGCACACCATTCATTAGAAAGAAGGTAATCAAGGTAATGCCTTGTTCAAAATCAATCTGAATACGCTCTAGTAACTTACCATCTGCACGGCTTCTCCCTGCCAAGAGAAAGAAAGGAATCCAGGTTTATAAGGAGTTCGGATGGATAGTGATTGAAACATGACGGTAACTTTCATTTTGAATTAAAGTACAAGATATTTATGAATCGAGAATGAAAAAGTGGTTATGGTTCTCTTCCATGTACGGTGGTCACTTCATTCGTCTCGCATACAGTTTTCGTTCACCAGTACTAATGACTTAATGTCTAGTATATCGAATCCAATTCTTTTACTATTCATATTCTACATTTTCGAAGAGATGACTATATCATGGGATTAAAGAGATAATACTGATTATTAAAGTAATGGAATGCAGCTTTATTATGTACGGAATGTCTCTTGTATGTAAAGAAATACAAGGCTTTGCGACAGCAAGTAAATGGAAATTTGGTTTGAAATCAACGGGAACACTTTGCATAGCCTTGCCTATAGTTTAGACTAGTCAAGGCTTTCTCATTGACCGTCTTCACTTTGTTATTGAACGATGGGTCTCAAACTCCCTGAACAGTCTTGAACATGAATGCTACATGATTCAGTTTGTTGGTAAACTGAGGCAAAATGAGGTCGACTTGGCATGGATTCAGTGCTTACTCTGATCATCGGACAGAACATTACGAGATGTGTTATCATGAGGTACTGAATAATGGCATAATATTAATAATGACGTGGTGCATTCTTACGGGAGGTCCAGGAGGTCCGGGTGGACCAGCTGGCCCGGCTGGACCAAGGGTTCCTCTCTCTCCTCGCTGACCCTGTGATAGGAAAGGCCCAAAGAGAGGATTGGTTACAGACCTGCACAGTTAGATCGGGGCACTCTGACAATCACATAGGGCTTCTTCCTGACGCAGTTTAAAAAGATCCGGCTAGACAGACTATACATTCAACACATGATGCCCACAAGACGAGTATCATATTAATGTGGAGTGACTTGATTTAGGATACTGTGACATAATCAGAATAAAAAATCTCAGAGATAAGCGTTTATTGTCGTAATGGTGAAAAAAGACATAGGGGGATAGTCATCACGTTTGCCATCAGCGTGATATTGATAACAAACTAGTTGTTGTAAAATATGCTCAATACTACAATGTGTGGCTGAAACACCTGCTGGTTGATTTAAGTTATATACTACCGTTAAACGAGGAGACACACAAGCGTTGCTTTACTTACGTAAACACCGCGCAAACCTGGTGGGCCACGGGGTCCGTCCTTTCCAGATTTACCCTTGGTTCCAGTGGTACCCTGTTTAAATGAACATTTTATTAGAATAAGATGTATCAGACCGATACTAAGTACATGGCATAGGGTAAAGGTCCATTATGTACATGCAGTGGTCATGGGATTTTACATAACCACCCTCATGGAATGGCATCAAACGCATTGATGTCACTGCTGCTTGTTGTTGTATGTTAGATTTATATCACCCATTTCCGTTTTTATCATTTCCTTGTTTTAAGGACGGGATTCAAGAAATCTTATTCAACGCCACGATTTGTAAGAGCTGATTGCAAACATCATCAGTGTCTGATTTCTTCTCTATCAGAATGGAAGAAAGTAAGAATCCGCACATCCTCCGTCTTCAGTTTTTGCTAAAAAATTGTTTGGTAGCAAAGCATGCACATTAGCATTGCTTATGACAGACATTCTCGAATCACAAAGAGTATACTTACAGGCAGACCGCGGGATCCTTCTCCTCCAGTGTCACCATGTCGGCCATTTTCGCCCTGCATGGATGAAATGACTTGTGGTGAACATTTCAAGTTTCCCAAAACTAACAACATGAATTTCATGACTAAAGACTAGAGAGTTGTCTCTACATTCAATGAATATGAAATCAAGATATTCATGCATTTCTCTCATAGAACAGGTATCAAGCTAATCATTGTCATGTTATAACATCTAACACTTCATAATAATGATGTAGACCATGTCAGTGTCTAAAATATGTTTAAACTATTTAAAAAAAGGAACGAATAGGGTACTGCAAAGTCAGTTGGACATTTTGTGTTGCTCTAGAATAAAAAGTCAAACATGCGTCAACATGGAAGGGCTTCTGCGAAACCAGGGTAAGACATGGTGCACCATCTAAAATGGAAAAGGGAGTGTTATAAGCATATCACATTATTGCTCAATCAGAAGGGGAACACTCACAATGGATCAAAAAACTTACAGGCTTTCCAGGAAGGCCAGGGGCTCCAGGTCGTCCGGACATTCCTTTGTGTCCCTGAAATATACCAAGGAAAGTTCGCGTTAATAATGTGTTTCAGAGCCTTTCAGTCAATTGGACTGTTTGCTAATAACGCTGTGTGATTAAAGTTAAGAGAAATAAAATGTTTTGAGTTTTATAGTAATCCTCTTAACGGCAACGTTCAGCTGTTAACGAATGGACATTATGTTCCCAAATATTGTTGGATATAATTACTATTTGATTCTTACAGATTAGAGGGCTGAATGACACCATCAGTGTGAAAATCTTTCTCGTACAGCTTTCGTGTTTTACTTACTGGAATTCCTTGTGAGCCGGCTTCTCCTCTTGGTCCGGCGGGCCCAACAGGTCCCTGAAACACAAACAAAATAATATTGATGCGTTACAGCTTCACGGTCATAATCAGGTGTGTGTCTTTTCAAAATATTCACATATTTCTGTCAGTCACACATTACCTAGACAATCATGTATTTCTACCACAGCATGAATCAAGTAGCGACACTTTCACTCAAAAGTGAGCGTACAGATATTATACAGATATTTCCTTTGCAAAATTCTATGTACCAGTCATAACAGGGCATATAAACATAATTCTATGTATCAGTCATAACAGGGCATATAAACAATGCGTATACAAATATAGTTTGTGAAAGTAGATTACTGTCTATGGCGATATGAGTTTGAACTATAAGAAAAGAATGTGATAGCAGAGATGTTGCAAAAGGTATAGATGGTAACGATCTAGTGCAGCAGTATTTGGCGATTTTCCTGAATACTGTGTGTGTTTTGTCACGATATCCCACAAAAAGTTCCATCCTCTTATAGTGAAAAAGCCTCTATGAAGCCAGCAATGCAGTTTATCTATTTCAAGTAGATATGGAAATACTTTTACTTTTTATTTTTCATGGGAACACTTTTCAAGCTAACATGAAGGAAAATAGAGGAACAAGCTACACTTTACACGAATGATTATTCTGCCCTGTATGCAACCAATGCGGATATAATGGCAGCTGGGACGTCCCAGGTGCCTAACCAACTACTACAGACAGTGAAATGCAACGTTCTGCTCTAGAGTCTCGATACTGAATACGTCTTTGATAGATAGTTTATATAGACTCTTGTTTGCTGGTCAAGAAACAATAAAGACTATCCCTTCTTTAGATTCATGTCTTACCAAAGGACCGGTAGCTCCCTCGTCTCCAGCAATTCCAACTGGTCCTTGTGCTCCTTGCTTTCCGCGTTGGCCACGTTCTCCCTGGGCTCCTACAGGACCGACTGGTCCCTATCAGAAGGGAGAACATATCAGGATTAATTGGTGTTAAAACAGACAAAGTATGCACAATCACCTGCAATCGGTGTTTGCGAGATTATTAGTAACATTTATGTTTAATAAACTACAGGCATGCTATCATGGAATCTGTAAACTGGATACCACATCTCACAATACAATAAGCATTTGATGCTAATCTAATGGCAACAAAATGATAACCTCGCCCTGTTCGTAAAGTTACAAACAACTTACGAGCGACTGGTGATCAGTTCTGATGTGCTAGACTTATCAGAATTTCCATAATTCAGCACAAGAACTGATAACCAGTCGCTCGTAAGTCGTTCCTAACTTTACGAACAGCTTTATGAAACACCCAACAGTGGGGTGTTTCAAAGCTGTTCCCCACTGTACTCTCTCTTTATCCGCATTATTTTGTGAAACTGTTTGCGGTAAAGAGACAAAGTGAGACAAGTACACAAAGTGTAAAGAGCCCACAACCAAGAACTTACCCTTGGTCCCATCAGTCCATTGGTGCCGTCACTTCCCCGAGCTCCAGTGTCTCCTCGAGATCCTTTGGCACCAGCTGGTCCTCGCGCACCGTCTTTACCGTCACGACCCTGTGAAGTGAAGGGAGGATTGATCCACAAATTAATCCTCTACTGTCAACCTCAATAAAAAAAAAGAAGTACTCTTCTATAATCAGTTTGAGCCCGATGAAAATTAGTACCACAAAGAATATAAAATATTGGTGCAAGAAAGATTATGGTAATTGTTTCTGCCATTTCGAATGTGAATATATAATGCATACAAGTGTCCTTGATTTTGTTTTAACTATCACCATCTACAAGGATAAAACAGAAAGATGAAAAACATAGAACTGCGTGATTTTCTTTTTATAATTCGGTCAGGTAATGAATTACATGTGTATGTAGAATAAAAAGTGATAAGCTGGACTTACGTTACTTCCACGGAGACCTGCGGCTCCAGGGGCTCCAATAGGTCCCCTTGGCCCGTCATCTCCTTGTGATCCCTCTGGTCCATCTGGACCAGGAGCCCCGTCACTTCCCTTTAATTGATATCAAGCAACAAGAGCACATTTGTCACCAGATTTATTACTCGACAAACATTATTTTCCTTTATTCATGACAAAATTGAATTAATAGAGCAATTGGATATGAATAATTGTGTGTTTGAGATTACTGTGTAATTGTTTAAAATCCGTCACATAATCTAGGGCCTATGCATTTAGCACTTAGACTAGCAATGGGACTAAATACATGTACTGGAAATACCCTCAAAAAGAATGTTGCAAAGTTGGTGGGGGTTTTTTCAGAATGCTTTCATACTCAACATCACAGTCACATTACTAACCATGCGGGTTTCCTGCAACACAATAGTTGTGGGAATGCGTCAAGGGAATGTAATAATCTATAGTGGCACGATGAATCTTATGCATTCTATTCATTGAATGTTGTTGTAAACTGGCTGATGAAAATGTCAAATGATTGATACTATGTGCCTGTGAAGACTGGAAAGGTAGACTTACCGGTCGTCCGAGCGCACCGGCCGCTCCTGCAGGTCCGGTCAAGCCAGCAATACCCTGCCATCAAAGACAAATCCATACATAATGAGATAATAGCAACAGGTCTCCACGTCATCAGTGTCTTTGTATTTTCTTTGTCGTCTTATAGATAACAATCATTCTTATGAGTTTGTCTATGTGCACTGAATTTGTTAGTTCAATTCAAGAAAGTATTTGATTCTACTAATTTTGCTCGTTTTGCACTGATATCGGCGGCTGAATAGCCATTTACACTGGCTACGGTAATTTTTCCATAAATTTTGGGTTTTTTAGTGTCGTTGTATAATGAATAAAAAATACGAAAAACTTTGAAGTCAACATTTTCATAGAAGATAGATTCAAAATGTTTTTTATAACGTTTCTTAAGTCTACGTTGTAACGAATTTTTACTTTTGAATTATTTCAGTTTAATTACTTTAGTCCTTTTCTGATTGTCTTCTTCTGAGTTAATTTAGATATAATGAATGTCACACACAAAAAAAGAGAGAGGACAAAATTTGTCAAAATTTAAAAAATGTCATTCAGAGAGCATTTGTATGACTCATCAGTTCGCGATTGGTGACAAACTATAATCACTATAAGAAAAATGATTGATTAATTAATTGTTAATTTATTCATTTGTTTATTCTTTCATTAATTTATTGATTTATTTTACTTTGTTTTACTTTTTATTTCATTTCATTTTTTGTGGAGGAGTCCAGGAAGACAACAATTCATATAAAAGTTTTCAAGAGCATAATGTCAATGAAATCGAGCTAACTTACACCAGGTCCAAGTAATCCGGCCTGACCGCGGGGTCCAGCGGGTCCGCGAGGTCCCTACATGGTAGAACATAAAATTATATACAGGTAGACTGAGTTGAAGCAAATGATTTTATACCAGAAATCAACACAGCAGACATTATACATGTACAGACACAACAATGACGAGATAGCTGACACGAACTGTATTATTTTAGAGGGATGAGTGTATATTGAAGAAGCTCAACCACCATCTATCCCTGATGAAAAGAGATTCAACAGCTGCGTCTCACTATAGGAATTGACCACTTGATGCAAGGTGAAGAAGTTTTGTGGCCTCTCCTTTACAAGTGAAAAAAAAAATGTGGCTTCCATGTCAAACGAGTCATTTCGAAGTAGACCTTAAAATGAATTTCAGAGTTTTCGCCTATTTTCACATCCTCTCATTCTGAGATGCAGAGTTGTGCTTCCAGCAATCAAAGGAACACGAGTGTCCCTTTATGTGCTGCTGATTTGGCACTCAAATTATTATCATTTGATATCGATACATGTACTCACCATGTTACCAGCGCGACCTTCCTCTCCACTTATTCCAGGTGGTCCTTGAAGTCCAACAATGCCAGGAGGTCCGCGGAGACCAGGGTTACCAGTTGGTCCTTTCAGACCCTGTCAGCAACAATGAAAGCAGCGTAACAATAAGCATGAAGTCAATTAAGATAAGCCAATTCGGAGCTAATTCATGCGCACATGGGTACACTTGATGGCCTTTCTTTTTTGCTCTGTTTGTTATTTATAGGCACATCACTTGTTTACAAAGCGGTATATGCACAGGCTTGTCAGTCATGTTCAAACAAAGGATGAGTTAACTTGCGTAGAACAAGACTAGTGACCAGAATGGTCCGTCAATTAAAACTTGGGAAAGCATCCATTTCATTAGTTTGCATTGGATTCATGAACAGCTGGGTGTTTTTTTTTATTTGTATTACCAAATACCAGTTTAGTGTCAGGTGGATGTGCATTATGTCTTATGGACAGAACAAGGGTTTTCTGATGATTTTCCCCTCTTATCACAATGGGGCTCATATCATGACAGCACACAACCCCACACACTAGCCATGATCACTCGATCGCCTCTTGATTGTCAGGCAAATACGATTTACTGACGCCATCCCGCCACGCTGGTTCACAGGATACAGATCTTTATCTGCAGTGAGTTACTTATACTACTCTATGACTTATAATGCATTTTCCTTCTCAAATGTGCCACATGAGATCTTTCCCAGCAGTGGTCTTTGTCACACACAAGAAGAAAAATAAGAACAGAGAAGTCACGGGTATGATTACTGAAGTCGAAACAAAACCCTAAAGTCTGATATCATTCATCACAGCGATTAAAGTACATTGTACAGCACTTACCTGTACTCCAGGATCTCCGTTAGCTCCGTTGTTTCCGCTTGGTCCCACAGGGCCCTATGAGGGATATAGTCAATGCTTAGTTCCCTATAAACATTATCACCTGTCTTATGTAAATGACCTTCTAATCGTTACTTGTTGGTACATCACTTACAGCATCACGTCCTTAAGCATATAAACACTAATATACAATAACACCCTGGAGTCTTATTTCTCTCGTAAATATAACGTCGTGCCAGAGTATAGTATGATATTCTACTTATAGAGTGGTGATAAATGCGATTAAGTCGTCCAGTTTTGCGTTTATTTTTTTTTTTTTGGGGGGGGGGTTGAGGGGGTAGAAACTAGGAGGCGATCAATGCTGCCATATGCAATTAAACATTTGGCAAAGAAAATAAGTTAGCATATTCAGAAAAAGATCCCTTCTATTTTATGTATCATGTTCTTGTAAAAGCTTTGAATATCATCTATCGTACCTATGTTAGTCAATGTACTTACAGGAATTAAAAAAAATCAAGAAAATTGCAATGGAAATTACATTTACGTCTTTTTCCCCTTTTCCTTTCCGAATCGAGGAAGGAAATAAACATATAGTAAATTTTGCGGTTGTGAAAATGTTGTTATTGTCTCACCGGCTCTCCGCGTGGTCCAGGGGGTCCGTTCATTCCAGTTGATCCAGAGGGTCCCTGTAGTAAGTTTCAAGAAGTTGCGAAGAATCGGTAAAACATAGCAAATCTACATTGGTGAAAGAGGGGCATCGCCTTCCAGCAAGTACTTTTCAACGATATTTACTGATCAGTATATTTTTCTATGACAAATACTCATACTCCTCATACTCTTTCTTTCATTCAAAGGGCATGTATAACACCGTGTGTGTGATGGGTTGTCCAGCCGTATTCTTGGCGTTTTGACCGCAGCTGCGGTCAAGAGTTTGGATTTCCATTCAATATTTCAACTCAAAATAAACAATAAAAAATATGACTAAATTGAATAATTGTGCCATGCTCAGAAGAGAAGAGGTATTGAATTATTTCTGGATGAGATCTCTAGATGAGAGTACTTACCGCAGGTCCTTGTAGACCAGATTCTCCTCTAGCTCCACGTGGTCCAGTAAGTCCCTGTTGAATACACAGAAGGAAAACATTGTTTCATTTACCAGCTCAACACATATCATCTTCTCTCCAATACGAATTTACATCATGATTTAAAGTCCACCGCGTGAAGTTACAGCAAGAATTGTTAAAAGGGATATCTTCGCCTGTGTCGTCTAACAATAATTGACGATTTCACGCTACTTGTACGATGCGGAGACAGACATGCTAATTCGAAAGCTTCGTAGTCAGAATCTGTACAGGTGCTTAGCTGGAACATATTTTAACAGTAGTGATGGCAAAAAAAAACTAACTAACTAACTAACAACCATTTATCGTGTTTCTGATTTAAAGACAAACAAACAAACGAGCTGAAATGACTCCCGTTGTAAAATTAAACATGTAACAGCTTATAATCACCTCACAATCTTTTGATTTACTCACCCTGTAGATCGAGTCATTCTCACAAACGTTATAATAACCACGTACCGTGAATCACAGAATGAGCCACAGGATTACCAAAAAGGCATCTATACAAAATAAGGAAGTTATGTCATCTACGTTTCATCTTGGTCATGACGTGAAATGTAATTTAACATCACTATAGATAAGAAACACTGTTCAAACTTGTCATCAAGCAGTTTAGATACCATGACCCTTAGAAAGAATATGAGATGACAATGCATTTCTTACAAATTATGAAAATATTGTAGTAAGATTCTCGCTCTCTCTTCTGCTAACAGTATATGAGTACATAATTATCATGGTGTTTGGTCAGCATAACCGTTGAATACCGGGACACTCTTAACCTTGGGCCAAATTGGTTTAGTAAAATTAAAATCAAGCAAAATTTTCCTCAACGAGTCAAGTACGCCACAATTGGATGAGTAGAAAAACATCGATAGCTGTGCTCTGCCTCCCTGATATCAGTACTCCCTTGATATCAACCCACCTGTAGTCCAACCCTTCCACGTCGACCTTGAAGGCCTGATGGTCCAGCCTCACCCTTCTCGCCTGGATTGCCGACTGGTCCTCGCTCACCTGGTGCGCCACCAGGTCCCTGGATGAGAGAGGGGGGGGGGGGGATGAACAGACATTACGCAAAGGATCCAGGATGATTAGACACACCAAGGAGACATCACATAATAAGGACAGTTATTCGTAATGCATAAAGTATTATTTATATGAATTCATAATTATTTTTTCTCTTAACACTCTAAGATAATCACAATATCATAAATTCAATTAAGTCATATTTTTGTAGGTACAATAACAATCACAATATGTCAGTGCATGCAAACATTATTTTCTTTTCAAATTATCAATCAAACAGGTTTGTGTAATTATGACACAATGTTAAACTTACTGAACATTCATCGCATGACTGTATTCTTTCTGTCATCATTTTTCAGCCTCATTAACATTTTTTTTCTGTGTCTATGTCTGTCTGTTTTTCTATCTCTATCTCTTTGTGTATCTCTTTCTTTGTATTCATCTCACTATAATCATTTTCATCTTATTATGTACGTGATAATATAGAGACCAGCCTACTTATTTTAATCTCATGATAATAGAGACCAGCCTACTTACAGGGTTGCCAGGGATACCACGAGCTCCTTGCGATCCTTTCTCACCATCAATACCCTGTCAAGAGAATTGTGACCTCAATACAGTCATTCATGTCATCAGTAAAAGACACATTTTTACACAGAGGGAAACATCAAATTACCTCTTGTTGTGGCAATATTTTTCCGTGTACGTACTGTTAACCTTTCAAGACATGGTCTTATTTTACTCATGTTTGAGAGGATATGTTTTCACAATATGTTAATCAACTATAAGGCTTCAGGATTTAGCTATGAATACGATATTACACAAGCAATCAAGGGTTTAAAGACACTTACATTTTATTCCTTCGATCAATATGAGTTGAATGACTACCTAATATACTGACAATATTCATCTTTGTGACTATCAAATTGCCACAAGGACTGAGTATGAAGCTAGAAGATGGTGTAACATCATACTTACGCGAGCTCCCTTGGCTCCGGTTGGTCCGTTAGGTCCAGGATCTCCTGGTTGGCCCTGAAAGAGACATACACACCAAGAAGAGGTTAATATTGAGAAATAAAAATCAAACTTTATCCCTACACCCCGGAGTATACGAGTAGACGTTAGACGTACATATACAGATCTAGGATCAGAATCATCACCAAAACGATGTGCAGTTACTTTATCATCTACCTGATATATCTTCACATATTATAAACCCTGGGGTCAAAGACACCCCTCCCCCCCCCCCCCGACATTTCGGGCCATGATTCCGCAACGCAATTTCATGATTTTTTTTTTTTTTTCATTGAAGTCTCCCGCATATTTTGAGACCAAATTTACTCCACTGAAAAATCGTTCTAGGTGCAATGCACGTCCTTTATTTTTCTAAGGAGAGTTGCAAATTGCCTAATGTATCAAAGGGCAAGTTTTCAGCAGCACTGCCATCCGATTATTAATATAACGTGATATACACTGCTCTTCCAATATGTTCGGCTGATGCGCCTTGTAGGAGGGATGGGACATGAATATTTCTTTTGTTATGATGTTATTTTTACGACTCACATGCCGAGACAAGAGATAAGATGGGAATAAAAAGACTCACGTTGTCACCACGAGATCCAGTTACTCCTGATGGTCCTTGAGGTCCTTGACTTCCCTGAGGAGTGCAAACAAATCGTTAAAAACATTACTTTAAATTCCATCAAGTTATACATAAATAGTCATCGAATAGAATGACCTAACTTAATATTATTCGTCTTACATTCCAATAAACACATATCGTTATGTCTACCCAATGCCTGACATGAAGCAAAAATCATGTAAAGGAAATAACAGCTTATAATGTGGAAACAGAAACATCGAATCCATATAGCAACATTTACCATGTTTACTGTACAACAGATAAAAAGTTGATGCGCAGTAAATCTGCTTAACAACAAAGTCTGATTAGAAAGTCTGATTTCAACCAAACCTTGATACAAGAAAATCTACGTAAATGACAATGGCTAACCCAAACGCAGACCCTAACTATATCATCATCATCATCATCATCGCATTCGTCATCATCATTTTTAGGCAAGAACAAGGTTTTCATTTCGTAAAAATCCAAGATTTCATTTCTTGACAAAGACTGATGATAAGTTTATAAGAACTAAATTTACAGTTTGTATACTACATGTATATTCTGATTTTTCTTTTTCTAATGGAGAAAATTATTGGAGAATCATTCTCGACTAGCACTAGTGCTAACTTTTGGTGCTCCTCTTAACATTTTTTCCCCCGAAACAATCAAGGTAGCTTTGAACTTGCTATAATTATGTATGTATGTATCTATACCTGCACATACATTTGTTTATTGTATTCATATTATCATACCCGCATGCTTATGCAATAGGCCTATTTACATTCTCTTGTAGGTATGTTTTGTTGTTAATAAGTTTAAACTAAACTCATCGTCATCTTCATAGTCGCCATATATCATATTACTCAACACTACCACCTCTGTGACACGTAACTTCTTGCTCTAAGAAGGCGTTTTGTGTCGATTCATAAATACTGGCAGTCTGTTGGAGTGGTACTAACCCTCTCGCCTGTTCGTCCTGCTGATCCTTGGTTACCACGTGCTCCTTGATCTCCCTGAAATACAGATTGATATGTAGAATGGAAGGAGGAATTGTAAGTATATAGAAAGCCAAATATTGGCTTTGACTTAAAGTAGCATGCTCTGGTTGGGACTTGAAGATGATGCTTTTGATGCTTGTTACCTTGTCTACGAAAGTCAGTAGTTAATGGCCCACTGTAGTTTTGCCTTCCTTAAGCTTCAGACTATAAGCTGCAGTGATTTCAGATGTGCATTCTGCGAGGACTATCATTTTAGGCTCTACGACAGCCTTTTTGAACAATACACATATCAATTCATTTACATGAAAGAAACACCTTGGACACCGGTTGGAACTTCTTTTAAACATGTACATATCTTATTAAGATCATCCCTCGAGTTTACTTATCGCAGTGTTTTGCTCAATTATGCTGCACTGCTTTATTGCCCACATAACGCCTTTCACAAAAGAGTTCATGAACAACGATTTATTTCGCTGCTGATACTTTCATTTCAGGTTATGATGAATATAAGAAATGGAGGGCGCTTACGTCTTCTCCCATTTCTCCGCCAGGTCCAACTCCTCCACGAAGTCCAGGTGGTCCCTATGGCAAATGAAGTTCAAGTGTCAAGATTTACACTTTGATTCACCAAGTCACATGAAGGATTGTTTGCAATTGATGAAGCCAGTATAAAAGTAATTATATGTAATATGAAACGGCATTGCTGAGATTTGACTCATGTCGATTGGCTCGTATCAATAATATGAGTCTGATTAAAGTTCCTTACTTCTGATGCTCTGGTTTAGAATGAACTTTGTCGAATGTGAACATGAGAATAAAGAAAGTGGAAAATAATTATGATGTTTTTCAGCATTTACGTGAAGAAACAAGAGATGTGCAAAAAATTCTCGCTTGTGCATATCAGCCCAGTGTCAATCAAACTTTTATGATAATTTTTATTTGTGCAATAATGTCAATGCTAAATTGATACTAAGAAATAAATTTGTCAGGGGAGCACATTGCACAACTAGAAGAGGCAATTCGTGCTATAAACATTTACCTGTAAACCACGTAGACCAGGTGGACCCATGACACCTCCGGAACCAGTTGGACCCTGTGGAAATATCACATATCAAACGATCTACAATAACAAAGACCGTAGGAATCATCCAACACGTGTAAACATGATAAAATGTGAATACAGTAACATAACATAAAATGTGGCCTTTCCCAAGAATCCCATCTTAAATCCGCACCTCTTCTAAATCTACATTAATGACATTTCTAATATTAGCGGCATCATCACTATATACTTTTTATACACCCAACCCTTATAAATCTTGCTGCAATTTAGCTTGAGGATATGCCAGTAAAACACGAGACAATTTTTTCTTTTTTTTTTGATTCCAGAAAAAGGCTTTCAAAAGACTATATTTATGTACTAAAACAATCTGTACCTTTTTTTTTTCAAAACATTGTAATATATGACACCAGTGTCCATACTAATTTATCTTATCATTTTTTTGATAATCACTCAAACGACCCCAGATACTCCTCGCCCCCCCCCCCAAAAAAAAAAGCACCCACAAACAATCAAAACATGTGGCACAATGGTTCTGATAAACTCAAAACGATATATACAAAAGACGCCTCTTCTCTGTTTTCTTTCAAGGTAATAATGAAGAAGCCCTTTTTAGAATGGAGTATAATCATGAAATTTTCACGAGTGATTGATTTGAATGTCATGACTTCATAATGCTTCCTCTTCTTCTCAAACAAAACAAAATCCCCCACTCCGTCAATATTACCCCGTTAAGTCAATTATTGTGCAAACTGCGTCAGTAAACACTACGCACACCCAAAACAAACATATGCAATTTTCTGTAAAATTACACGAAGTTATTATTATGATGATGACATTTGATTTCTGAACCCTCTACACCCATACCCACATTTTTTTGGAGCTATGGTGCCATCACTTCAAGCAATTGCTAGTAATGGCGCCACTTCCTGCATAAATCATTGTATTTATCCTGTCAAACAAGGTTTGTATTGAATATTTCTTTGTGCGCTACATTATATGTTTATCACTTGATTACTTTGTCATCCATAACATTATTACTGCTGTGAAAATTTATTGTGAAATAAGTAAATAAATAAATAAAAGTATCTGCAAACGAACAAACAAACTCCAACTATAATGGATTTACATCCGTGTCATTCATTGCAGAGTTGTTCATTTAGAAAAACCATAATATTGCCTTTTGATTTGTCAGGTAATTCAATCTCATTATCTTATTAAAAATTAATATTTCACATAACAAGGACTAACTGATTCATATACTTTCTCACAGTACGATGGTATGAATGAAGTTATACAATCTATGGCCAAACAGTTTAAATGAGCCATACTTTCATTTCCAAGTTCATGCATATAAAAGCTTTAATTATGTAGTTACGTAAGGAGACAATATAATTTATGATTTTTGTTTGGTAGTGATGTATTGCCCAATAAAGAATCATATTTTCACTAGACACGTTGAGTAAGTGATTAGATAACCCATGTAACATGCACTGCTGTGTATATTCTTGCAAATACTCACATTCTGTCAGTTGTGCCAATTGAAAAACAGCCTGTTTGTTTGTTTGTTTGTTTGTTTGCTTGGGTTTTTTTTCTCACAGTGGGAGGAGGACAATGATAAGATATTATAGGATGGTCACACTGTCCGAAGCTACAAGGTTTATCCCTCTGACCCGGCCCTTTGACTCACCACTTCTCCTTGGCGTCCTGCTCGGCCGTCCAGACCACGCTCTCCTACCAAACCAGCAGGTCCCTGCAGCCCAGCGGCACCACGGATACCAGGCTCACCCTATTGGAAGTTAGACATGAAATTAATAGATATAATTATTCTGTCATCCACTCATAGATATTATGATTTCTATATAATACAATATATTGTAATCTCGATGATATTAAAAACGTGATCCTTTAAAATCGAATCTGTCAGGAGAAAATCCTAATTGTGTATTGATTGAGGTCGTCGACATCTCACCCTTAAAGTTATCACAGATATTAAATTTGATCTTGTGTAAATGACGTTTGATGTATTCGAAATTAGCTAGAGGAAATCATTTAGAAAAAAAAAATACTTGAAACAGCAATTCAAGCTGACTTACTTCACCACCAGCAAGTCCAGTGTTACCCGTCGGGCCAGGAGGTCCGCGCTCACCGCGATTTCCGCGAGCACCAGCGCTTCCAGGAACACCAGCAGGTCCCTGTCAAAACACGACATAACACAATTATATTATGAATTGCATATGCAAACAAAACTTACAACCATAATGACAGGCTGTCTGTAGTGTCATATACAAAAGATTAATGCTTTACTCCTGTGTCCGCTGTGATTTATCATATTCCTGCACATTGTTACCTTCTGTATGCCTTCTATTCTGAGAAATAACATGAGTTAAATATCACGAGCTTTATATAGGCCCTTGTGAAAGTTCAATTAACGCAGGAGATCACTCACGAAGAGCTCACTCATGTTCATGTACGTTATTTCTGCTCCTCCAGTTAAAAACAACAATATCGTATTTCTTTATTTTGCGTTCATCTTTATTTTGATTTGTTGTCAAGCAAGTCTGTGACGGCCTTGATTTATTTAATGACATGAAAAGTCGAAATTTCTATGCGAAAAACATTCGAGTGTTAAGGTGACTTTGGTACTTACCTGACCACCGGCCAGTCCCTCAGGTCCCTGAGGTCCGCCCTCTCCCCGGCGTCCCTGGGCTCCAGTCACTCCGACCTGCCCTGGTGGTCCGGGTTCTCCATCCTCGCCCTTCACAGAACAAGAAACATTCGTGTAACTATCTCTCACAAGAAACACAATACGACAAAGAATAGTAAACTACAACACCTCATAAGATCAAAAAGGGTATGGTACTGAATCGCCCATTTTGTGTGTGTGTGTGTGTGTGTGTGTGTGTGCGTGTGTGGAGAGAATAGCAATGCTTTGATAAAGACGGCGGTTTGCCAGTGTTTGATCATTTACAATAAAACTAACAAAGAAATTGATAACTTGGATTTGCCAGTGACTGAGCAATCATGGGCAGCTGTTCGACAGCTACAATTGAACGCTTGATCCACCTTTGAATATGATGATAGTACTTCTCTGCCTATAAGATAAAGCCATTTCAAACATTGATACAACTTGACTTACACGGTCTCCTCTTGATCCTGGTTCTCCGGGTGCTCCTTGGGCCCCATTGAATCCCTGAAAGAGGGTGGGACGAAAACAAGGTCTTTGTGTCATTTTATTTCTCAGTGAATGATGAAAACACTGCAACCTCTCCATTTTTCCACAAGAAATTACCAGCTTAAAGGGATCGTACAGTATTGGTGGAGATGAGAATTGGGCTTTAAACTTTTTGCGAGATACCAAAAAAATACTTATGTTATAGTACAGAGCATACCATTTTAAGAGGAATTCAATGTTTATCTGATGAAAATCGGGTCTGGAATGACTGAAACATCCAAAAACAAAGTAAAACAAAGCGATCGTAATAAAGTGTGGGTCCCACACTTTATTAGAATCGCTCTTTTTTGGATATCTCAGCCATTTCAAAACCAATTTTCATCAAATAAACGTTGAATTCCTTATAGAATTACATGCTCTTTCATATTTCATATGAGGTTCCTCATTATCTCACCAAAAAATGTTGAAACCTGAAATTAGGTCTCAACCAAAACTATACGACCCCTTTAATGGCAACAAACTAATAGGCTAAACCTGCTTATCCTGCGGATGTGGCGAACTTTAAACTTCATGTCTTGTTTGTCTTAAGAACAGCGTTCGCCAATGCCCATATGCTTCAACAGTCATTATTTTCTCATGCATTCTTCTTATTATGTGCACACACATTCACAGGATTACAGTCTACCATATTAAATATGCCAAAATATTAAGAAAGTCAAAAGTGAATAAAGTATACAGAAAATTTTCAAACAGCTACTACCGTCTGTCAATAACAGAGATGATAATATAATTCAAGCTTGTATGTGTGTGTGTATGGGGGGGGGGGAATAAATAAATATCTATTGATAGGCACGAAAAAAAAAAAACTTTCTGGTCATATATCAACCACTTACTAACCCTACCTATCAATCTTCTTTCTGACAAGACAAGTCAGGCGAAGATTCCTCTATACGAATACTTCTACTTCATATGAACTCATCATCTATAGCCCAGAATTATCAAACCGAGTCAAAGCTACTCACAGCCTCGCCCTGTACTCCAGGGGGTCCAGGTTGCCCTGGTGGTCCCTGTGCTCCCTGCAAGACGGAGAAGAGAAACCACAGTTATATTTCTTAACATCAGACAGAATTAAGGAACAATAGAATCGTGATAATGATGAGCCAAACGTTGAATTCACACCATAACCGATTTGGGCCTCCAGAACACAATGTCAATACCAAATATTGACAGTTTTGGCGAGATTATGATACCTGAGACATCTCCGATCTCCGCAGACAATAGTCCGCAGCTGACTATAGCTGCAGAAGGATGCAGACATTATTATTGGACACAGTGCGTAGGATATGTATTATTATCTTGAGAAAGTTGTTATGACATTTCAGTTTTGATACAAAAACAGCAACAGGAAAACAAAATCACCAAAATATTTCTGCTAACATCTCAGGACTGTTTGCTAATTATAAAGACTTAATACCGAATGGTTTGATCCCTCGAACATCATACTGAGAGTTCTGGACCATTTGCGTTGCTGCAATGGTTTCCACTTACCTTCTGTCCATTTGCTCCGGGAGATCCTTCTTTGCCAGGTGAGCCCTGCAAGAAATCAAATCAAAATGTTCATACTTTGATAACCTATGTTTGAAATAAACATCCGCAATAAGGAAAGTCATCGCATCAACATTAAATAATCACATTCCTTAATCATCTTTTTTGTATATAGATTCTCAGATACTATACGACTATGTATCTATACTGATCTATAACGATAGATTAGAAACTGCTTCTTTTAGCACAGTGTGTTCGTTATCCATATAATTAGAATGAATATCTTATTTTCACTGGTTTTGTTTTGTTTTTTTACTCATCAAGAAATATGTATTTTTGTCAGATTGTGGATGAGGCACAAGGTAAGAGACTCACAGTTGGCCCAGTCTTTCCGTCATTTCCGGCCGCTCCATCCTCTCCAGGTGGACCCTGCAAACAATGAGAAAAATGTTGCAGGATAACGATTGTAGCAAGCTTCATTAACCTGATATCTAAAACCAACATATTCCTGCATCGATCTGTTATAATTATTTCAAAAGCAATTACAAGAAGATGATTCCGAATTAGGCAAATCGTCATTAATATTTCATGTTGATTTGTTATATTCGCTATGTGTTACTGATGATCTTTCCAACCACTGGCAATTGATTTTCTTCACGATTTTGTTTGATCGGTTAATTAGCCCTAACATTTAAAAACTCCTGATAAGTTTGTAATTATAGACTTGATTCATGATATGGTATTAGTAATAGTTTTCCATTCTCCTTATCTTGTCTGTGTCAGCGTGAAAAGAAACTCAAAGTATAGGTAGATAGAGGGCGGTAATTTCAACTCACATTCACGCCAGCCTGTCCTGGAGTTCCCGGCGTGCCTGGGGTTCCCTGTAAAAATAGAAGCAAGAGAAATCGTAAATACATCCACTCACGAGTCAACATGGCTGTTTGCCAGAATATCAACAACTTGCCTGTGAGCCCCACTCCAAACAAGACTGATTATGTCCAGAAAAGACTTATGTTGTGTATACACGTAAGAATTATTTCATGATACATTTGAAGATTTATTTTATTCATGGGATGTAGATATACTCTCAAGAGATGAACAAACAGAGAGGGCTACGAGTTGCTCTCGACATCATGATTAACTATCACCAAGCCTTCTCGATTCCTTTTATTTGTTCCTAATTTTTATCATGACATTTAATAAGCATGACTTACTTTACACTTGGATAGTAGAGACAACACAACAGAAAATATAAGGACACGATTGGCAACAGCATCAGATTTGGAACAGTTACAGACAATAAAGTCAAGTGGAAGTTCGGCGAAAAATAATCACTTAATCTATTATCGCATATGCCATCATTACGCTACTATCGTTTTACATTCTGCAAGCCCTTCAATGAAGTTCTACTTAATTCCATGCATTGAGTTGGGTGTTCTATAATAGGCCTACTCAACGCGATCAACCATACTGTATTATGCATAGAGACTATTGGGGTTTGCATGTGTGCAAGTAAACTCACCCTGCTTCCAGCATCACCTGGTGATCCTGGAGCTCCCTGTTCACCAGTGTCACCCTATATGGGAGAGAGGGGAAGAAACACATCATATTGGTAAGAAAAGATTCACATTTCTTTTCGCAACAATAGTAGCTCAAGACGAAGACCATGTACCTGTCATTGTTGTTCAAACGGCACGTGGTGGTATGTGTTTAAATTCTAAAAAGCCATGTCCACCCTTCCCTTCCACCCTTCCTGAGATCAATACTTTGTTACAAAGCAAATATTTAGGTAATAAGTCTTTGTCTCTTGTATGGTTGTGCAGCAAGTGTTTCTTCCAGAATACTATATGGATCCCGAGTACTGACTGAATGAATAGTGGATGGAAGCGGATTCATTGTAAGGGAGGAGAAATCAATGATATGGTGTTGTCGCACGAGATTAATCAAAACCATTTGATTATGAAAACAAAAGGCGAGGTTTTGAAGGTCGAGGAAAAAATTCTGCAGAGAGAATATGATTTGGTTAGAATTAAAGTAACTCAATTAAGACTGTAAACACAATGAATAACACCTGTTACGGGGGAAAAATCGTAATGCCGCTCTACAGAGGATTCATTGAAAGTGAGATAATACTGCCGACCGGGACTGCGGACTGTTGATTGTCGGGCAAACTTCCTGTATGGACACAGTCATACAGAGGGACCCTGCCACACTGTCTCTCTATGTTACATTGTCACATTGTTTTGGAATTATTTTTGAAAACCAAGCATGTAGTCGGTATAATGTAGCTTATTTATACAGGAATACTTACCATAGCGCCACTGAGTCCTGATGCTCCAAGAAGACCTGGTGCCCCTTGGATACCCTGCAGAGGAGATGGAATACCAATGTCAAGGTGAGTTGGAAGGAATAGACCCACGGTAGATTGGGATTCTTCCTATGATCTCATGCTTTTAACCAACTTTCTCTCGGCATTGCTATATTTACACTACTAATTAAGCTTCATTTGATTTTTTTTTTGTCATGCTGTCGCTGAAGAGTGTTTTACACAGCATTATCATGATGACTATTTGGTATTTGAAAAATTGATCAGTGTTGAAATGTACCGTCACAGCTCTTAGGCATTTCATTGAATTCAATTTACGGCCACGTCAAACAAAGGTCCTTCAGTTGATCAATTGACGATAGCGATCCGTAAAGTGGGGGGGGGGGGGGCATTTACAGGGGTGCACACGCCCCCCCCCCCCATTCTTTTCTTTTTATTTCTTTTGCTTATACAAAAAAATAAAGAGCCCCCCCCCCCCCCACTGGTAGATGTTGGATACTTATAACAACCAATGATTATGATATAATTATGTCGCATTCAGTTTGCCACAATATACAGTTCGAGGATTTATTACTTAATTATGAAAGCATGATGTAAAAGGTACGTACAGGTTCCCCCATTGGTCCACGTGATCCGGATGGTCCAGTCAAGCCGGGTTCTCCCTGCAGATTTCATGTGATAAATTCCATGACAAATATTCATTAAATGGGATGAATACTAGCTTGAAAATTGAAGTATGTGCTCAAAAATCATTTATGAAAATTTAATCAGTGTCATGCAGTGAAGAATTTGATATTTTCGTGTCAATATTGTATACATCATAGTATGTTAGGCAGAGGATCTTCTTTAAGAAAATAGTTTAAGCAACTCCTTACTTCTTCTCCGAGGCTTCCTTGTGGTCCAGGTTCTCCGGCTGCTCCAACTTGGCCCTGTGAACGAAGCAATCAACAGGTATATACTAGTACTGCTTAGATGAAGCAACTATAGCTAACCAGTTGATATCACAAAAAATCTTTAGTTCATGCTTCATAAGGAGTTCAAACAAAAGAGAGAGAATTTACGAAGTTGTCTTCATAATTGAAATAAATGCATGCCACATTTGCCTCAATCAAAGAATTAGTGCTTAAAAGACTGCAAATCTGGTGGAAGACGTTTAAACTTCTTTAACTTATCACGAATGAGACCGAGTACGAAATGCTGTGACTTTTTATCTGTGAAAATATTATCCTTGAAGCTTTGAATTTGTGACATTCACCGAGTATTATGGAGTATTATGCAAATCATGCTATCAAACTTACCCTAGCTCCAGCAGGTCCACGGGCTCCAGCAATTCCAACGAAGCCAGGAATACCCTGTCATGAGAAAAACGAGACAAATTTCTTACTCATTGGTTGTGTGTTACATTGTAACAATCTTCAATTTGTTACAAGTACCCTCAATAAGAATGGTTTCTATGTTGAGATGTCTGGTAGAAATATCATTGGTCAAGCAAGGGTAATAGAAGGGAAAAAATACTTGCGTGACTTATAGAGTTCGACTGGTGTATGATTTAGGAAGTTAGAGCACTAAAATCAATAGAACATCAACGGAGGAAATGTAACGATTACACTTATGTCAAAATTCAACTTTATCATGTTAATCGAAAGATTATAGTGAAAACTCATAATAGATATCTTCCTCAAAGTTAATTACAAATACAAAAGAGAGTAGCTGTACACTGGGGGAAACTAACGTGATTGTGTGATAAGGCAAGCAATAAATCATACTATTTAGTAAGAGATTAATTCTGCTAATGCCATCAATCTCGAAAGTTACAAACCACATCTCCACGCTCTCCAGTTATTCCGCTGATACCAGTCACACCCTGTGAAATACAAAGAGGAATTTAATGAACAGTCATTCAGATTCAGCAAATTAGATGAAATATTTCATGAGATATAAACATATCAGTCTCTTCAACATAATTATGACTGAAAATATATCTTCATGATAACTGATGTTGTCCGTCTACTGACAACAGATATGGTCCTGATGTTACTTCCTAAGCGTGTTCGTAATAGCAAAGGATGAAAAAAATTTTGTCTCCTAAATACACAGATCCACGCTTCTTGTTCTATGACATTTGACATTCTATGACATGAGATGCAAAATGTTCATTCAGTCTTTCTTATAGTATATCAGAGAAACAAGTGGTGTTCTTAGTACCTGAAATTAACCAAACTCATAAAGTAGATTTTACTTATGTTGAAAATTAAAGTCTTTGCTTAAGATATTTTGCGATCTTTTGAAGACCTGTCATAGGTTGGCATAACACTGAAGGTCACGGGGAAAGCCACGTGGTACGTGACGTCATTCATACCTGTGGTCCTGTGGCTCCAGCCATACCTGGTCTTCCTACGTCACCGGGAGTGCCCTACATCACAAGTCAATAGGGTGCATTGATTAGCCACAATCAGATCTAGACATTAACACTTTACAAGCATATGCCGTATTAGTCGAATACACAATATGGTGATCATGAAGTTTTATATAATTAGATGAATTAAGAAATTTTAATGCTGTTTGACACTCAATCACAGGTATGCGATCATAACTAGTATATGTTCTAGGCCTATCTGAAGATTGACGTCAATTTTCCTCTCTTTCTATTTCAGGTTTAATACGAATAGAACCCCTAAGCTTCCTTCATGAGGTTTCGTGAAACGATTATTAAACCTGATGGCATGGAGGTCCGCATGGAGGCCGGTCCCCTTAAGTACCACAATTTTCAACTGAGCGCTCGACCTCGGGTATCATGTTGATTTTTTAGCAAGGCTTCATGCAACGATAACTGCCCAAGGAATAAACATTTATTCCAAGTTATTGAATCTTCAAATCAATTCGATTCACGTTATTGAAAATTATAGAAATGGATTGAATTGAGAAGGAAGCAAGATGATCCACAGCATTTGTATGGCGCCATTTATATCTGTTTTAAAAAACATTCAGAGATCAAGTCAAAAAAAGACGAAATTATGATGAACTTACCATGATTCCAGTGGACCCATCCTCTCCGTTATTTCCTGGTACTCCCTGCATGGAGGTCAAATTAATGAGAGCGATCAACAGTGTGTCAAAACAGCCGTGACATCTACTCTTCATCATTATGACTAAAAGATCTCCCTGACCCGGTAGCCTGAAAGAATGAGATTCCAGTCCAGCATGTCTGCATATATCTAAGAAGTATAATTATATCGTGTTTAGCAACAAAAAGCAACGTCTATCTTCCCTCGATTATTACAGTGATTATAACTAGAGAGTGTGGATCTGTTTTCCACAAACACGGGTTACCCTTTTAGTCCATGACAGAAAGAAACGAAGCTATGATGAATTTTAGAAGCACAGTCTCACCCTGGAAATCAAAATGCACTCAGTTACCATGGTTACACGGCTCGAATAAATACCTAAGTCAGCAGTCGTGATCGAATAGTTAAAAGATAAGGGTATAGCGTGATCCACCTTCATTTAACGATACATATATAGCGCTTGTCATCCAAAACCAATTCACATTTTGTTGACATTTTGTTGACCAACTGGGTGCTGTACAGGGAAGGAGACGCGACTTTGAAATAGTATTCACTTTTCCCTAAGCAGCTGATATAATGGTAAAAACTCTGCCGTGGGAATGCTTGTTCAGGTGTACTTACAGGGGCTCCAGCGCTGCCGGGTTTTCCACGCTTTCCGGTCTCTCCGATTAGACCTACAGACCCAGTCGGACCTTGAGCACCACTGGTTCCAGTGACTCCCTGAAAGAGGAACGAAGTTAGAAGAGTGATAGAAGTTAACATTCTCATTACATGGCAACATAAGCGTGAAGAAGAATTTATCCTGTAGGAAAGCTGCCTATACCTGAACGAAACGTTGTTTGCTCGTTTTCATTAATCACGGGATAGAAAATGTCCTTGATTACCAAAACAGACTATTTTTTTCCAGTGAGGCCTAGATATTCATAGTTTTTAAACTGCTCTTTTCTTTTCTTTTTTTACTCCAAAAAAAAATCACATGTTACCATCCCCCTAATTCTTTGATAGTCTTTTCACTGCAAACTCGGCAGTTTAATTCATATCCTGACGCGTCAGTTGTCCGATTACCATCTTGAAAACCCCAGAAGTATCAAAGCCTAAAAATCGTTAAAACATCATGGGCCGGATATCTGGACTAATTTGACCTAAAATCTAAAACTGTGCACATCGGTAGATATCTTCAAAACATAACCAAAAAAAAAAAATATAGACATAGGAATTCACGCTTCACAAAATGATAAAGAGAAAGCAAATCCAACAAAGATGAGTACATCCCTTGGTTTTTGCACTATAGCTTTACACTCAAGGCAACTAAATAACATGATGGAGTGATTTCAAAAGCTCTTAAAAAATAAAATCATTTTAAAATTTTTACAAGTAGAAAAGGATATCATCCACAATCTTAACTGCATCTCATCTCTAGATCTATGACAGCATTGTGTCCAACCAATGTTACAACTCACTTGATTGCCTGTCGAGTTTATTGCTTATTAATCTCAGATTATCACCTTCTCCAAGTTCTGTTGTTGGAATATCATTAGTATCTTTACCTGTCCAACTTTGAACTGTTTAAACTGAAATAGTTTAATACAATACAAGTGAGTTTCGTAAGTTAGTTGAGTCATTTCTTCCAACTGACCTTGGCTCCATGAAGTCCGAGTGCTCCTGGCAGTCCTTGAGGTCCAGTCCTTCCCTATGGGATGGCCAACAAACAATGTTTTTAGACTCAATCAAAGCATGACAAAACAATTTCATATCAACTGACAAGACTTTTGAATGACGAGGAAAATAAAGAGAAATGGATCCCTAACAAAATAACAAAAGAACAACATTAGGGTGCACGACAAAGCAATACTCCTTGACAAATTAGAAAAGATATTTAATATGCCTTTGTGACCAATGTTTCATGACAATGCAGCAAAAACTCTCAGATTAAATGAGTAGACGACATTGTAAATGGATATTATGCAGATATATTCAAACAGGATTTGGAGGCCCTATCTACTAACACAAAGGTATGTCTAGATGTGACTAGCGGTGATTCGAAGACATAACGATGTTTTGTACAATGATTTGCTATCTATCTCATTTTTCATGGATTGTAAATGAAAACTGCTATTGAAACCCGTGTCATAGATGTAGGCCCTTCAGAAAAAAGAAAAGAATTATCTGAGGAAATGAACTTACAGTAGAGCCCTGTGCGCCCTGCTCGCCAGTAGTTCCCCGTTGACCCTGTAGCCACAAACAAGTATAAAGACAAGTGGTTAAAGGTCCTGTTTACCTTGGGAGCAGTGATTTAAAAAATTTTCAAATATCACATTTCATGCATATGTGTAGGTGTGTTGTATCACAAAACATCCTGCCATATAAAATTTTTGCAAAAAAGCCTAAAATATAAGGAGATATCAGCATCTTTCTCATTAAACCGTAACTGTAGACGGTTTAGTCTGGAAACAGTTTTATTATAACTATTGTTCACATTTTGTGTATTTAACAATACTTAGCATCGATTATACGGATTCAAATTTTTACAGTGGTTGTTTCTATCCCTAACTCACACTTTAGAACCATTTTAAAGCACTAATGCTGGGTTTTTGTTTCGTCTGCAAATGGTAAATTATTCCTTTAAGATAATCAGCCGTCTTCAATAGAACGAATACATTGGTGCAGGTCGATCAACAAAGACTGTCTGGCTGTAAATGGTCCTTCATTCAAGAGGTGGAGTAATTTATCTGGGTAACTTGATTCAAATGATAAATAACTATGCTGTAGACAAACTATATATTTCTTCTTTTCTTTTGTAGTTGGTAATATCATCATAATGAAAGATAAAAATTGAAAGACCACACAGAAAGTATTTCCGACGAATGGCAAGTATTCAAGTGAGTCATAGATTATACTGTAATTCACAATGGGGCAATGATACATACGGCTGGTCCCTTTGGTCCGGTTGAACCGGTAGCTCCAGTCAAACCACGTGCTCCCTGTTTGGGACAAGAAGAAGAAGAAGAAGAAGAAGAAGGAGAAAAAGTTACACTCAAACCAAATAAGAAGGCTGAAGCAGCTCAAAAACTTCAGAACTGTCTTGAGGACATCAAAATCTGGTCCTCAAACAACAAGCTTTGCCTCAATGAACAAAAATCAGAGATGATCCATATATATTCCAAACATAGAAACACCAATTCATTCCCAGATTTAGTTTCTGACAATGTTTCTACCAAGTGTAGTGAATGGGTACGCGATCTTGGTTTGATTATTGACAAAAATTTACCATTCAACAACCTTATAAGCACATTTGTAAGGCAGCATCTTTTGGATTGTTCAAAATTGGGAAGATAAGGAAACTACTTGACCGACCTACAACTGCCAAATTAACTCATGCATTTGTTTCTTGTCATGTAGATTATTGCAATTTCATATTTTCTAACCTACCTCAGACACATTTATTCCCACTTCAACGGATACAAAATTCTGCCGCAAGACTTGTCTCCCTCTCCAGAAATCCGAACCCATTACTCCAATCCTCCGTTCTCTCCACTGGCTTCCCATACATCACCGCATATCTTTTAAAGTTCTTTTGCTTATATGCAAAATTTTGAATGGGCAAGCCCCCAAGTATCTCACAGATCTTGTTTCTTTACGTTCCATTACTTCCTCAAGATCCCTCCGTTCATCCTCTACAATGCAATTGACTCCTGGACCTCGTACTTCCACAAAATACAGTGATCGTGCTTTTTCTCCAATTGCCCCTTCTCTTTGGAATTCTCTACCTGCCTATATACATCAAGTTACTTCCGTTAATCAGTTTAAGACTCTGCTGAAGACTTATCTTTTTAGTAGATAGTCCTTTGGAATGGTCCAGTTGTGGGGCGGTCGATGGAGGTGCACACTGATTTTGATTTTCAGTACTTATCGCATTTATACACTGTATCTATTTTTTCTTATTTTTTTTTTGTATTTTTGTATTTGTATTTTGGTATACTTTGGTCTAAATATTAATTTTCCGGTAAAATGTGCGCTTAGAAACATCTGTATTAAGCGCCTTATAAATGTATTGTATTATTATTATTATTATTATTAAAAAGAAGAAGAGCTTCTGACTCTGTGCAAAACACATCGTTGATACAACCATCATAGTCTTAGTGGCAATGAGATGATAGAAGAAATCTACTTTAATATACACAATAACATATGACATAAACACAAAGTTGTTGAACATCTAATAGTAAAGATGAATATCTCTCACTCAGGGCGAGTGATTAAGATGCAGATGAATTGGTGTCTGCTCTGTGTGTGATATTCACTATCAACAATGATCAATGTACTGCAGGATGTATCAGCATGCGGGATTTTCTGACAAGATTGCAAAATGTTCAACATGTTCAACGTAAAAACAGTACTAGTAAGATGTGGGTAAATTATATGAATCTCCTCCCCATTTCGCAGTGATATTGTGCATGTAAAAGTTAAACACGATCCATTTCTCTTCGTTCTGTATTGACGTTGCTTATCCAAATAGTTTAAAATGGCAACTGAGCAAAAAACAAATCAAAACAGGGTATCTTAAACAGCGAAGTTTGTTTCCTTCTTACTCCCTCTACAACACTGCACGTCCTGTCGAGTCACAGGTCGAGTACCTGGCTATTGTAGGATTGCATCACTTATGTTCGGTGCCTTTAATTAACAGTAATCCTACTTTGCGAATGAAAGTCTGGGATGGGGTCTAGCTCCTTTATTCAAACATTTCAAACTTACAGTATTTCCGACCGGTCCTGCACTGCCAGGGGCGCCATCAATGCCAGATGCACCTCCTTCTCCGCGGTCTCCCTGTGCTCCTCGTCTGCCCATTCGTCCCTGCAACGCAGTCCAGCACGATGTTGAAATGTCATGATATTGTCAATACTTTCATAAAATAAGCAAATGTACACATTATTATCATTTATCACACCTACTATATGCTAAACTAAGTGCTTAACATTCAGGATCTATGGTGAAAAGGTCGGGGAGACCATACATTACCTTTTACGAGATACAAGCATAAACGATTATGTATATCATTATATACAGTGTATGTGTATGTTACTGTGGAAGATACTGTACAACGATGCTCTTGAAGATCAGCAAGAGTATATACTAGGGGAAACAGGGGCGTTTTATATCAACATGTAACTCACAGTCCATCCCTTGTGTCCTATCGCTCCTGGCATTCCTGGTGTTCCGGGGGCGCCCTGCAGGGTTGTCAAACGAAAACAGTATAATAGGATGAGAAAAAACTTAGGGGCAAGAATGTGTAGAAAAAAATAACTAAAGGAAAATTATCAAGATCTTGTTTTCGAACACGACAATGAAATACTGAATTAATAAACAGTCCTCGCTTGTCGTGATTGCTGTCTGCTTACACTGTGCTTATTCTTGACCGATCTTGTTACTTTGTTTTCTTCAGCTGGTTATAATATTTTGATGAATTGCTGTATAATAGTGGTTTCATCAGATGCACACAAGTTCAATTAACTACTATACTCCAGTGTGCCAGCATAAAAGAAAAGAGGAAGGTGTTTACGATGAGTAACTGGGATATCATAACCAAGCTCACTCACACTTCTTCCGTTCTCTCCAGCAGGTCCAATTTCTCCAGCGAGTCCATTCTTGCCCTACAGAATACAAAAATAAGATAATAATATTTAGTTCAGTATTATGAAATGAGCAAATCTGACAGTACTTACGAGAAGAACATCATACTATAGAGCATAAAATTCTGCATGTGTGATTGACGTACACACACACACACACACAGACAGACACACACACACACACACACACACAACACACTACACCCCACCCCACCCACAAACATATATATTTAGAATAAAATGGGGAACCATATGTTTTTAGACCAAGAACAATTCAGCTGGCCGTTTATATGATTATGAGTTTTTTTATTTATATTTTTATTAGCTTGAGGAAATTGATAATAGAAAACAACTGAAATGATACATTCATATTAACACTTATATGAATCGGGACAAGAAATCACATTAGTCACTTTAAAAGATCATTTTTTATTCTCTCTCTCTCTCCCTTTCTTCGCCTCTGATCTCCCTCTAATGGACGGTTTTGGTTCCGCTCAGTGTACACGACGTGTCGAATAAAGACACAACGTGGGGTATCAATTAAGGCTTGACTTTAGGTTAAAATCTTGCATTGACGTTCTCTCCAAAGTGACGAAACTCATCGTTTTAACGTACACTGAGACACACAGGAAAACACAACTCTATACTGTACACAGGTACGTTAATCATCTCGTGAACTCTCAACAATGCAGATTTGAACGTGGCTGTAGAAAAGCCTTGCTAATATCACAGAGTGTTTATCCTTTAAGCTTCATTTTCTTACAGAGATCTGTGTATGTATCTCATGATAATATTACGGCATTTCATGTTGTGTCAATAATCTTGTGTCTTCTATTCTTTTGATACAACTGTGGAATATGAATTAAGGATACTTACGTCTTTGCCATCAAGTCCGTCGTCTCCTCGTGGGCCGCGGGGACCACCGATTCCCTGAGGCAAGTATGAGTAAGGGAAAGATAGGACTTTAGACGAGAAGGACCAACAATACACACACTAATATTGACATATGACACAGGTAAGGAGTGAGAGGAGAAAGTGTAATCCATATAATCCACATTCCATCTACCAGTATATACAATATGGCACGATTTGGCATGACAGTCACGTCTAATTTGTTATCTTTTTTTTTCGTTTGTTGTATAGTTGGATTTTTATACTTTATCTTATCCCGATCTTCATGAGAATAATCTGGAGTAGGACAAAGAATTATATATTTCAGTATTATCCACTATTGACGGGCTCCATTTCGATGTTAAACAATAGTTTCTTCTCACTGTCCTTAGAATCTGGTTTTAATTATCTGATTATGTATAGTTGAATACGATTACACCCAACTTGTTTGAACAACATCAGGAAATATACTTAGCTCTGTATGTATGAATGTATGAATGTATGTATGTATCTATGTAAGTGTGTATGTGCGTATGTATATATGATGTCATATCATGTCAGCATGCAAATCAAGTGCATCTTGATGTTTTAGCAACCAAATTAAGAAAGACTTGAAACCTACGATTTGTCCACTTGGTCCTGGTGCACCGGGTGGTCCTGGCAATCCAACGGCTCCCTAAGGAGGAGAAAGAAACAACGTTATCACACCGTACTTCAGATTTAATCGCTATTTTTATGAACTAGAAACGATGCCATGACAATGTTTTGACATTATAAAATGCGTACATTGTTCATTACCTATTCACTTTCACACAAATTAGTGAAGACTGAATTATGAAGTAATTAGTCTATGAAGATGTCACAGCGCTTTTTTCTTTCCTTAGATTCACTCTGTAGCCATGGATTACTGGTAGTAATAAGGGAAATTATTCTTCGATAAAGCTAATGATTCCTTTCCTAAAATTCCATTTATCTTTATCACACGAAACAGAGTCAGCATTGAAGACTATATATATATATATATATATATATATAATTTTATATTCTAATAGTTTTAATACTGTATATATTTCTATCATGAAAAAATAATTGTACACAGTGACAAAAATAATGTGATTCGCATAGAGCATTAAGAGAATGCTGTATCTACCCTTGATCCACGAGTTCCTGCATAGCCGGGAGATCCTGGTCGACCCTGTGTGGTAGATCAAGAAAAGTGATTTTCAAACCTGTTGGTACATTAACACTTGTGAAAGCATCAATCTAATTGCAATGTTCAGGGAATATTACAGGACTTTGTATAAATTACTACGAGCAGTTTGATTGTCAACGACTAGCACGTGATGTACTCGTTCGCAAACATTTATTCCAATCATAATATAGTCAAATGTTACTATGATATAATATTGACATTTTCAATAATATGTCATTATGAATGCCTGATAACATATACAGAAGATACCTTTCCTGAGGTGAGGAACCTCTGCTCTGAAAAGTCTAGGAAATTATGTGCAGGACAATTTCGAGAATGGGTGATGTCAACAAAACCCCAAACAAGATCGCAACATATTTTTCTAATGTCATGAAGAAAGGAAAGAATACGAAAAATAAATAAGCATCCTTTTTGTTATATACTTACAGGTCTTAGCGGCGTGTATGGGTAGGACATGGCAGCCCAGTTCGGTCCCTTCTGAGTTTGTGCTGCAGCAATTGCCTGAGAAAGTTAGTGACGGACAAAGAAGAAAATAAGAAGACAAATCGGCCTATAGGTAAACTTCTGATAAAGTCATTCACTAGATACGTAAAGACATAGGAGACTATATGAATTCAATGAGCGAGTCATATTTTGTAGTTAGTATAAGCGATAACTCATAAAGTTATTTGATATGCTTAATTAATTGCTTAATCTATATTATTATTAAAGAATATAATTATTAGGCTTATGCCTTGCAGATCTTCATAATGTAGATGACGCCATGAGTGTTGCAAGTTCTTGATTCCTTCTAATTTGTATTATTCCTGCCTTTTGTCATCGTAAATCGCAAACAGAAAATGTACAATTTTGTTCAATTCAGTTCGGTAATGGCTTGTTCATGGAAATAAGACAGAATGAGAAAGCAGCCAAATGTTGACTGATACAAGATTAAAAATCAAGAATACAGATAAAAGAAGTTAAAACTGAGTGAGAAATAATGCCTATTCTGTAGAAATGCAATAACAGGGACATACTTATAAGCAAAACACTAACGCAAATATACAAGTGAAGGGATCATCGAAAGTTTGGACGGTGTTATTAAAGGATTATAGAGAATTTTTAACGACAATAAAATATTGTATTACACTCTTTATATATTTTTATTAAATTTTTTCATTTGCCATGTTTGCATTGATTGAATGTAGGTGTATTCTTTTTTCACGTGAAGGTCATGATGATGATTTCCATACCTAGGAGTGTATATGTATTCTGTTCGTGCCCTCCTTCTTCAAGTCATACTCCAATAACACAGAGCTATCCTGCTCGACTCTTTGCGCATTGATGAATTAGCTCGTAGTTAAAACACAGATATCCCTGACTATACTCAAAACAATATGACACTTAATCAGTGTGAAGTTGTATACTACTCTGTTCGTTTGGAAATTGTTTAGAGATCCACTTTTCGGTTTTGTAATACAAAGACATGACTATGAAGCCACGGTGCAATATTGAAATGGTAGACCGGCAGGAATTCCTTCTTACCTCACCGGGTGGTCCAGGGGGTCCTGGGGGACCGGGATTTCCACGTCTGCCTCCTTGGCCATCAGGTCCTTCTTCTCCCTGGGAGGTTTAAAGTATTATATTTGTATCACTTTATAAGGTCTGTCATAATCTTCCTTTTCGGGGTGAGATATAAACATTTTTATTACAAAGTAAGACTTAATCATAAATATTGATATGATTCTGAAATGAAATGTATGTATGAGTGCATGAGTATAGGACTTACGCGGTCACCAGGGGGTCCCATGTAACCCTCGGGTCCTCGCTTTCCACGGTAACCCTGGAAGGAAACAGCATTAGAAGATATTAGAGTTTGTGTTTCTAATTGTATTTTGATCCATTTAATTTTTAAACGCTGGATGTTTATAGGATATCAGGGCCACAATCTATACAAAAGACGGAAAAAATAACGTGCAGTTAAAATGTGAACGTCGGTCTATATTACAGAAAAATCTTGATATGATGTAAGCTATGTCCCAGTGGATTCATTCACACATTGTCAACTGTTACTTTATATAATTCCCATCCGAATTGGCATTCATTCCACAGAGGTACGTTATGCACCCACGAACTATATAAAGGGGTACAGATAAGGATCTTAAAACCGTGGGCACTTAATAAATAGATCTGATCATAACGATTGGGGAACAAATTAATCTTTTGTATCACGAAGAAAATCGTAGTTATAAAGGTGTACGACGTTTCGCTGGCTTCTGCTGTGTTTCGTCAGGTACAATGAGACATGGTGGTGCGTTCTCATGACTGTGTATACGTGACGAAGCTCAGCAGTAGCGAGCGAAACGTCGTACACCTTACTACGATTTTCTTCGCGAGACAAAATATTAATTTGTTCCCCAATCGTTATAGCATACACCGCGATGGTCAACACCTTCACAAGATCTGATTATGCTGTTATTTCCCTTGTTTAAGCCTGCATATTTGTCATCTGATCATATACCAGTATAATTATGATTGCGGTAATGCCGCCATTAGTTTTAGTGTTCCAAAGTTACTTCGCGCAAACTGCAATAAACATCACTTGTGAACATCACGAAATATCATAGGATTTGCATCGTATATTTACCTTCAAACGTACTTCGTTAACTGGCTTGACTCATTTATTCATTATTTCTTCTACTATATATATAATGTTCCATCCCAATCGTCCACGTCGGTAGTAGATATGAAAGTGTCGCATCTCATGTGCAAAGATTGAGTTGGACCTGATTGTGGTGAGATCATTAACCATTTCTGCACTAATATGTCAAATGTGCACAGAGTTCTATACACACACACACACCTATGGACAGAATACATAGAGGGTTAAAATGTCATCAAATTTTGTATCAGACTTCGGCACACACAAAAAATACACGCACAAACACCTCCATATGGGTAGTTTTTTTTTTTTTCACGCGGTCTTGTCAAAGATTGTAACAAAGTCTATGTGTAGACCGAATGATTACTTACTGGTGGTCCAGCAAGGCCAGGTCTTCCGGGTGGTCCTACCATGCCAGGCTAGGGAAAGAAAGAAGAATAAATTGCACTCGAGGTACTGTCTTTTGTTTTGGGTATGTATCATTTTAAGAAAAGGTGAAAAAATTCATATCAAACTCGCATGACAGCCATAACAGACACACGCGCTGTCTGAATGTTTCTGGCTGTGAATAAGTGTCATAGATGTAACCTTCACATTTCGGGGGGGGGGGGGGGAGATCATTATACATGCAAAACTAACACATGTATAGTCCTACTATCAATACGTTCGACTGGAAGGGAGCGTCTTTCCCAACCTTAGGTTCAGCAATGGCGATTGAAAACCTGTCAAATTCCTTATAGACAATATGAGAAAAAACAAACCGTAAAAGATAAAAGACAATCATGTCCACAAAGAGGTAAAGCGTAAATATGATATTACGGGTTTCATTTTGACTTTTAGGGGAATCGGGATATTTTGCAGGTATCAATATATGACTCGTAAAACGTGATAAAAATGTAAAATGAAATCTTATAATTAGCGGCGACGGCAACAGTTTCACTTCATCTTTTGCTTGTTATTTGTTCATTTGTGTGTGTGTGTGCGTGTGTGTTTATGTGTTTTCTTTGGGCTTTTCCGTTGTTTTGTTTCGTTTTGCTTTTTTTCTTTGGTAGGGTGCAATGAAGATAATACACGTACCGGAATCTCGAATGGCTCCCCCTTGGCTCCTTTAGGTCCTGGTCGCCCTTGCACCTGTGATTGTGACGTTAAACACAATCGTCATTCCACAGTGACAAGCACCAAGAGCGTAGTTCTCTTTTGCTCGTCTTCCAACAGTATGTAAGATTCAGTTATTGTCAGTTACATTTACTCTACCAACGCGTGAAAGGTAGAAATGAAAGTACTGAAACTGTGTGATATCCTCTTTGTTCTTCCGTGAAATTTGAAGATGCAGTCACCCAAATTTGATTGAATCAGCGGTACCATAAACCGAAGTAGAGGTATAGTCGCAAGAATTGAACGCAGTCTAGAACCTCTATTATACCAAAAGAATTCGGATTCTGCGCTTCCAGCAACCCCGTTTTTGTCTGATACCAATTTCATTTAGGGTTATATACTGCCTTTCAAGGCACGTATGTTAGGTGTCTCCTTTTAAAGCGTCTATTTTTAAATCCACGGTTGTAAAATTTAGTAAGATTTGATTAAAGAAGAATAGTTGTTTCATTACATAGCGCTTTGCATCCAGTGGAAAAGGCGCTTTATAAATGTGTATACTATTATTATTATGAATATAATACACAAAACGTGATGACTTATACAGCATGTCAATAAATCAAGCGTCGGAGAAAATAAACGGCTCAGACTTGTAAAGTAAAAACATCAGTGTGGACTCACCGGAGGAGGTTCTGAAGTTGTTCGTATATCACGCAACAGACGCATTGTAGATGGGGAGAAAATATGAAAAATACATTTAATGATTCATACAGCGGGTGTTCGTTATCATCATTATTATCATTGTACAATATCATTCTTTCATGTGATCGGTTTACAAGATTACCTATCCTCACCTCTTTGTGTAGTTCTGGGATAAAAAAAACAACTACATATATTTAGTCTATGTCATCCAAAGTTTGTATCTGCAAATAAAAATTGCACATGAAGATGCAGAGTGGAGATTTGTCACATAGAGGTTAGAACATAAACAACTGGGTTAGAACAGGAAACAAAATAATGCATGCAGTTGTTTAGACATTAGACTCGAGGATATTTTTTCAGAACAGATGTGTATGCGGTTAGTTGTAGTCCAGACAATCTGAGTGAAAGGGGATAATTACGGAGCTCTCTGTCGGTGGTTATAAATTAACAATAACTTTCAGTTAACTAGAATGTAGAAAACACAATCATGAAGGATTAAAACGAATAGGAAGGGGTGGGTACATCAAATTCCATGCAAGGATTTTTTTTTTTAACATGCATGACAAGAATAATCAAATGGTTGTACCCTTCTCATGATTAGCGTCTCAACGTGCAAAGTGAATGAATGGAATTAGTTTAGATCTGGTGAGAGAGTTTTTTTTTTTTTTTCGTTTATTCTAGTTGTGAGATATAAAGTGTATTGGACCCACGTGCTTATGAGGTGGACATTACGGTTCCTTTAAATGAACGTGTATACTGTTAGGAGTAAGAAATACTTACGAGGTTTAGCACATTGCATTAATTTACAACTAGTGAGAGAGTCTTCACGAGTGCCTCTCATAGAGAAATCACTGGAAGAAGCCTGGTTCTTAGTCAGCTCAGCGCAAAGATAGTAGGGCTCCTGGCAGTTGACTTCTGAAGAGTCTACAAGGGCCTGAAGGTTACGGAAGACAATGGTATCGCCAGAATCCAGGTCGCGGCTGGCATCGGCAGGATCTAGACTTTGTGTGCTAAGGATGTTGCGGCGACCGGAACCATCGTTGTTGTTAGCGGTAAACGTTTCCAGGCGCCACAGATTGTTGCCCGCAGCATCCCCTCCTGTAGGGTTGGAATTGACCCTGAAGTCGAATGATAGTTCGTTTGGTCCCTCGTCCAGTTGGTCATCATCGTTCAATGTGAGTCGAGTGTCGTCTATCAAGACGCCTGGATGTGACATTAGAAGAAATGACAAGACTGACATGTAACTTTTTTAGTTATAACTTTTCAAAACCTGCACCTGTAAGGCAGATTTTGACGACAATGACAATTAGATTAGATGTTCATTAGGGTCTTCCAAGTTCCCACATTATTTTTAGCATAAATTCAAGGAAAAAAAAATCATACCTTCACAGTTAAGCTCGAAGCAGTCGACCAAGACTTCCTCATTGGGATTAGCCACCATCTCGAAATCAGGAGAGGCATCCCTGTCCTTACGCAGTTCGGAGCAGAAGTACCTGATTTCGTTGCAGGTCAAGCCAGTCATGTCAAAGTTGGTGTCTACTGCTCCATATCGGATGTTCTCCCCGGGATAGGCAGCCTTGTCTTTCTGGTACTGAGTGAAAGTGTAATCCCTCTGAGGGTTGTATCGCTGACCGCGGCCATCAGGGAAAGAACTGCCGAAAGTAGTAAGGCCCCACAGATTTCTACCCTGGGCTTTACCGCTGGAACGGTCAGCGATGGCGGTCATGTCGTACAGAATTCGGTTATTACGAGCTCCTTCCCTCACTATCCCATTTCCGAGAAGATTGGTCTCAACATCATTGATGATAACGGCTTTATGATAAATCAGACAGATAGAAAAAAAAATATTTTACCTAAAGTGACAACTCGGTGATAATACACCTCTCATTAAAGCAGAAGTAGTAGTAAATCAGCGGGCTCATAATTTCTTCTTTTTTTTTACTCAATGAAAATAGCCTCAAGAAAAGCCAGCATTCTAGTCTTATGACAATCTGATAGTGACGTTGTCGAAGTATTCATTTTCTTAATTTCATCACAACACGTACTTGGTCTGCTGCCACCTCCTACCGTGTTACTTACAAACTGAGAGATTACATCATGTCTACTGATAAGGATGTTATACACAAGCACAATAATTAATGTTTGAATCAGTTCTTGAAAATAATACTTTCGTTACTGTGTCGCGCAATTAACAGTTCATCTATTCGTTAATGACATCATCGTGATATTTTGGAGATGGGATTCTTATAATAAATTGACAAAACTTACGTCTACGACATGGCTGCTCCTTACAGCTGATGATGACATCACCGCCTCCTTCGATTTCAAATTCAAAATCAGGATTGGCGCGAAGTCCTTTCGAGAACTCGAGACAAAGGTATTTGTACTCAGAATCGCAGCCAATCTGTGATAGATCAAATTCAGTCTCGAGGTTTTTCAGCTCAAGTGGCGTGCCACCTCCATCAGCTGGAGTGGAGGATTGTCTACGGTTCAAAATTTGGCGCTTGTAACCCAGGCGAGGTCCTTCACCCTGTGGGTTCTGAGCACCGAAGACGCCGATGCGCCACAGACCGTCCCCGCTGGCGGGTCCGCTTTCAGGTAGAGTGCTCAGATCAACGTTAAATGTGACGTCATCGGGTTCATCAGCCCTAACTGGCCCGTTCGTCATGTCCCAGTCCAGGTCGTCGAAAATGATGCCTGCCAAAAGCACCATATGATAACGTCTTAGTTAACCTTGCACAATGTAACTGGCAATCAATACACACAAAGATAATAGCAGAGAGAACACATACTGTACCTGGCACTGCGTGAAACCGTGATCTTAATTTCATAATCTTTGTATTATTTGACTGTGGAACGAATTAGCATCCTTCGTTACCAAGCGTAAGCTGAGATATTCAAACCATCATCAGTTTTCCAGTTCAGTTCAGTTTGTCTTATTTGTCATAACATACAGGTACATGAAAGAATTACGTATATCACGTGTAAACATTAACATATTTCGAGGTACATGTACAAGTGGAGGATACTTTAATCAATGACTAGGATTACGGCCTGGAAGTAACATAGTGTATAAGAAAATTCCAAATTATAATTTGAACTGAAGGAGCAACAGCAGAAAAAAAAGTCCATGTAATCTTTAGTTAACGCATCAAGTTAACGCATCAATATAGGACTATTAGAAAATAAAGAAAGAAAATACGACTAATAGTCGCTATTTCCGTTACATGTGTGTAAATAGTCCGCAATTTTACCCTAATAACATAATTTCTGCGATCTTATCTGAAAGCAAACATATGTATTCAATGATCATCGGATAAGTTAGCGAGTTAAGTGCAGACAATACCAAAACAACGATTAGATTTTTTTTCCTAGATGAGAAAGGCGCTTCCTCACCCTTGCAAGCTCCATCGGGAACTTCGAAGCAGCTCCGCAGCACTGACTCGTCTGGTACTCCAGTGAACTTGAACTCCGGTTGAGACTGCTCGTCCCTACTTAATTCGTTACAGATATATTTGACCTGAGGGCATTTCAGGCCCGTCATATCAAAGTTCGTTGCCAGGGGAACAAAGTCCAGAGTATCACCAGATTGCAATACAGGGAGGGCAGCATGGTAGCCTGATAGCACTTGTTCCTGGAAGTTGTTCTGAGGCCCACTACCATCAGCACGCTCGCTACCCCACTGGCTCAGCGTCCACAGGTCAACACCTCGCACGGTTCCTGACTCATCGGTGGTGGTAGCTACTGAGTTGTACTGGATGGGGTTCTCTGCCTTGCCTTCATACAGCATCAGGTCAGACGGTATATTGGTGGGGCTGGACTCCAGGTTGTTCACTTCCACTCCTGTTGATTAATAATTACAAAGGGAGATATTCTGAGTAGATGTGGGTTTCATGAACATACACAGTAGTCAAGACTCTAGAGAGCTTTGAAATACACAACACGGCCAACAAGAAAGTCATTTATATTGCAGTGTCACAAACAGATCATTGTGCCTATGTTTCTTATTCAGACTTATAGTCTTGTTCTTTCTCTCATCTTTTTGTGTTCATACAGAAATTGAATATTGTGATGTACTGTTCCCTAAAAATATGTCACATTGTAAATTCATTATCTTATCACAAGACTGCAACATGCATTCTGCGAAATGTACTATACTGAACATAGGTGTTTAGAAAGCGGGTTTCAGACCTCCTATCGAATCATACGTATAATAACATCTCTAAGAGACATAATGCAAGCTTGAATGAAAGCGGAATATTTGCTGAAATACAGAATTGAGCGAGAGTGTAACGCGTGCAATGAAGAGTTCACAATGTGTGTCTCTTAGAGTGGACACAGAGAAATTGAGAAATGAATTTCTTGTTTGCAGCGGGCAGAAAAGATGTGTAATTCAAAGCTGTCTAGAGGAGGAATCAAGCATTATTTCGACATGAAGCATGGGCAGGAGAGGAGAAGCACAGGTGGGTAAATGCAAGATCTGCATTCTAAAGAAAAAGTATGCTCCCCTTACTCTTGAAAACCACCACATGGCTCCATGGACCTGGTACAGCTTGAGTCTCTTGCCTTGACGTTTCGTTGCCTCGACCTGGTACCTTCCGACCACATCTGATAGGTTACATCCCGTTTCCTAACCTAAAACCGTGACGATTAATGTCATTGGGGGAAATTGAATGGATGGAGTCCATTCGGGTTACAACAATTGTACCTAGAACACGGGTGGGTATACTTAATGATGCTGGAGGCCAAGTGTATTGCAAAGGTAAATAGAATAAGAAGTTCGGATAGAAGACAGATGAAAGAAAGAGTGAGAAGAAGAAAACGTTTGTGGTTAGGATGATTAAAATACCTCTGCATTCCTGCTCTTTGCAAGAGATAAGAGTGTCACCCTCTCCTGCAGTCTCGAACTTGAAGTCGGGTTTGGGACTCTCTCCTTTCTTAAACTCGATGCACAGGTAGCGATATTCATCACAGCCGAGCTCGTCAATGGGGAACGGTGTGTTAATGTTGTCGAAGCGGAGTGGTCCTCCTTCTTCCAGGGGCTGTGCCTGGTTGAAGGGATCTAGCATTTGCGTGATTTCGTCACGTCGTGGACCGCTACCATCAGGTGCTGTGGCTGCAAAAACGCCCAAACTCCACAGGTCCTGACCATTGACGTCAGGGCTATCGGGATCAAAGTTGATGTCTGCAGCTATGCTGAGAGGGGATGGCTGACCAAATGGAGCGTCACCCACTTCAGCATCCCAGTCAATGTCGATAGCAGTGGCACCTTTCGAATTCGACAATGATATCATAAGGGGCTTCTCAGTTAAACAAGCATCATTGTCATCATTACTAACAGAGTAATACACGTGACAATAACACATAATAGTCATTGTCACTTCAAGGAAAGTATTGAAGGTACTAACACAGTAATACACGTGACAATAATACATGTGGTATACAGATTGAGATGAAATCATTTAGACGTGATTAAAAAGTCATACACACGTAGGCAGACTGTAAACTCACACACACACACACACATACGCACACATAGATTTTTTTTATCCTTCTTGTAGATTTATAAATTTGGGTAGGCACATGCCTGTTACGGGTGTGGTAGACTTGTTACTGTCGATTTTATTATTTTATTTTATTTTTTGTCCGAAGCATTGCGATCCTACATGACTCACCTTTGCAGCGGTCCCGCATATCAATACAGGTGGTGGTTACTGACTCGTCGGGTCTTGCCTCGAATATGTAGTCAACGCTGGCCCTGGGGTTTTTCTCAAGATCAAAACAGAGGTACGGCGCATCTTCGCAACGGATACCTTCCATGTTGAAATCAAAGTCGACTTGCTCGAGAGGTAAATTTTCTCCCTCGTTCAAGTCAGTGGCAGCATCAGCGGGGTCGAGGATTTGCTCCACAAGCCCTGTCTTGGGACCAGATCCATCAGGCTTTTTGCTGGCATACGCCGCGACCTTCCAGAGGTCCTCTCCAATCACGTTCGTGGAGTCGTCTGCCGTGATTCCCGATAAGTCGACCGTGAGAGGATTGTTCTTGTTTTCGATCAGGACTTGGTCCCCCAGGTCAGCTTCGAGGTCCGTAAAGACAGCCTCTGCGAGTGGATCGTAGCAAGAATTACGAGTTAATACATCATAACAACTAGGCTGTAGTTTTAGATACACGTAATGATTGGTTAAAAGCTCTATTTTCGTCACAATCAGTTGCAAATTACCTATTCTTGACACGTTATGATTTTCTGTATGTGATTCGTGATCCGGGAATGTTGGATTCTTATATGACTGGTGCATTCATTCTTTCTTGACTCTTTCTCACACTACAGATTATTCCATATAATTGATTCGTTTGTTTATCAAATACACATGTATTGCGATCAAATACAAGTTTAGATTCCATGTGTGTGTGTATTCGAATCCTCAGACGGTGAACGACCTTGGCCGCGCGAGTACTATTTTCCCTTTGCACTTGTCCTACAATCCTAAATCAAGTTGTTCTTTAACTTTGAACGGAATAACGTTTCGACTCAATTAAGGATATGCTACTTCTGTCATGACAGTGATTATTCAAAGCTTTTATGAAGTGTGTATAGCAGTGGATATTGTTCTTAGATTTAATTGTTAAACTTAATTTTGTGTGATGTGAAGAAAAAAAAATAATAAAGTGTGTCATTGTCATGAGTACAGCCATTTCAAGCACTGATTTCAAATACTATATTATGTAAAAACTGTGTATCGTAAAGAGTGCATTACCTTATTTAGCTTCCATACGGAGCTAGAAAGATAAGCCGTAGCTATATAGATATATATAAGTTTAACATACATTTGGTTCATGACAGGTTCATCAGTAACAAACATCTTGATGATGTCTTAAGTCTATGCCTCTGTAAATTGGTGTTTGTTTGTTTTTATCTAGCATGGAGGAAAGCCCACTTCGTTTATCTTCTGACATGGTCAAGTATGTTATAAGCGTGTGTGGTTTGGTTCATTTGTTTTTGTCTGTTCTCTGACTACACATATTCAAGTATATATCATATATTCTTTTTGCAAATCTCGTGCACCGAACTAATGGTTGTTGTCGGTAAACCGTTATGTCAATGTTTATTGAAGAAATGCCCCACTCTATCCTCCCTGTGGAAAAAAAAAAGTTTTATCATTCATCTTTCATCAAATAGCAAATACAAATTAAGCATCGAATTCGACTTGATTTTGTTCATTTACTAGTATTTTAAAGATAGTGCCCAACTGCTAAGGTATGACTTGCAGCAAATGATAAGATCAATTGGTTAGAATGATGGCTCTATAGAAATAACTCTAGATTGTCCATTGATTTCTGCATATATCGTGTTACAAACAAAAAATAAAAATTAGTCAGACAGGTCAGCATTTAAGAAATATTCTCCATGTTTGAATGTTAAGAATGTTCAAGCGATGTTCTGTAAGCTTACTTGATAAACACTCTTGTTCCTTGCAGTGAACGAGAGTATTTGCCTCTGGGCTGTCGTCAGCAGCCCCATCAACTCTGAAATAATAGAGTGGTACGGGGTTCTCTCCCCCCGTGAATTCCACGCAAACGTATCCGAAGTCATTGCAGCCCACCGTTCCGATCTCGAAGTTGGTAGTGGCTCCTGCAACTTCCAGCATACTATCCGCTTCCAGGGTCTGGCCTTCCTGCGTGCGATCCAAGGTTTGTTCCTTGTAGCCAAACTTTTCGCCGGTTCCATCGCGATTTCTACTGCCGTAAAGACCCATTCGCCACAGGCCATTTCCCTGTACCATGCGATTGCCTTCGCGAAACATGACAGTGCTATCTATGCTCACGCCGGTCTCCTGCCCGGGTAAGACGCGATCCGTCGGCGTCAAATTCCAATCAAGGCTTTCAGCGTATACATCTGTTCAGCAGGAAACAGAGTATAATAGGGTTACAACTCTGTTTCCACGGGTTTGCTGTTGAGCAATGATTTCATTCTCCCTTTTCCTACTTCTTTTCTTTTTATTTTGCTTAGCGAATGGATGATGATCATGAAATACACAACAGCAGTTAAGCACTTCATAATCTAATTGCGCCGTAGCTATCTTGATTTCAAGGAGGACTAGTCACATTGCATTGATACCCAACCAGTGAACTTGGTTGTTGTTGTTTTTTTTTCCTCTCTCTCTCTTTTACGCCTTTTGCTGCATCATTGTCGCTTGGAAAGAGCAACGAAAGCGTAAGCCAAACCATATTTATACATTGTCTCCGAAGTTCTCCACTAAAGCTTCGATAAATGTCCGACACAGGTCATGTCATATTCCCCTTACACAAAGAACGCTTATTATCCCATAGTTCAATAACATCAATGCCATTCATGAAAAGTCCTTGTTGAAAGTCAATGAGATTTCACCATGGTTTTCACAGTCTTCCTATAAAGAAGCCATAGTCCGATCACGACAAAACGAAGTCCATGCACTTTAGAATTAAGAAGATCGTAATGCTTGCCAGGCCTGTACAAATAAACTCTGTTGTTTCCTTGTCTAACTGTAGTCTCTAACATCTTTTGATATTAAAGACGAGAACAAAGCCGTGCATATTTCGACATGTTATCATGTATGTCAAAACCTGAAAAGAATAAATCTCCCATGAACAATATACTTACTTGACAAACATTCTTGTTCTTTGCATTTTATGATTGTGTTTGCTTCTCTCGATGAGTCAGCTGCCCCGTCAACACGGAAGAAGTAGTTGGGATTGGGGTTTTCACCTCCGGTAAAATCGACGCAAAGGTAACCGTAGTCATTGCATCCCACAGACCCAATCTCAAAGTTGGTTACGGCATCCATTATCTCTAGAGGGCTGTCAGCATTAAGGGTGGTGCCTTCTTGCGGTCGGCTGAGAGTTTGAGATTTGTAGTTAAATTTGTCTCCGGAGCCGTCAGGGTTCCTGCTGCCGAATAGACCCATTCGCCAGAGCCCGCTCCCGGAAAGTTCTGGGTTTCCCTCGCGGAAAATGACGTTGCTATCAATACTGACCGAAGTCTCCTGACCAGGTATCACGTACTCCAGGGGCTCCAGATTCCAGTCGAGATCCTCAGCAACAATGCCTTGTGGAGATTGAAGATGATAAAACAACTTGGTCTGGGGATTCCATACTGAGGCATCGGATATATAACCATAAATGCATACAGGCTGTAACCTGCTTACTCAACCATCTCTCATGTAAGTCTTGTTTATAACAATGAAATGGGTTACTTAAGTCACACCATGTCTTCCAGTCTGGTTAGCTGTTTAGGTCCCTGATTGTTTTAGCCTCAAATGCAATCAATGTTTTGTTCAAAGAGTCAAGGACTGCAGCATGGAATTATCAGGTTTGTCTAATTAAAAACCGCTACTCGTGACATTATCAAAGTAACCAATTTAAAAATGGATAACGAGTGGTCTTACGTTCTCTGTATTTAAGACAGCAAATTCTTTGATGAGCTCTGCATCGAGTATATACGTTGATCGAGTAATTACGATGAACATTTCGATGGCTTTGGAAAAGAAGATATCAATATCATCGCTGAAAAACTGGATCGAATCCTACTCCTGTTGATATTGTTTCGTCTTATCTATTTACCTTTGCATTCAGGGGCACGAGTGCACCCAGTCTGGGCCGACTCGTCGGGATAGCCAGAGAATTCGAAGCCCAAGTCACCCGTGGTCTGCGGATTGTCTCCTCGGTCAATTCTGACACAGATATACTTCATGTCGGTACACTCGGCCATTTGATCGGCGAAAGAAAAGTCGACATCGGCGAATTCGAACGCTTCTTTTTTCTTGTAATACTGTGCCTGTTGGGTTTCGTCGAGTGTTTCCCTCGAGTATCCGAATCTGTATAGGATATATAGAGACATGAAAAGTTTCCAAGTCGTTTCCAAATCGGTATTGTTAAAGAGGAAATGAACCCCGAAAATGACTAAACTCCAAAAGAAAGAGAAAATTTTCTTTTACAGAGTATTCCAAAATGACCCTCAAAATTCGGATAAGAAGTAAGCAAGATGATTTTTCTCGACCAGTCCTAAGGAATATTCGAAAGTTGATGTCATAACATTTACAAATTATGTTTGATGTACACGTAACTCACGATGCCTTGATTGAATTTTACCCGTGTATAGGCCCACTCTTCACTGCCCTGTGCAAACTCGGAAAACGAGCGAATGGGCCAGCTAATTGACTCAATGTAGCGCACCATGTAGAGAAAAGGTTAATGCTGCCACTAACCGCGGACCTCTTCCGTCAGGGTTTGGTGAAGCCCACGCACTGAGCCTCCACAGACCTTCACCAGAAACTCCCGTGGTGTCCATAGCTTCCTGGAACTTGATTGGAACACGGAGCTGCACGCGGTTATTTCCTCCCTCGAAAAGGGGGCGGGAACTTGTCACCTCTGGAGTTACTCTCTTCACCTTCACATCTGTGGGATGGAACAAAGAGAGATGCAGTAATATTAGTTACATATAATCACATCACAGTTCCCGCAAACTACTTTTCGCAGGGCTTTGATGCGTTGTATAGTATGTGTAGAGACAGACATCATCCTTCGTCAAGGTTTATCTATCAAAGGCAACTATTCACTTTCGATTGTAATTATTTTTGTTGACTCGATGACCATCTTGACAGCGTTTCAGGTTTGCTAACCGCTCATCACTATGCCATGCCGGACAGCAAGAATCTAGTGTGTGTGTGTGTGTGTGTGGGTGTGTGTGTGTGTGTGTGTATGTGTGTTTGTTTCTTTGTTTCTTTGTTTGTTGGTGCGTGTGTTTTTTTTTCAGAACAAAGGAAAAACTTAAAATCATCTTGTGACTTTAGGACAATGGTTCAAGGTCCCAGTTTCAGGGTTTTACAGTTACTTGTGAGCGTTGCACAAAATGACGACGGGCTACTAAAAGAAATGTTCAGATATATCTCGCATTTTTTTAAGGGAATCTAATGTAATCTGGAAAGACAGAACAGACCAATTCAGTGAAATCAGGGTACAAACTAGTAAGAATGACTGTCAGTAAGCTTGCGTCTTCTGTGAACTTTATTGACATGACTGTGACGTCGGGTACGTTCAAATCGTCTTTTTATTCGTACGCAAGTGCAATTTTACAGTATTGTCTTTCTGGATTTGATAAAGTGACATAATATCAATGATAAGCCTTCAAACAGAAATACAACTCTCTATATCATTGTAAAAATCCCCATTACATACACCAGACTAAGAGTGATGGGTTTTGACAGTTACCTTACGAACTCGATTATTTGGCGACATCAATCTGCCCAACCCTTTTTAATGTGTGTCCGAAGGTGCAATTGAATTTCCTTGAATACGAACATGTATAGTTTCTTATTGCATCGTATATTGCACCAGTTACAGTGTCGGATCCAGGGGGAGGGGGTCACCGGGCGCGCTTCCCTCCCCCTTTAATTTGTGTTGTGTTGCCAGCATAAAGTATATTATACCAAAGTTGAATTTGACGCATCACTTACTGTAAGGACAGAGAAAGCAACATTCGCCCTCTGGTTTGATCGGCTCCGGACAGAACGCAGGCTGACAGCTTTCAATGACACATGTAGTGGTAGCGTTGTCGCAGTTACACGTGGTACATTCGTCAACCTTCCATGATTCTCCGTGGAGATAGGGGATTCCCCGATACACACATGGCAGGAGAGGGTCTGCTGAACTGAGGCTGAGTGAAAACGACGAGTCTTTTGAGTGGTGATGAAAAAGGAAGAGGGAGAAGACATTATAAGGTCGAAACATTAGTACAGTGCCAAACATATTATACGTGAAAGATGCCTGCTTCCTAATATCATTGTACACTGTATTTTTCTTGCTTTGACATTGCCGTTATTCAAATACCCAGTTCTAAAGTTCGTTTGGTTTGTGTAATTGACGACTATCAGCCGCTATTATCCCGCTTGACTGTTTCCATGACTATCACGTCCATCCTCCAGATATAAGACATTGCAAGGTGAGATAAGTGCTTGCTTCAAGTGACCATTCCCCTTTTCATAAAACATTGAATTTCCCCGTCATAACGTTATGTTCAGAGAAACAATGCGGACAGTTATAACATTTCTTGCCAAATTCTGTTTTGTCACATCTTTCAGCGTTTCGCTTTTTAGACCTGTGGAGCATGATGTAGGGATTTTTTTTTTTACTGTATTGTGCAGAGTAATGTTGACTTGCAAGGTCCATGCTTTGTAATCTTACAACTTACTTTCATGCAGTATCTACGGGAATCAGCTAAGACCACAAGTCTGCTACTCTACCTACGATTACGCTGTACAGAAGATGCGTTAAAGTGCAGTCAGAGTTTAATCAGAATATGTATACAATATATATCTCGATTCTATGATTACACTAACCAATCAGCTGCAATCAAGAATTAACCAAACCCGTAAACAATACATGTCTTGTCTTACAAGGCAAGTTGCCATGCAGTGATAATGCGGAGCTCATTTCGGACCTAGCTATTAAAAGCCTCACTTTGACACCGCACATTAAGTTAGCTGATTGGTCGAGAAAAATTCAACCTCAATACTCTACGGTTCTTATCCAGTGTAAATGTATAACTCTATGAATGAAGAGCTTACTTCCAAAAGGCACTAAATCCATCGTTTTTCAATCAATTTATCGCCTTTTGGTTGAAAGCTCGTCAAATATGTATTCTATGTAATTATTTTAAACACATTCTGAATATTCTCTTTATACAGGAAATGAGTGCAACCCCTCCAGTGGACTTAAAGGGATCGTATAGTTTTGGTTGAGACCTAATTTCAGGTTTCTAACATTCTTTGTTGAGATAATGAGAAAGTGTATGAAAGAACATGTAATTCCATGAAGAATTCAACGTTTATTTGATGAAAACCGGTTTTGAAATGGCTGAGAAAATGAGAAAATGGCTATCCAAAACAGAGCGATTCTAATAAAGTGTGGGACCCATCTTTTATTACGATTGCTTTGTTTTACTTTGTTTTTGGATGTTTCAGTCATTCCAAACCCGACTTTCATCAAATAAACTTTGAATTCCTCTTAAAATAGTATGCTCTGTACTATTTCATAAGTGTTTTCTTGGTATCTCGTAAAAAGTTAAAAGCCCAATTCTCATCTCCACCAATACTGTATCATCTCTTTAAAATGCGATTGGTTGGCTTTATCACATAAGGTACATGTATCATCAAACAAACAAGATGGTAGAGGTTTTAAACCATCAGACCTAAGAATCCGATGTTTCATATGTTTGTTCGCAACAGCTGTGATATCAGCATCAGCGACAAGTGCGAATTAGATGAGACTGTGACGTCAGGACTTAAAAAAAAAATACTACGTCCTTCGTCTGATTTTCGTCAAGTTGATTCTACCATAATTACCTTATCATCTGATAGGGTCAATGGGATTTAAGTCACTAAATCATTTACTAATCACATGACGGAACTTTTCGGGCAAACCAATAGGAATTATAATACCATCGCCTTAGCTAATTTACTGATGTGCTCGCTATATCATCACCATTCAGTGAACACGTGTAAATTATGTAGTTCCATATTTTAGTTCTTTAAATAGTACGAACATCGAGTAACCCCTACCATTCTGTTCATCTGCTTTCACACCTATTTAGTAAAGCCAACTTAAAGATGGTATTGACCTATACACGTTAAACATAGTTTATGTATATCGAGATCTTATGCTCGTTTATTTTCTTAACACCCTTTCCTGTCGTAGCCGTCTCATGTTTTATGACTGTAGCAAAGAAAATAGTTCTTTGCACATCGTGGTATAATCTAATTATGTAAAACTATTTTACAAAGATCTGAAGTGTCTTTAGTAAAGGCCATACTCACTCGGCTGTCTTCATTGCATGCTTTGGAGTTTATTTCACATGACACTGTGAGAAGGGACATTCCATTCCGAGCATGACCAATCACCAAATCCAAGCATGACAACTTGAACCTTATCACAATTAAATAAGATTAGTCTGTTAGTTACAGGGAATGGGTAGGGATCTGGGTCAACCTTTGTATTAGCCACAGTACATTACAATTAATTGTTCGTGTTCATATTATTTCAGAGTGTATGTCTTTGATTTCCAATTTTGAAGCAGAAACCTTAAGAATATGTGTATGGCAACCTAGGTTGAAAGTTTATATCTGCGATTATTGTTCATAAAGAATAATGGAATTTTCGTGTATAACATGTTTAAAGGCACTGTTAACCTTTGGGAGCAATGAATTAAAAATTGTTCTAGTTATCACATCTGATGCATATGTGTAGGTCAATTGCATCACAAAACAGCCTGCATATATATACATATATATATACGTTAAATACGTTAAATGAATGTTAAATGCAAGGAGCTATTACTATTTTTCTCAATAAACCATAACTGTAGATGGTTTATTCCAGAAAAAAAGAAAATCTTACCATATAACTTGTTCACATTTTGCATATTTAACAATACTTACATTGACTATATATTAATTACATTTTTACATTGTTTCTATTCCTAACTCATACTTACATTTTAGAACTATTTTGAAGCACTAAAGCTAGGTTTCCGTTTCATCTGCAAATGATAAGTAATGCCTTTAAACGTAAAGAAATACATGAGGACAGAAACATGAATGTATTTCTGCACACAATCTGTTGTCTACGATATTTTTGATCACTCATATGATTTATTCCTTCTCACGCTTTAATGTTACATGATATGCATTTTCCATATCTCTCACATAGGCGGAGTCTTTATTTCTAGCAAAGTTCTCCATACCCTATTATCTTACGGGAATGGCAAAGATGTTGTTGCTGTTATGTTTCGCCGATGACTGTGTCAACAAATGTCGATAATCTCACTTCACTGACATTTTCATTCTTGTCTTTTTTGCAATTATATTAGTAACAGTGAGTGTCTATGGGTGGAAGAAGCTTTGAGAATCCGTCTTTTTGTGTTATGATCAATTAATAAACATGCAGTTTAGTCACCGTGATTAATGGGGGTGGAACTACCCATGCACGTTGCACAAGCATGCAAACCAGTGGACAATGACAAGACAGGTTGGAATAAGAAATATAGATAAAAACAGAAGTATAATTTCAAACAGTATTGATGAAAGATTCCAAAAAGATGATTGTAGAAAAACTACTGTAATGATATATTCACAGCCTCTCATGCATGACTGTTGAATCAGCGAAGATGAATCTTTTACCAGTGAGTATGGCCAGATGTTGAAGACTTCCAAAAGGTTGTTTGGGAACAAAACTATCTGTTATCATTCCCAAATACGACGGGTATTATCTTGTGTGCTTGTAAAACTCTGTCATTTTGGAAGCTTACTCGCGTGTCTTTCTGGAATACATGCTCATGCAAACACCGTACACTTTACAAAATCAGTATTTGTTAGATATTGAAATAAAGATAATCTTAATCACAATGAAAGCACGATTCGTCCCCCCAATATTTATTAGGTAACCTTAAATATTCGAGAAACGTACGCGACAAGTTGTGCATTTCATCTGTCGATGAATTTACCAAAAGAATTACCTTGTTTAGACAATAATTAATAATTTCTTCGTAACATTTTTCTCCTGCTCGTTGCGTGAGTTAATACGACAATACCACAACGCAATGGAGGCATATAGAGGTTTGATTTGTCCATGTGTGATAAAGAACGCAATAACCTCATAGAATTATCGTGTAGTCTCACATCATTCAAACCCAAATTGACCTGATATAATCTGTAAAGGGCTATAATGCAAGTGTTAGAGGAACGGCATAGCATGGAAACCAAAAAGCAACATGCAAAAGACCTACCCCATGTATGTTCTTAAATTAAATGAAACGTGTACAGAACGTTCATATAAGTGGAGAAAACCTGAATTAGTATTCCGAGTGATTACCATAAAGGTGTCCAGGAAGGTTACCTATCTAAGGATGATTGGCGTTTATCTACGGAGACTCAAACACAATTTAAGCAGACGTTGAGGCGAATAAATATCATTTGCTGGTAAAGGGAACAGGCTTAACGAGGCTCAAGAAAGCCCATATCTCTTCTAAAAGATATCAACTTAGTACCGCGTCTCGCACAAAAGGTAATTGGATTTGTAAAATAAATTTACTGACTTAACAAGAAGTCCAGAAAGTCGGAGAATTGATAGCGAACTCGACAAGGTAAAGGAATGACAGAGGGAGAGAGAGAAGAGGGGGAAGAAAGACCCCTGGGTAATTGCTTTGTCAGCCACCGCTGCGCGTTGGATGCGATTGGTCCTGATCTTTGTGGGATAGCAGGGTGGCGGCTAGCAGCATGTTGGTTCCAGGTCAAGGCAAATTAGCTTGTAGTGTTTGTTGAGGAACAAAAGAAAGCGCCATGTTTGCAATATAAGTGGTGATAAAAGTGTGTCAGTGTTGTCCTAGGGACTGGAACGAGAAATCGAGCATTTTGATTTAGTCAGTGAATCATCAGTTCCTTCTATCTATCAAAAGTATGTGATATGTTGACACGACTGTCTGAAACCTTTCATAAAAGATATGCTCTGAGCTGTTAAATGAGTTTGCTATCTCATCACGTAACAATGCACGTGCAGATGTTATCGAAAGGTTTTCTATTCAGATTGTCACTTTGCATGTGTATTTTTTGTTGGAAAAGGAAAAATGAAATGAAGTGAAGTACAAAGAAGTAAAATGAAATATAATGAAATGAAATGAAATGAAATGAAATGAAATGAAATGAAATGAAATGAAGTGAAGTGAAATGTAATGAAATGAAATGAAATGAAATGAAGTGAACTGTAATGAAATGAAATGAAATATAATGAAATGAAGAGAATCGAAATGGAGTAGAATGAAATGAAGTGAAGTGAAGTGAAATGAAATGAAATGAAAGAGAACTTGCCTTCCTCTGCACAGTATATGAATAGGTTTTTTATTGACCTAAAATGTAAATTCAGGTCAATTTTCTAATGCATGTCTGACATGTCTTTATATCATTAAAGAGGTCTGATATGCAATGAAAGAAATGAAATGAAAGATAACCTGCCTTTCTTTACAGGGATCTGAAGAAAAGATTTTTATTGACTTAAAATAAAAATTCAGATCAATATTCCAATGCACATCTGACATGTCCACTACCATTCGAGAGGTCTGGTTTATTTCTTTACATGTTTCTTTTCAACAAACTTGATGTGATCTTCATTGATCGAGGTATTTTCAGTAATTTACAAAGAAGAACAAAATCTGATCATATATTTTTCCATTTGGTTATCCGAGCTAGTAGCGTTTTTGACCTGTCCAAATAAAACGCAGGTACGAAAATATGTAACAACTTTACGCAGTTGAATTTCACTATTATTAATCAAAGTCAACAATTCTCAACACGCAATAATTACTTATCAATCCAGCAATCACATTGCAAATTAGGTAGGTAAACTGCATCTGCTTGTTCTGTTAGTAGAAGGAGCTAGGATTTTATCAAACACTCCGAAGTTTACATCATCTTTCTATAGTCCTCTTTTTCTCAATTTAAGACTTTTGCATTCAAGTGTAAAGAGTAAAAAAAAAAATTAAGCTGTCAGAATATGCATAATTCATTCTTGAGTCTGCAAAAGAGTAGTAAGGAAATACTATTCCACTTGAATGGAATCATCGACTACTTTATCACATTTTTTTTTTAATTCATGACATCAACACTCTTTGTTGATAATTCAAAGATGTGAGCAGTTATCAAAATATGCCACTTACTGGAGTAAAACCGTACGTTGGTTCATAGAATGTATGTATTAGACTCTGTACGGGTCTTTAGAAAGCTGATGCACTTATTTCGGAGAGGTCGCATGTTCCTGGTAGCGCGTTATTATTCCATATTGTATTATTGTATTTCTACTCGGAACATCATATTTCTCTGTTATGAACGTTTCTCTTTATTTTTCCCTCTTGGCAAAGGTAATAGTAACGATAACGATAATGATAATAATACTAATAACGAAAATAGATCTTCTGTTAAAGCGCACATCTGCTGATGACCAAGGCACTGTTAACCATGATTGTTACAGCAAACAGCAATTAACTAAAAACAACTCAAGATATCGTGACAAATCAAACAGATGGGTCACCAGAGAGGTTCTTTTCAAAACTTTGGACCTTGTGGGTAAAACGCACGAATTTTCTCGTGAGTTAAAAAAACGAAGACTTCGTAATCAGTTGATAATTGTTTGTAGTGGCTAAAAACATACGTTAAGGCTATTCACCAAACAATAATCATACTACAACTCAACATGATTTCTGCCGATAATTTGACGCTACAGATCCTTCCCCAGGTATCATTAAAGTCATGTTCGTATATAAAACAGTAACCATTTAAACAAATCTTAGTTTATTATAAAATGCATTATTTCTGTGTTATCTACAGATTGCATTGATTAAATATCACAGACTTTGTGGCATAGAAATGAAATTATTTGCTTTTCTCGTGTAGGCCTACGTAACGTACAAATATGCAAAGGTGCAATAAGGATTACGAAAATGAAAATGTCAAGAGAGACTTAATACATGCGATACAAGCAAACAGTCATTAAGACATCAATGACAATGTAATCAGAGCGAAATGCTATGTTTCGTCAGTTTAAACGAGAGTAGGGTTAAGTAAACAATTGACTTTGGTATCAATATTTTTACGGTTTCTCCGTCGCGATTTTAATACAAATGACATGTAAGACAGTAATCGCTCACACCATTCAATAATTTTCATGTTGATTTTTTTTTTCATCGACGGTTCTTTAGGCAATATTCGTATGTCTTCAGATTCGTGCACAGCACTCTAAATGAAATAGTAATATGTCTTAGTTTAAGAACAAAATAATTGATAGTTTGTTGTAAAAAAAAAAATGGCTTCTAAAGTCATTCACACATTGTGTGATCGAAATGCCCTATCGAAATACACTATCTCTTCCTTTTTTCTTTAAAACAACATTAACAACACTATCCAATGTGAATGTTTATACTATTTCATTAAAAAAAAACCCGGACACTAGACTAATCACGATTATACAGTAGATGAACTCTATGATTATGATTAGCATTGGCTAGATGTATTATTATGTACTTTTATGTGAGTCACTTTTACTCTAGCTTCAACCTAATAAACATGTCTAGTGATCAAGAATGTAGTAATCCCTTTAACTATGTAACTACCAACTAGTAACTGCCTTGGTAGTACCACGATGGGCCATGCGCAGTTTGTTAGTGCCTTTCCTTTGAAGAGTGTTCATGCATTTCATAAAAACAAAACCTTGTGTTTTTAAACACAGTTATTACGTACTACTGCGTGCCGTTACTATACGTATCATGATCATTGTTATATCATTACTGTTAGATTAAATTTTACCACCATTTTCTCTAAGTCATTGTGATAATCTCACATTTAAGCTTTTATCATTCTCTTGAAGACAGAGTGGAAACAGGCAAGGTCACATAATCTCTGCTGTTATCATTCTATCTGATCAGACTTTTATCATTTATCAGATGTAATCTGATGTAATTTATGAATGCAAAGCCCACTAGCTAACTGTTGAAATATGATTCTATGTTATGTCGATAGCAGAACACGAAACGATCGATTAAGTAATTCTCAAAGTTTGAAAGATTATCAAACTTGTCAACAAGCGAGTAGTCAACAAAAGAAGTAGTCCTTCTTATGTGTTATGGTTTTGCCATTTTTTAAATAAAAAACCTTGCCATATCTATATTATATAGAGCGTCTTGTTACCTTGTGAACTGGTAACTAGTCATAAAGAAGAAAACATTAACCTCTATAACTATTAGCAACAGCGCTAAAGAGAACACTTTGAAAAACGGCCCTATAAAATGATTAGTCAATGGTTTTTAGCAACATGTTCATCTTAGCAGTGTTGAGTATAATTCATGCTATCAGAAAACACCCCTTATTTTAGGATCACTGTTAACAGGTCAATCGGGAAAGTAAGTAAAGATCTTACAACGACAAAGATTAGAACCCGTAGTTTCCATAATTCTAACGATTACTAGGTGACGATAATCTTCGTCATAGCATGGACACACAAGCAAGCTTCTGCACATAACAGGTTTTGTGTTTTTAGGTCAAGTCAATGAAAATTCGTTTCATCCACAATCATGCATGAGAACTGCATTACAACCAAAAGAACAAAACCAAACAGACAAACAAACGTTTGTAGCTGCAGTATGTAAATGTAGAAATATTCAGATATAGAAACATCTTGTCGAAAATATATAAAAGTGTAAACCTTTGCTCAGGAAAATCAATTTCCTGTATATTCAAACACTAACAATTTCTAAATAAAATAGGAGATGCCGATAAACATTTTTCCTAATGGAAAACAGCCTACCTTGTCCTTCGCAAGTTACTGCCAGCGTTGCTATGAAAGCAAGTAAAAGGAGCAGCTTCCGCCTATGCCGGCGAACTTGGTCCACAAAGCTATACATGACGTACAATCTTTGTGACAGACCGAGCAAGCAGATTACTGAGGAGACTTTGTGCTGGACAGACCTTTACGCCAGCGCCTCTCCTCTCTGTAATAGCCAACTGAACCAACGTCGAGATGGACTTCTCGCCATCGAGTTTTGTACCGCTGCGCCACGACCTTGGAATCCCTTCTTCAGGATAAAAACTACTTCGTAGACGAAAATGTATGAGCTGTCTCGATGTTTTTCTCTCCTCTTTTTTTTTTTCTCCTTGTCAGACAAGTTTTTGGATCTAAACAGTAGGTTTCCTGTCACAGCTGTCATTCCAGTTACAACCAAGTGCAAGGAGACTAATTTGGTTAACCTCCGCCACATTATGACATAGCCCCCGGGATAAGTATTGCATGGGAAGACGTGTCGCCTGAGGATATCGGGTGTTTCACTGGGAAATATGAGCTGAGCAAGCAATTGTTCAGCAGTGTCATCAACACAGCATTCCTCGACAGAACATCCAACCAGGATGAGAGTCTAAGTTGTAGTTTTGAAAGATTTTGAAAGATGAAAATAACTCTGGACAAATCTATTGAGAAGTATATCTTCCGCAATACTTAATCATACCGTCTCATTATGAGAAGAACATTAAATTATAGAAAAAGAAGCTCCAGTACAAAACAACATATTCCTTTTTTCTGTAAAAAGTAAAGTTATAATGAAAAATGAACTTGAAAAATTGAACAGATCAAAATAAATATCAAAATAAATCAAATATTTTCTTCATATTCATACGAATAGTATATTTTTTTCTGTTCTTATCATTGCTGATTTTGTCTTCGTGCCTTCAGGACTTCAGGATAAAATTGATAAATTAATAAATTAATAAATTAATAGTTTCCCACTCATTATTACTTCTTGGACTCCTCTGTAAATCAATCGATTAACTTTGTTGGTTAGAGCCCAAGCAGAGTGGGTGTCCAGTCTGGGAATCTGTTCAGTGTTTGGTGTTTTCAATGAATATGTAACAATGCCTTGCATTATTTTGGATGTTAATGATGGCTGAAATAAATTGTGCAATGCTGTCAATAGAAATGTGTACTTACAGCAGTGATTTCAGACAACTGTCACCAAGAATTCTTCTATTTCCTTTCGACAACTGCATATGCTTTAGGGATTAAACTTTTCCGTGTGCTTTATCGCTGAGACATCTTTTTCATTCTATCTAAAAGAGGTGTATTTCATTTTGAAATTACTACTAATATATCTGTAAAAGAATGTATGGTACAGCCTGGATCTGCCATATCTTTGTTTGATCTATTCTCTCTACTGTGTATGGTGTTAATCTTTCTTGTTCTGTTTTCTTTAATACTGGGATTGGCACACATTGACATAGTTATCAAACGAGACTCGGTACTCTTGAGTGGGAGATGAGTTTGATTTCCGCCAGACGCGTACATCCTTAACCCTTATGTATCAGTGGGAAACTGAAAAATAAAATCCAGGGTAAAACTAATATGATTTTGATCGACTAAACCACATTCCCTTCATCATTGTTCCTGTTTTCACTTTTTATATTTATATCCTCGTTAGCTCGAAGAGACGTCGCATATATCTTTAAATTCGCAACCACCGGAGGAGAAAGCCCAAAGAAAACAACAAGTTAACCCCATTTTATGGAGGTAACAACATTCATAATACTGACTACATTGCAAGTTCTGGGATGTTTCATTTTCTTGTTGACTTACTACAGACAACTCCCGTGATAACGGACACGATTTTAACGAAATTTCGTTACAACCAAGTAAAAGTTCAGGTCCCGAAATTACCATATTTAAAGTCCATGGCGCAAAATTTGCTTTCAACGAACACGGTTATTGCAAAATTATTGTTGTAACGAAGTCATTTCTAAACACTATTGGTAAAGAAAGACAAAAGGAATGTGCTCCATTATTATAACGAAATGCCGATCGCTTGCGTAGTTACATAGGAGTGCAAACATTTACAGGGCGTAATTTCTGCATGGATGGACGCTTTAAAGTTAAGAGCGTTTAATTAAAAATCGCCCATTTCGAACTACGATTGGTGCATGAAGTGAAATGGGATGCGACAAGGAAATACACGTGGAATCCTCGAGTGATGATTGTTATTCCGATGGTTCGTTAATCCGAAAATGAAATAAGGTTCGTTATTCCAAAGATTAATTCGCTATTCCAAACCACGAATTCCGTGCTAGTAGTTTATTAATCCGAAAATGAAATAGGGTTACTATTACGAACATTTGTGGCGTTATTCAGAATGTTCGTCAATCGGATTATTGAATATGGTTCATTACTCCGAAAGTTTAGTAGTCATGTACATGAAAAAGGTTCGTTAACCCGAAAGGGGAAAAAAGACGAAGACTAACAAACCTTCGGAAATACAAACCTTATTTGATTTTTCATTAAAGAACCTTAGGAATAACGAACCTTATTTCGTTTTGGGATTAACGAACCTTATTTCACTTTTGAAATAACGAACCTTCAGAATAACGAACCTTACTTCACTTTCGAGATTACAAACTTTCGGAATAACGAATCTGATAGTAAAGGCGAACCTTCGTAAAAACGAGCGAGGAATCACGAACCTTGGGAATAACGAACTGTAACTGATTCGTAAGCCATCACTTTTAATACATGCGTTTTCAAACAGCGCATAAGTACAAACAACCCTATGTACTTTCTTAGACAAAATGAAATGAAATAAATAAATGAATAAATAAATAAATGAATGAATGAATGAATAAATAAATAAATAAATAAATAAATAAATAAATAAATAAATAAACGAATGTAATTAGCTGGCACCGCATTCAGCGTATGATGAGTAGGCCCTAGTCAATAAACACCTTACAATATTGTTCGCATGTACATTATTTCACTGTATTATTCGGTTGTAACGAAATGTCGATAAAACGAGGATTCGTTATAGCTGGAGTGCACTGTAGCTTACTCACTCAGCAACGCAGTAAAGCGAACGTTCAATGATTGATGTTATGAAAAGAAACATACAGAAACATGAGAAAGAAGATGTGAACTAACATCTTGAAGAAACTGTCACCTATATAACAAGCTTGCATTAGCGATGGAATGATACTCATCAATAGAATAACTATAAAGCAAACGATTCTTTGCTTATAAACCTCCAAGTGGTCAACATGGCAAAATATACAGCATTGTCAGTTTATAGTCTTGATTCCCTGCTCTGTCTCTTGCAATGTATGCTTAGATTTGCTGTCAAACAATACGTACCAAGAAATTCACAGTGGAAATAGTTAAATTTTCCCTTTTTTGCATTCTAATTTTGAGAATTTGGCATTTCCATAAATTTTAACATCTTTACAACGTTTTCTCTTCTAAAGCCAAAATACCTACTATAGGGCCCATTACACATTCATGTTGACTTTGATAAAGGAAAACCAAACAAACGGGATAGTAAATACTTTCATTAAAACTAGACATTATATAAGTTGCATGCCATCATTGAAATTCACGTGTTTTAGCAAAAACAGCTATACGTGTCTCACCACTGATGTGAGTACGATGAGGCGATGATGAAACTGCATTAGTTATGACTATCCCACCCATACAATTTACTATATACCTATTTGCCCTTGATATAGTCTCGGTAGCAGAATAAAGAAAAGCGTTTCGTAAAAGAAAAAAAATACAATCAATGAGACTTCTTTAACATTTCCAAACACACGCACAAACACATACACACAGACGCATATAAAGTCTGCTTTCAATTTTGCTTGAATGAAAATCTCTTGATACCTTCAATCTTGAGTTTGTCTGATGTAGTTGCATGCGATTTCACAGCGTGTGGAGTTACGAGCTCAGTATGAACTTGACATACATTCCAGTAGACAATAGACAGTAGACTATGTAAGTCGGACCTCAAATTGAAACACACACACACATACACACACACATACAAACTAGCAATAGGTACTAGTGGGAGTACCCCGTTGTTTTCTCCCATAGACGAATACTCCCACAATCTCATTTTACCTCCACAGTGCCTGACTAAATACAGCCAAAATTAAGATCCCAGCAAACACATGTTTTCAGAACGTTTCCTAAACTTCATTTTTTTAGGTTCCGTTCGTCTTCGTATAAAATGGACGTTTTTAAAACGTACATTACAACGCCAGACTTAGCATTTACCGTAAAGCACAGGTTTTGGGGAAAACGTTTTAAACAAGTCACTGGACGTTACAAAACGTTTTTACTGTGTCTGCTGACGTCTTCGTCCCTTATAAACGTCAACAAAACGTTTTTATTAGGTCTGCTACGTCGACTTCGTCCTTAATGAACGTTTAAAAAACGTTTTTATTTGGTCTGCTACATGTTCGTCATTGGTTTCTTTATCATGAATATTCATGCCTATTTATGAATATTCAAATAAGAAAATATAAGATTTGAAAACTAGTGGAAATAGATAAAAGACATTGAAATCTAAAGATTTATGCTGGGTTCAAACTTTCTGCGTTAAATAAATAAACTTACCTACGTTATTGTTCAGTTATTCACAATTTCAAATCGTGTTATGAAGAGATATTTTCATATGATAATAGGCCTAATTAAGGTGTGTGTGATCTAATTTTAGTAACCATGTTTTCATGCATTACAACATTTTGCTGGTATATAAAAGAATATGATACAGATTCATCAATTAGAGGATGTATTATAGGCATAGGTGGTAGGGCATTAGGAACAGGTAAGGATAGGAGTATATAGGATTAAGGTACATTAATCCCAGATTGTGCCTGTATAATCTCATAACTATATATTTTTTTCAATACCCAATAAAAAAAATAACAGACGTTCTTAATAGGTTTTCTGGACGTTCTAGACGGATATGAAAGGTTCTCTAAACGTTCTGGAACGGGTCATAAGACTTTTTAGACCTATTTTGAACGTTCTAGACGGTTTTCAAAGGTTTTCTGGACGTCCGCAGAACGTCCACAAAATGTTTTGAATATGCTTAAAAGGTTTTACTGACGTCTATAACAAAAGGTTTTCTGCAGTTCCTTAAAAATTTTTTACTTTTAAAAACGTTTTTATAACGTCCATTTCAAACGTTTTAAATACGAAATACGAATACCTTCCACAAAAAGACCTTCTGAAAACGTTTTGACGAAACGTCCAAATAACAAACTTGGAACATTTCAAGAACGTTCAGAAAAAGTCCAAATGTTAGCTGGGATGGAATCCCCACAATGTATCTCTAAGGGGCTTGCTCGTAACCCCACCCCACCCCACACACGCATCTTGCAACTGAAACATTCCAGCCCATTCAAATTTTGTACTTCAGTATAGCTTCTTTTGTATCTCAAGAAATCGAATGCTTTTCTCAGACAGAAAAAAAAAGATAAAAGAATACTCCCTGTTGAAATCGTTCGGGCGCGATCCTTATTCCGAAAGCTCGTTAATTCGAAAATGAAATAAGGTTCGTTTTTCCGAAGGGTCGTTAATCCGAGAATGAAATAAGGTACGATATTCCGAAACGCACAAATTCCGTATTCTTTCATGTTCGCTATTAAATCCGAAAATGAAATAAGGCTCGATAATACGAGCATTTGTGGCGTTATCCTTAAGCTCACTATGCCGTTCGTTTATCCGAAAATAAAATTAGTTTCAAATTTCAAGTTCAATAACATTTATTGCCAGCAAATGTGATTATGTATAAGTACAAATAACATGCGTTCAATTTGAAATGTAAGGATTGTAATTAATTCAAAATTATATAAGATTCGTTATTCCGAAAGTTCGATAGTCCGAAAATAAACTAAGATCCAAAATCTGATTTTCTTTTTTAATAAAGGTTCGTTCACCAGAAAATTAACCGTTCTTCCGAAGGTTTGATAGCAGGAATCCGAAGGTTTGTGAATCCGAATATGAAATCGTGGGCCATATTTGCCTAGTGTTGGACTCATGTGCCTTATTTGTTTAGTGTCGAACTCTATGACTCGTGGGGTGTATGATTCATGGACCTTTATTCAATGACGAACTCGTGGGCCGTATGGCTCGTGAGTGTCGGTCTCGTGGGATGACCCTGCGACATACTAGTAGATCAAAACTCCTGATTTGATTTAATCTGGGCTATTGCAGCAATTGCAGTTGGTTTTCGGACTAGCAAACCTCTTTTCATTTTTTTTTTTCAATTAACAGACCTTATTCCATTTTCTGAGTAACGAATCTTATCACATTTCCAGATTAACGAACCTTCGGAATAACGATCGAGTCGTATTTCATTTTCGGATGTACGAACTTAAGGAATAACAAACCTTTTTTGGCCTAACGGACTTTTGGTATAATATCTCTACTTCATTTTCGGATTAAAGAGTTCGTTCTAATTTTTGGACTACCTGGAGTGAACGTTCATTTTCATTTTCGGACTAAAGAACCGTCGCAATAAGGAACCTTAAATTTTCAGAATTATGAAGCTCAGGAAAAACGAACCTTCAACATGTTCAAAATAACAAATCCTCGGAAGAACGAACAGTAACCAAATCATCAACCCAAATGTTATCTGTATAATACTTGGATGTACAAACAATCATGAAAACTGAATTCATTAACTCATCTGATGTGACAATGTAATTGCAAATGATATTTACCCATTGGCTCAACGCGTTAACATGTAATGGACCTTTACTTTCATTTCAAATTTATAGTAAAGTGATCACTTTAAGTATTTCCATCTTTTAGATTACCCTGGTATGCAAAGACAAACTGTTTCAAACACATAGGAGGCAGCTTGCAGATCACACATTAAAAGGAACGATTGTAAGACAAACACATCAGTCAATCGTAGACGTTAAGATGGCCAAAGTTGCAGCTAATGACGGACAAATAAGAACACCCTTCACTGATAATGTCATTAAATCATTACTTTTGATATTGCGCAAAAAATCAAGAATAATTGATCGCAGACTACAAAATTGTCACCAAAAGGTAAATAACATCCCATGCAAGTCAAATGTAAAGTTGAGTAAATTGAAAGGACTGGTGCCTCTCAACTTTTTATTCTTTAAACAAGCACAGAGATGAAAAAGAAGACAATGAAGTATACCTTCACTGCAAGAATAGGAAGCCAGGGATGTAAGGAGTTCCAATTCTGTCTTCGAAGCATTTCCACGTCCTCAGAGTAAGAACTCTGTACTTGGGAAAAATAAAAATAGAAGAGAGAAAGTGAGTGATTGTAGGTGAATAAAGAAAGAAAAGGAAGAAGAATTCGGGAGTGAGGATGAAAAATGCAAAGCGAGGACACGGCAGTGTCACTCCCAATCAGCGGGGAATGTGTTATCTTGATAAACAGCAACGACTTCGCCGTGAGACACCCGGAAACTGCAAAGAAGAGGGAAAAGATTTTCCACCACTAGGTATCAAAATTGCTTGCTCAGCTCTTTGAAGAGAAGAAAGCTTGCTATAGGTACAGAATGCTGAGGCTAGCACGATAAGAGATGCTGGTGTTGTTAATCCGTCTACCGAATGGATGCTGTCGTGAAATTGGTTTTAGGTCGGTACGTGCAGGTACAGGTGTAAGAATGTCTATAATGTGAAACTTTTCTGTGGTTTTGTTTTCCTTGAGGACTATGCTGTAGTAATTGAATAAATGGATTGTGTTTATATGCTTTTTTATTTATTTATTTACCTATTTATTTATTTATTTTTCCCCGCGATCGAATGGATCTAAACTTCAAAGCCTATTTGTTACAGTACAAATTGTACTTTTCACGTCAGGTTGTTGAGGTTTGTCGAAATACGTCTTCGTACGTTTAAATAGAAAAAAAGAACAGAAGAAATGTTGCGATAAATCACTTGTTCAATACAGAGTGTACTTGCATCAAAGATGACATTTTTCCCCTTCTGTCCTATAAACGACTTCTACGTCTGAAGGGAAGACACGTTACGTGTTTCTTGTTTTTATTTTGTTTTGTTTGTTCGTTTTTCAGAGAAAAGTCTAGCTTGGAAGTTCTTTTTCATTCCGTGATACCGAAACAGCGATTCCACGTGATCTATCCCATCCCCAAAAAGGGAACTTACAATCATCTTTTCTTGGATACAAAAGACTTTCTTATGTACCAATTGAGATTTTGATGAGTAGTTTCAAGTCAGTACCAAATAGACAGCATGACAAAAGCGATAAGCGAAAATTTTGCTCTCAACATACCCGCACTATATTCTACGTCAAATTGCTGAGGTGATGTGGGTATATAAGCATTTGCTGTACGATTGGTTACAGTTTGGTATTCCCAAGGTTTGTTATTACGAAGATTCATTTGTACGATCGTTCGTAAGTCAGAATATGAAATAAGGTCCGAAAGTCTGAAAATTAAAAAGGATTTATTACTCAGAAAATGTAATTAGATCTGTTATTTTAAAGGTCCGTTGGATCGAAAACGAAAAAGGTTCCTTAATCTGAAAGTTCGTTAATCCGGAAATGAAATACTCGTCAGTTCGAAAATGAAAAAGTGTTCGTTATTTCAGAAAGCGATGTTTTTGAAGGTCCGTTGGATCGAAAATGAAGAAAAATATCGTTATTAGTAAGGTATATCCGAAAATGAAATAAAGTTGGTGATTCTAAAGGTTCGTTAATCCGTAAGTTGGTCAATCAGAAAATGAAATAGGGTTCATTATTCCAAAAGCCATCCGGTTCGTTAATCCTAAATTGAAATGAGGTTCATAAGTTAGATAATGAACATAGGGTTCTCTGATCTGGAAATGAACAAAAAAAGTTTGTATCTTCGAAGATCCATAGAATCGAAAATGAGAAACAAAAAAAGGGGGAAAAAAGTCGTTAATCCGAAAATGAAATAATGTTCGTAAGTCCAAAAATGAATTAGGATTTCTTAATCCGGAAAAGTTTCGTAATTACTAGAATGAAAAAAAAAACAAAAAAAAACCTTTTAGAGGCAAAATACGTCGTTTTGAATAATAATAATTATAAAATGGTAGGATATTACGCGAGGAATTTGGTATGATGTCAGGAAAGGATACACGGGGACCATCCTCCCACTAGTCATACTGCCCACAAGCCAGACATTAAAAAAAAAAGAAACTTCATTGGTCATGCATCCACGAGTCATAAACCCCACGAGTCATACAGCCCACGTGCTACACACCAAGAAAAAGGCCTACGAACTAAACACTATCTCGTGTCTACAGACAGTAAAGCTCTTGGGCCTGCTTTTCCTGATGTCTAACTCATGTCATAGTGTCTAGCTAGTGTGCTACATGACTCTTGAGAAATATAACTCGTGGGCTATCCGACTCGTGGACTGTATGACTCGTTGGTGTCTAACTCGTTTACGTGCACTCGATATACCTGTATACTTTTGTCAAGAAGTGGTACGAAGATCAAGAATCTTGATTCTGGGCAATTGCTTTCTGAGCAAGTAGATTTATGCAATGGGAAATATGATAGTAATGGTAAGAATAATGATGATTGTAATTGAGTATGAATGGAAACATTGATGGCAGTAATGATGATTGTAATTGAGTATGAATGGAAACATTGATGGCAGTAATGATGATTATAATAAATGGTATAAACAACAATGAACAATCATTATTATGATAACAATAAGAGTTCTGATTATATCTAAATTCACAATGCGTATCATCACTATTGTTAGTATTTTATCATCGTTATAATCATTGAGTGGGATTTTGAGAGGTATTACCTTTCAATCCCTGATTCATGCAGTGGATCATTACTGCCATAAGAAGCACTATATAATTATATACATGTATGCACAAATCATGACGTTATAGATTCAAATTGTGAAGAAGCAAAGGTCTTTGACCTGTCAAGGGTGCTCCAATAATGACGACGACGATGATGATAATAATGATGATGATGATAATAATTATGATAATGATAATAATAATTAGTATAATAATAATAATAATAATAATAATAATAATAATAATAATAATAATAATAATAATAATATTATCATTATTATTGTTATCATTATTATTATATTATTATTATTATTAGAATAGTAATGAAATCACAGTTGTGTGTCTACATGTCTACAAAAAAAAAAGACACAATGCAACACAACGCAAAAAGAGCTATCAATATGCAAAGGCCTTATTTGGATCTATGACAGCAGGGCTTGATTACGTGCATTATGCATATCTTTGGGTGTTTTTTTTTTTTTTCTTGAATGAATATTGACAAAGGAGCACATTGCATACTGGAATTTTGTAGACAATTCAATTCAAATGTATTCTATTTTTTCATTCAACAAAGAGTAAAACAAAACACAATTCCACATTTTGAACCTTAATATTATAGTCGGCTGCGAAATCTACTGTTCTGTAGAGTATATTTTCACTTCATTGTTTTTATCGACGTCTAGACCAAGAGAGCATGTTATCACATTACTCCTAAACAAATACATAAAACAAGCTGTTTGACTTTTTTTCACAGCAAAGTGATTGTGTATCCTTGTCAGATCTTATTAATGGTATATATCTACACCAAAACCCCTACACACACACGCACACACACACACACACACACACACACACACACACACACACACACACACACACATACAAACCTATTCACGATTGCACTGTTCCTCCTTATACCTACTTTTATATCCCCATATCTTTCACGGTCACGCCTTGGGTTGCCTTTTGGCCTCTCCCTTACAAATTGCTCTCATCACGTCCCATTCCATCACATTGGATTGAATTCCTCTCCCGTTGAGAAATAGCCTATTTATGTCAGGCGGTGTCTGCCATGTTTATGATACTTGTTTATGTCGACTCAGGGAAAAATTGCCTTCCGAGCCGACTGTCATAACATCTTGGCTTTAAAGGGATATTTTGTCCTCTGTTCAAAATGACTTGACCAAGCGTGGGAATCAAAGAAACAGGAGAGTAAAAATATCATCACAGTCAGACAAAAGTCGAGAAAGTAATGGTATTTTAAACTACGACACATCATCACAAAACAACCCTACCATCGGTTTGTATACTTACAGCTCTAACAATGCAAAGTTTCTTAGTTGGTTAATCACTACAGTAATTCTTTCATCATTAAAGTGATTCTTTTGAACAGATTTATAACAAAATTGAAATTTTGTGAAGCCTATAGAGAGCAAACTTATTGGCATGACAAATTCACATCATTAAATTGCATATACATTATAATCATATCATTGCACATTGACCTTTGACCCCTCTCCATAGGTCCTCAGTCCCCTCCCCCCCCCCAAAAAAAAAAAAAAAGAAAGAAACACTGCCCCTGAAGTTATGTTTAGGAGATGATTTACCATTTATTTGAGTGAAGAAATCATAGACTACACGTTATTTTTCACTCTTTCTTTAATCTTTTATGTTTTCTTACATACATTCTTGTCTTTATTTGTTATTTTTGCCTCTCTGTTTTGGTCGTCATATGGATTGCACTACATGTATTGTATCATGTTGGCATGGTTGGTTTATTTCTTTGAATATTCAGGTGTTAAACTGTCTGCCTGCACGCTGTACGCCCGTATCAAGGTATCTTATACAGTTGGCGTGAACCAACTAACTTTTCGCTTTTTAAAAGTATTGCTTCATTACTAATTACTTCTACTGTATCATATATTATAAGCACATGGCAGTCTTGAAAACCAAACCATATGTTTCTTAACTTTGACCTTCTTTGTTCAAGTAGAATCATTAATGTGGATCATATTTAGGATTGAATGGGTACATTCGAAATGATATATTATGAATGCTTGATTACTGACCAAAATGAATGATTTCACCTGCAACAACAATGTCCATATTAAATGAAAGCAAGAGATTTACTAAGCAGAGGGTGAATCCGATGCACTTGAAGTACGATTTTTTTTCCTCAGTCTGTCTCCCTCTGTGCAAATGAAATTTGTAAGATTGCAACTGCTGATCTTATTTTACATGTTAGAAAAAACAACAACAACCGAAAGCATTAGATGTCACGTTCGATTCCCGCTGGTTCCTTCTGTCGGGCATGTTTGTTAAAAAAAAAAAAAAAAAGTACAGAGGGAGACCATACAGAAAATTAAAACCTCAATATCCAAATTGATATTGTTCTACCTCAAGCAGTCTGTGCAATAGAGCGTAAATCAGTGAGTATTGATTATATAAACGATATACTGATACAATGTTTAGCCTCCTTTTGGATACAGAAAATAGATTAAAACAACACACATCATGTTTCTGTTGACTTTGAAATGTAATAAGACACTTCGAATAAATTCAACTAAAAAGTTCAGTAGATGTTACATGAAAGTTAGACAAATTATGGAGGTTGAATAATTTCATGGTTTCACGTTTTCATGCTTTCATTAAAAAGTGATACAGATCACAATTCATCTAGGCCCTGATGTGAGCACTTCACGTTTCTCCCACTGTGAATAATATTCACTGCGTTCCTTTTGCTGAGTACAAATCGTCAATGAACACACAAAGTAGACGAATTCTATTCTTGAGTCGATTTTATTGTAGTTTATCTTCATACCTATTATTACTTTGCATCACTTTTCAGATCATTTTATTTCAATTGGTATCACACAGCCATTAAAAAAGGTTAAAAGTATTATATAAAACAAGCTACAAAACCAGTAATCATTAGTCCCTGAACATCTCTACCTATAAACGATAACGAGACATCGCCTAAATATATCGAGGAGATCAAGAGGATCTTTTCATTGGCTGTCGTCTTAAAAAGAAAAGAATGGTATCCTTCTTAAAACAGTGATAACATCAGCATAATAGTCTGACTAATATCAGTGTCGAAAATGTTCCAAATCACGAGACGTAATTTAAAAACGGTCGTGATTTTAAGGTCAAGACATATGGAAAAGAGACGTACACACGGCATTTAAGAATTGTCTTTAACTGAGTATTCACACAAATACTAGTAATTTATCTTTGCAGAGTGTCATAATGATGCATTATGAATGTAAAAAAAAATCAACACAATTCGTCCTAGCACATTCACGATCAAACATAAGAAAAGATGACCTTCGGAAACGAGGTTCGATTAGTGTAAAATGCTAAATAAATATTGTTGTTGAATGTTACCAGCTGAGCTTAAAATTATTTAGGATTTCTAATACTTTACAACTAAAATATGAGATATAGGAAATTTGCACATCATGGTGGGAATAATTCAGTTGTTTATGAAGGCTATCAAAATGTGATATTCCTTGGTTTTCTCAGCAATATGCCAATATATCCCATTTTAATGAAATTTATGCACCCTTCTGTTTCTTTGAATTTACTTTATAGTATATATCAAACCAACTCGAACACCGGGCGTTTTTTTTTTTTGTTTTTTTTTGTTTTTTTTTTTTTGTTTTTTTTTTTTTACTTTTAACAGCTCACGGAAATGGAAAGAAAGTACGGGTGGTTACACGTTTCTTGTTGGCATTTAACAAATCATGTTTGGTCAATTCACATGGCGTCATTACAGGAGTACCATGAGAGGAAGGGAAGATTACTCTTCAACAGCATAGTATTAACATATGAAGATTCATCAGGCAGTCGGTATCCATACATTATTTTCAGCTGTTTGAAAACAGGTGGCAATGGTTGTCTATGGCGGCAACATTTGTTTGTTTGTTTGTTTGTTGTTGTTGTTGTTGTTGTTGTTGTTGTTTTGTCTTTTTCGGTAGTCAGACGTCAACAATAGCTCCCGAGGTTCTAGTGTGTCTCAAACCAAAGACCTCACCCCTCCTCCAAACTAAAGGAGTAGGAGCGAGCCCTACCTAGCGATAAACTGAGTAGAAATGGGAAAGGAGCTGCCAGGTCACATCGATATGCAGACAGCAAATCTCAGTTAGTGGTAGCAGGAGGTTAAAATGATTTTATTGGTTTTTGGCTTCTTTTCCTTCTGCTTACATTTGATACATGTGTTAAATACATTTCCTTACCACCAGAATGGGTTAAGCCAATCATTTGCTAGCAAGTTCAATGTTGAGAAGGGAGCGGGCTGAATCTAATTAGATTACAGGAACTAAAGTATGAAGTACATAATAAACCGTCTTGAAATCACGTTGGCGAGGTTATGAGACGTAGGTGAAGCCATGACCCACGTGATATCTTATTAAAATAAAGTAGCGGCTGTTTTAGATCTCCCTGTGCCTTCTTCGGTTCTTCGATCTGGTCACCCAATGTGTGTCAGTCTAACTCTTAATGTCTGTATATCAGTCTGTCTTGTCTGTTTCTCCATGTCCTCTCTTCCATAGGTAGCCTATTTTTTTTTCTTTCTTTCTCTTGTCTGCGCCTGTCTGTATTTCTTTATGGTGCTAATTTCATATGTACTGAGTATGTATACATGTGTGTTAGTGTGGGGGTGGGAGGGAGGGGGAGGATACTGTTTTTGGCAAGGTCAAAAGCCCCATTAATGCAAACGCATCCTATCAAAATGTCCCATGGTGACTGCCTAACACAACTTAGTATGCCTGTAATATTTGCGATCATACCACTTTTCAATCATGGTCATCATCAAAGATCGGCTAACTGATCTTCTTCGGATGAGTCTTTCTCCCTAGCTCCTTGTAGAGTGACGCCCTCATCGTCAGCATGGCAGCGTCCTGTGACCTATCGCTTTTCACATGTACTAGTAGTTTATCCATTTAGGGTTACATGTAGGCCCTAATACCTGTGTCGAGGGTATCTAAACCATCACTGCTACCTTTATTTCACATCACCACTCTGCTCCAGCAGTCATAACGGTTTCACCTTAATATTCGCCCTCTGTTTTCCCATTTAGTCCTTTCTTCACTTTCTTTTCATAAAGTCTGCACTTTCTTTTTATAACTATCTGATAGAGGCCTGTATCCTCTCATGAATGTATGTGTAAAGGGTTTGTTAAGACAGAGAGATTAAATGATTCAAACGTCAAACCTGTAGAGTCAATCTCTTCTACACCATGCGATGCCTGTCTACGCATGAGTTGCATCATCAGTTTTGGGGTTTTGCCCTCTGCTCTTCATTGTGTCTGTGTCAGCTTTACAAATAGGCGAAAGACTTGATTCTGGTCACCTATGGCAAACTTCAAACCCTTCCCTTCTTAATTCACTAGACAGTAAACTGGTCCCCACTGTAGCAAGATTATCGTTGAGAGAAGTACAGTGTGTGACTGAGTATGAAAGGAATCAACCCTAACAGGGCGGGGGGGGGGGCAGAATCCGCCCCCTCGACGTTTCGCGCTATAATTCTGTAACGCGAGAAGGCCTCGTCGCGATGTTTCTTGACTTTCTTCGTTCAAGTCTCGCGTAACTTTTGGGACCAAATTTGCAACGTCCGCGCATACTTTTCGAAGCCACGCCCATTTTTGTAACGGCATGTCGCCCCAAAACGGGCACAATTTTGTGATTTTGTGTACATTTCCTATGGAAAACAGTGCTCTGTCATGAAAGTCATAAAAACCTGATTATTTTTACAATTAATCACTTTCATTGATTAATATTATGCTAATTATGGTAGAAAAGTGGTCAGTGACAATTTCCAATACAAAAGCAAGAAAAAACAAAAGTTGAAAAACAAAGATATACATAAGAAATCCTGAAAACAATAAAATACATAAGAATTGAAAAGCGTTTTGGAAGTTTTTGTGAAGTACAATATTGTTGAATAATTTATGCTTAAGCAGATTTACAGACCCAAAAGTAGACTCTCAGTGCTTTTAATTAGGCTAAAATACGATCTTGAGCTTTATTTGCATAATTAATTAATTGACATGGGTGCCACGCATGCCAAATTTCGTCGCGATCGCACCACCGATGGCCGAGATCTCGGGGGGGGGGGGGGCAGAATCCGCCCCCCTCCGGTTTTAGCATAGCCAAAAAAAGCCCGGCGTGATTAGGGTTAAGGAAAGACAAGAAAAAACAAAAACTGAAAGAGTGAAATACAAAGGACGAAAATTAAAATCTCGTTAAAAAAAAAAATAACGTTGAGCACAGTAGACCTGACTCTCACCTTTGTCACAGCCTCTTATGTAGATTTTGAAACACGCAAAATAGCTGTCATCATGTACCCCCAACATTGCATGATAGATTATGGTACAAATAACAGCTTCTTTCTGACAATAATATTAGGAATGCAATTAATAGTATATCAGAACTAAATCATTACTTATGTTTTAATTCTTTGTACAAGTATCAGTATAATGTGATTAGTAGCTCCAGTCGGTTACTGTTCATTATTCCGAAAGTTCGATCATCCGAAAATGAAAAAAAAAAAAAAAAATGAATTTCTAAGGTCTGTTGGATCGAAAATTAAAATAAGCTTCGTTATGCTAAAGGCTCGTTACGCTAAAGATTCGTAGATCCGAGCAGTATTATAATTATGTCGTAGGGCAGAAACTAAACATTGTTCGACATTTGGCCAACAGAGATTTTCACATCACTTGGGTTTATTAGTCCGTGCAAGATCTCAGAATAGCACTAATCACTTCAAAGTCAGGGGAAATAAAGTGTGATGTAAATGAGAAAAAAAATTAGGGAATAACAATACCAGATGAGGAGCTGCAGTGTTTATGCAGATGTACAATGTACCTCCTTATAATTTTGTCACATTTCGCAGACAGAAGAGGCAAGGAGCCAGGAAGGAAGTTACCAGTTGGGTGGGAGAGAAAAGTGTACTCGTATACGGCTGTATGTCTGTACGTTTTGCTAGATGGCGCTCTTCACGATAGAGTGGTGGTTTATCTGGATAAAATTTTACGTAGTGAAGCCCCAGCGTTTAATAGCCTGAACTTGCAGTATGCAAGTGGCAAACATAGGACATAATTTTTCAGTAACAACATAACCAGGGCTGGGGGAAATAAGCCAGTTTGTAGATCTATTTAGCGCTTGAGTAGACATGAGTCATTTTTGTATAGCAGACATAGATTTATAAATTCACCAAGATAAGCATCTGTGATGCAATGATTATTCATACGTCATCCTGATAACCGAAGGTTGCAAGCATATGCACCTAACAACAAGAAAGTGTTCATTAAGCCTAGTGTACATGTATTAGGCATTAATATAGGACTTCCTGGTCAGTTTAAAACTTTTCCCAATCTTTTCCCATCTTGAACACTAGGAAGCTTTTCCATAATTATAATTGATATTCAACGATCTGGTGCACACGTTTGGAGAAATTTGGAAAATGTTCAATCAAAAATAAGGAAAAAGACAGTCAGGGTAAATGTGAATGACTAAATCATGGTGCCTGTCCAAATTCTGTGAAGGTGGGGAAGGGGGGGGGGGGGGGAGCAAGTGGAGGAGGGTCTCGGAGGGGGTACTATAGTAACCCACATGAGAGAGCTTTGCATTTTGGTGCACTCTTGTGGTGAAATATACATGCGCTTAGAAAATTTCGGAGCATTTGAATTTAGTTTGGTAGCTAAATACGACGTTAACTTACAATTTGCCATTTATGTTTTGGCAGTCTACACGTGTGCTTGCAGCCTGTATATATGTATTGTATGTATAAATGGACACACACACACACACACACACAAACGATATATATATATATATATATATATATATATATATATATATATATATATACATGTATATATATATTATGCGAGATATGAGAAAGGAAGAAGAAAACGGTGCGTAGCTTTGACATCATTTTTCCTCTTACTGTTACTCCTTTTCAGAAAATACACGTCCATACTGTATACATGTATGTACATGTATATACAATACTGTATATACATACACTGTATACATGTATATATATACAGTATGTTTGGTTGTTTTTTTTTCGAGCTACTGCATTCCCTTTTCATCTACATTTTCACCTTTGTAAGTGAACCAGTATTGTATAGGTTTTCTCACCTGTTTTCATCATCTGTACAATAACTTTCATTAATTTCCGATTCACTTTCATCCAGAAAAGAATCCTCTTGTGAATTTAGCTTCCTTAAATTGTCATCATATTATTTTTGTCAGTCAAGTTGAAAAATTAAGCAATCAAATTCAATTGTCTCTGAAATTCATCTCTACCGCTTATAGAGTTGTGAATGCCCCCGGATCAAATGCATCATTTTTGTCAAATTCATTACGTGTACATGTATTATTTGTCATTCACGTACATTGTTGTACAGTTGTACTTAACCATTAGCCTTAGTGTAAAGAGTAAACCAGTTCTTCACCATCTCTTACATCATGAATTGCCTGTGTGGTCATACATGTATGTTTACGGAGACTTTCTTTTCAACCAAGAATGTTGCAAAGCCACTTGCAATGCAATTTGTTCTTCTTCAATCTTCATAGGGCTATGCAGCCTATCACGAAAATGAAAGTGACTTGTGTGTTAGTTTTGAGTTAGAACGTCAAAAATAATGTCTTTTCACTTTGTTGTATATGTATCTTTCATGTGTTATTTTTTTCTTTTCCTTCTTCCATTGTATTTTGTTTGAAATACAATGCATACCACTGCATGGGTCATGGTACATGTTTATATGAAGACATAGTTCTGTGTGGAGGTCGAGTAGCCCAACAATGAAAATTTGATCAAAATCGGATGAAAAATAAGGAAGTTGTTTATTTTGAAGTTGTGCTAATTTTTCACCAAAAAAAAAAAAGAAAAAAAAAACGGTTCTTGAAGAGTCAATACACACTGTAGTGGAGTGCTGATGTCATCCCCTCTCAACTTGGCATAGAGTTTGTACATACAATGTTGAAATTTCCAGGTTTTCATTGAAACCCAGTTTATGCCCGGGTCTAAAATCATAATACAGACTGTATATCAGAATAATCATCATTTTGAAGTTATTCAACCAGGAATTACACTATGTTTTAAAGTTTCATTGAAGAAAAATTAAACTTTTGTCATTTCTTTTTTATATATGATCAATGGAAAATTTTGAGGGGATGACATCATCAGTTCACTCATTTGAATATTCATATAAATTGTGCAAGAACTGTTCTGCATAAATTAGTGAAACTTCACAATTTCATAACTTCCATAATATCATTCGAATTTGATCAAATTTTCACTGTACTCATAAGATTTTACTCTTTCTTATCAGACTGGCCTGGAATTTCCATTGTCAAAAAAACAAAAAAACATGCAAGTTCTACACTCTGAACGCCATAGGAATTGCATAGGTAACGAGTTGTTTTCATAGAGAAGCATCTTTAAAATTTCTTTTTATTATAATATGGAAAACAATCTACTTAACATTGTACACAAATTCTCTTTGCAAGACATATTTCAGGTGAACATCTCTTCTTTTAGGATATCACGTGCATAGTTCAAAATTTATTTTGAATAGACGGTAAGTTTTAAGAATACTTCAAATGGTTTGGGTTTGTATTTCAGATTGTACTGTAGATACAATCCAGTCTACATTTACATATAATGGTCAGCACATTGGAATATTCCTATTCTTATCGCAGATTGAAAGATACACTTCCGGCATCTAAAAGCTCTAGGAACTGAAAAACTCTGGGTTCTACATGTATAAGAAAGACAAATATAAACAGTTTCCATGAACACAAATAATCACACAAAGAAAAAAAGGCACAGACACTAATTCTACAAAGAAGGCCTCTAGAGTCAGCGCTAAGAACTTACTTAATCTGACAAACCAGAAAGCTAGCACCATTTCAAAGCATTCAATGAAAGTAAAGGGTTTACACCTAGAATTACACATAAACATCACAAAAGTTTTATAGCTCTTTGTTTTCCCTTGAGAATCACAGCTTGACATCACATATCAAATGCCTTTTAAATAAATTTTGACACCAATACAAAAATATTCTGTTTGACAAACAAACTGTATACACAGCAAAAAAAGAATAAGTGTACATTGTTAAGTAGATTGGATCAATAGTTTCTCAAAATTTAGACTATTTCCCCCTAACCAACCATGAAAGATCTATTGCAAGTTGTTACTTTGTGACAGTCTGCTTCACTATGAAAAAAAGAAGATAATATTGCTCTCCAAAGTTATCAGAAGGAGTCTGAACAACAACCGGTACACAGCAGTTGAATCCTGTTGGAATGGTGGCAAGGGGGAGTGAAACATGGATGTTCAATTATTGATGATTGTTTGCAGTTCAAAACTTCCTGGGTCAAAGTTCATTCATGAGGGAAGAATGGGAGTAGTCTTATGAGAAGCAGACAGGTCCAAGGACGACTCCAAATTGTTGATCTTCTCCGCCAATATCTGATGGAGCCACATCAATAATTGGAAGGCGAGTGTTTCTCTTGGTTGAATAGCTTATCACTGTTTGGCTCCATTCTCCTGTATGATACTGGAAGTAAAAAAGAAAAAAAAAACACAAAGTGAAGTATTTGTTGCTAGGGGCAGAGTCTATCTGCAGCGCTAAATCCACATCTTCGGACACCGCTGAAAGTCGGAAAATCATGGCCTAGAAAACGCTAATTTCTTGTCTTTCCTTTGATAATTTAGCTTTGAATTTTCGGCAGATGATAGACGAAACATTAGACTACAACATTCCGACTAAAACAGAAATTGGATGGTTTTGACCAATTTTGATGACTTCAAACTCGATTTTCTCGGCTCAGCCGTCAGTAACTTTTGGATCCTTCTGTTGTGGTGGGTCACATATCCTTTTCATGCAGAAAAACAAATTAAAACCAACCTATTCACATCTACTATGACCTACATAATAAAGATGTTGGAAATTGCAATTCGTATCATCATTTTTTCTATTGATTCATCATTGCTTACACTGAAATGTTGAATTGAAGTCAAAGGAGGCTATACAAAGTGAAAAGGGCCTTAAAAATGTAAACATCATCAACTTCATTAAACAGGTAATAAAAAAGAGACTTACTTGACATCCGTCTACATCGACATTGTATTGCTCTAGGCTTGGCCCATCACGTGAAAGTTCCACATCTGATGTTGTCATAAGTCTAAGAGCCTGCTCTGTTGATCCACTCTCACCATTCGTCACGGCTACAGAGTTCTTACAGTGGTATGTGACATTCTGGTGTGCCTTGTTGGACAGCAGACGTAGGAATGTCAGCTGAACTTCACTGGCGTCATAAGAAAACTGGGGGGGGGGGGACAGACACAGACAGTTCGATTGTTAAATATAAGAACTGAAATAGTGGATATCAATTCTCTTTCTCAAGAAAAAAAAAAAACAGTCTTTCAAGGAAATTGCTGTCATATGATTCATACAAAGCTCAAGTTGCACAAGAGTAAATGTTAAGAATACATGCATTCAAACATGCATAGACATGTATGGTGCAGCAAGTGACCATTCCTAAGAGTTAATGAGAATGATTTGGACAAACAAACAATGTTTCAACTATCTTTTTTTTTTATTTCAAATTCAAATTAAATTTTATTACAAATATATCAAATTGCTTGTTCCTCCTTGTTTCCATGGACAGAATTTACTGCTAAGACTCTAGTTTGTCAGGCAGTGTCAGGTATTTATAGTATAATGGATGTGTGAGACATGGGGGCGCTCTTCATGTTACCTTTTCAATGCCATTGATACTGCTGATGTATCTATGTCCAGACTCGCCAACGTACCATGGACCAGGAGTGATCTACATTGTGAAGAAGGAGAGAAATATTCCGATTAGTGAATGCCATCAACACCATAGACTTCTGCATGCAATAAGAAGGACTAGAAATCATCAGAAAATCTCAGTGACAGATTATATCAACCCAGTGCCATCATACAAATGCATCATAAATCTTAATACTTATATACATAATCTCTAAATCTTTATTGCTGCAGCGTGACCTAACAAAATGATAAGAGCAATGTGAATTGAAATTCAATGAAAAAGAATGCATTCCGACATTGATATCTTATAATTTTTATCAACATTTGTTTCCTGAATTCTTTTTTTTTCTTCAATCATAAATCATTTCCTTATTGTAAATTGGACGTGAATTCATTGATAACTTGAATAAAAGGTTCAACAGTGAACCTAATAAGACAAACAAATATCTGAAAACCTGACATGACAATGTTTTGAAATGAGCTCAAGGGTAAAATTTGCCAGGTTTGGCTCTCACCGTATCAATTCTTGGGGTGATGCAGGTCTCTGGTGTGCCCTCCTCTCCTCTCTTCACACAGTGGGCTAAGAAGGCATCCTTGACTGAACCCTCGTTGGAATCGATCCAGTAATTACCTACATGCAATCAATTGAAACCACTTCATGTTAACTACACATACCTTTTTACTGCTTTACATACCTCATTACTGCTTTGATATACAAAACTGCTAATGTATAGGACAATCATCCTAGATTTCACATGTTAGTTTGTTGACAGTTGGTTTTCTATATAATAAATATGTATATGTAGATCATAATATATATATATATACAGTTCAGCCAGCGATCAAATTCCCCCTAGATCGCGATCATGGGCGATCAGTGATCGCATACGCGATCATTGATTGTATGCAATTCGGCATACAATCAATTGATTGCGACATATCGCGTATGCGATCACTGATCGCTTATGATCGCGATCTAGGGGGAACTTGATCGCTGGCTGAACTGTATATATATATATATATATATATATATATATATATATATATATATATATATATATATATATATACATATACATATAATATATACACATTGTATATATATATATATACATATATATATATATATATATATATATATATATATATATATATATATATATCTATATATATATATATATATATATACATATATATTTATTTATATATTTTGTTTTCTTTATTTTATTTATTTTTTTTAAATATCAAAATTCAAAAAAAACCTGTAGTGATACCCAATTACAATGACAATAAAGCTAAAGATGTGGTTCTTGATTGTCAAAAGAGGAACTATGGTGACCCAAGTAATTTTAGGACCAAGTCATAAAACATTATTTACCTCTAAAATTAATAACAAAAAAAAAAATGCGCAAAAAAACTCAAATCAAAGATGACATCTTGATTTTAGAGCTCTAGTTATTCTTCCTCAGTCTCAAGTTTAACCCTAACTAGGCCGGGCTATTTAGGAAGATCATAGAGCCGTAGACCCCTCCAGATCTTGGCCGTCGACCGCGACGAAAATTGGCACACACATTGCCTATGATGTAATCTAAAGTACCATGAAGTTAAATTTAGAAAAAAATTATCATTTCTGCTAAATTATGCTTATTTATGCGTGATGATGCATGAAATCAGACAATTTGGTATAAATCACTAAATAAAGCTCAAAATGGGCACATTTTTAGTGTAAATATTCTTTTTAGTGTCCTCAGCAAATATAAGAGAAAAAAATTGTGCCATCAGAAAAAATTTCTGAAGTATTTTATTGTTTTTTGAATTTCTTATGTATTTCTTTGTTCTTCGACTTTATGTTTTTCATTGTTTTTTCGATGAAACTTGTTTGCGACATTGTTCCGAACAAGAAAATATATTAATAATTGATTTTAATCCATAAAACCCCCAAATAATCATGCTTTTGTGAAATTTGCCTGTAAGCACAGTTTGCATTGAAATTGTACACAAATTCACGTTTTTGAGCAATTTTTGGTCTGACATGCACATACATATTTATGCCCAACATTGAAACCGCGCGCCCGGGCATCGCAAATTTGGTGTCAAAAGATGCGGGTGACTTGAAAGAAAAAAGTCATGAAACGTCGCGGCGATAGCTTTTCGCGTTAGCGATACATCGCGCGGAACGTCGAGGGGGGGCCCCCCCCCCAGCCTAGTTAGGGTTAAGGTGCGGAGAGAAGCTAACCCAGAAGCTGTTAGGAAGACATAAAGAGCAAGGAAAGAAATACAAGCTTACCATCAGGGGCATCAGGGAAACATTTGAAGAGGTCCTTGCAGCTACGTACTGGTTGGTCTTTGCTACCAATGGGTGCTGCCAGGGACTGGATCTCACTAGCAAATTTGTTCAGGTATGATTCAAATTTGGTCCTGTCCAGCTCATCAGTGGTGGTTGGCAGTTCATCCCGATACTGTGAAAAAAAAAGAAAGAAATATATATGCCAGAGTGCAGAATTCCTGCCAAATGCACAATTTTGCAAGTTGCATGTTTTCTAGCTTTCACTTGCACAACCACTCTACTTCTAATATGCAACAAACTGACAGCTTGTAAAAGGAATAAGACTTCTTTTAATATAGCATATTCGTACCAAACAGTGGCTCATTTGTTGTTGTTGTTTATTTTTTAAGGTTGGCTTACTTCTACTGAACAGAAGCAGAACTATTTTTCTTGTAATTGATCTGAAGAATATTCCACATCTGGACAGGTACTTCAGAACTAACCTACTTCTTTCTTTCAAGAATTGTGACATGCACTTCTTAATCCTTTAGACAACCACAGTCTTCAAAAATGACTTGGTAATATCAAAAAATGGCTAGCAGTTTTTTCTCTTGTTTTGTTTTGTTGTTTTTTTTGGGTTTTTTTAAGAGAAAATCCTGTGCAGATACCAAATGGACCATCTATCAAAAGGAAATTGCTACTCCTGTTGTGTAGTGACCCCCCCAAAAAAAAATAAAAAATAAAAAAAATAAATAAATAAATAAATAAAAAATAAAAATAAAAGGAGAGCTTCTATGATCAAACAGAGCAAGAATAGACAGCTTACGTAATGAGAGTACTGGTCTGGTCCCTTGGACTGCTGTGCTGGAGGTTGGTAGGCATAACCCTGTCAGCCAGAGATGGAAGATAAACATGAATCATATATCCACTGACATTCTCCTGCACACATTATCTCATAGCATTAAGATATCTTTATATCTTCATACACTCAGTTTATCTCATTCATGAATTTCATAATCCATAACTACAGCTGATAAATCATTTGTTCACATGTTCAGTACAAACAAAGCTAATTGCTGAATCATACTGCCAGACGTGCAGCAATTTGTTATAGATTAGTATGCTTTTTGAATTGTATTGGGCAACCCACAAGGGTGGTCGAGAATTTATATGAAACAATGGCTGTGAAATCAAGAGCGAAAGATACCACCACTAACAGTTGTTGCATGTACATTGTAGGTTGATATGCTTTGATCTGATGCACACATGACTTGCATTTACATTGAAACTTCCATTACAATGGGGCACACAAGGAAGTGTACTTACCATTGTTGCTGCAGCACCCTGTGGAGAGCAAAGTCAGGAAAAAAGGAAAATAGTAAACAGAAAAAAACAACTTATAATCCATTTCCAAATAAACAGCACATTTACGGGATGGTTTAGTTTAGTTTTTAGATTGTTTTACCCTTCATGACAGATTACATGTACCATGTGCAAATATCTTCACAATTTACACGTGTTCAATAAACATGCAGTCTCCATGCCGACTGATATTGTCACTTATATCATACACATGACAGATTCCTTCATAAGACCATACCCTCACTATTTCACCTGCTGGGACTGTTTGGAAATCCTCTGCAGGAGGGTTTAAATATCAAAAATTTACTTTCTTACATAACATTTCATCCACATCTTAATAAGTAATTATTAAATCAAACTCTACTCTTGAAGTGTTCATAATAGTGTTTGTTTTTTTTTCCACATCACTGATACTGATCATCTCTAACACTGTGATGTCATGAGCACTCTTCCTAGTGGGTTCAAACCTGGAGGACCTCTTCACTATGTAGCTCTAACTTCTTTCAACTATTAGTTGCCTTTTGCCCCTCTCTACAAGGAGTTTCATGTAAAATAACATACTAGCTACAATATATATATACATTTTTTTTTCTTTTTCTTCTTCTTTTTAAAGTTCTTATAAACTGAACTCACAGGGGGTCCGGGGGGTCCAGGTGGGCCAGGGGGTCCTTGAGCTCCTAGTGTTCCACGCTCTCCACGATCTCCCTATAAAGAGACATAAGATCAGTTGTCAAAGAGTACAAGACCAAGGTAATTGCTATGATGTATACTACATAGGCTGGTTGCTACACAGGTTCTTACAGTATAATCACATTCTCATTGAAATGTACATAATGAACATGCTTTACAGGCTACATCTGAAGATATTTGTCTAGGAGCTGAAATCAATAGAACCCCTTATTTATAGCATTCTTAGGTTAATCTGTTTGTTGTGCTAATTTCAGTTCATCAGTCTGCATGACTAAAAGAATGCACACACAGGTAGAACAGTGCAAGGATAGGGTAATACAAGAATGGTTGATTACTTACAGATCCTCCCCTGAGACCCGGTGGTCCACGTGGTCCTTCCTTGCCACTCTTACCAGCCTCTCCTGATACACCCTGTGGGAAAACAACCAATAAAATTACATCAACTTTCCATCATCAACTATTTCCAAAAGAGATGGCTTCCACTGTTTTCTCTCTCAAATCTTCCCTTGATAATATCTTTATTCTGTCAAAGCAATGGTAATAAACAAACATCAGAACTCAGGAATGCAAACACTTTTAGCAAAATATACTTCATTTCAATACTTCATGCATAACTTCAAATGAATGTTTCATCCTCTATTTTTCCTCTTCATTTTATCTAGTAATACCGAATTATCAGCAGACGTGGCAACATTTGCACATCAAAATCAGAGAAATTCCAAAAGTTACCAGGAAGATATTTGTTTTACATGCATCCCAATGGCCACAAATAACTGCTGAATAGGAAGATTTTTGTATTTTCTTACTTTGATACCAGGATATAGTCAAGTTTCAGGAAGCTTAGTACAAATTCAGAAAGATCTGTGTCAGTTATCTTTAGTTACTTACAGGCATTCCTCGCACACCAGCAGAACCAAGAGATCCCTGTGGTCCCATCTCACCCTGTACAGTTGGTAGACAAAGAAATAGGTTAGTAGGTCACCTGCCAGTCATGTTACTGCAATACATTCAAAGCAACAGGAGTGTTTTGCCTTTAATTCTCTGATAGTTGTCAATATCCACAGATATCATGGCATACCTTCAAAATCTTTAAGTCACATGGGTCCTTTTCTTGACCAGTGACTTTGCCTTTACTCATCACATCATACACTGTATCACAACATTATTGAAAAGGTGCTACATAAATATTGGTTATCATTTTCATTTTTATGTCATATACATGTACCATACCACATCATATCACATTCAAACCATTCTTTAGTGGCATATATTTATGCCAAAAAATCACATCAGAAATTGCATTGTAAAAACAAAAACGTATAAAAATCACAAATGCAACCAATCCTGTGATATCAATTCTCATTGCATGTAGCTATCCTCAGAAACATCAGATCTAGGAAGGTTAGGTTTCTTACCATAGATCCTTGAAGTCCAGGCATACCAGCTCGACCAGGTAATCCTTTGTGTCCCTGCAGGAATATGAAACAATATCATAAGTCAGCACCTTTCTACGAAACATCTTCAGGTATTATCTAGGGTTTTGCTTTAAAATGGGGGCAAACAATTTTAATGGGTCTTGTAGCAAGTAATAATGGCATGGAAAACTTAGAGAACGCATCTTACTATCTTAGCCCTGACCTATCCCTCAAGTTTCTGCTTATAGAAGAACTCATCAAAGTAGATATGGCTTTCCCTGGATGAAAATACTTGAAATGACTCACCGTAGGTCCAGCAGGTCCTACTTCACCACGAGGTCCAGCGGGTCCAGCAGGTCCCTATGTATAGAAAAGAACAGAAGTTTGACGTAGGATGGGACGATTCACACAAATTGTCCAAGATAAATACTTCATTCAAACACATGAGCCTCTTGTATAATTAAATTTTGCACAAAACAATTACAAATTACTGAAGACCAACTTTCATGTAAGTGCCCAGACACCAAGGACACAGAACAACAATTATTGAGTATGTACGCCCATGATTTTTTATCATGGCTACTACTAAAACACTGATCAATTCAGTCCTTATTTACATTGATGTAGGGAAATTTGCCAATCAGTTACAACAATTACCTTACACAGGCAGTCTTAGACATACCATTTTCATTCTTATGTAATACTAGTATAACTTTTTTCAGGTCATATTTGTTGTTTTTTTTTTTGTTTTTTTTTTTGTTTTTTTGTTTTTTGTTTTTGGGGGGGGTTCTTTGGTACATACCATGGGTCCTGATGGTCCACTCTCTCCAACATTGCCAACAGCTCCTTGAGCTCCAACCTTTCCACGCAGACCGCGCTCTCCTTGTGGTCCAGTCACTCCAACTGGTCCCTATACAGTTAATATAGTTGAGCAGTTCAGAAACATTCACAACCATTGCACAATCACACGTAACACATACATACCAAGAACTTAAAAAAAAAAAAAAGAAGGAAGCTTTGCTTCCAAAGATCAAACGACATGGAAATATTTTGCCATGAGAAGGCTGACTAGATTTGGAAATAATTATGAATAGTGTAGAGAACCACTGATCTATATGCAAGTACACACATAGCTGAAGACTCACATACTACCAATGAGCATACGCTTCAATGTACTTATTCATTGACAGACAATTCTCTTCGGGCAAACTCGCACCCACAGTGTTTTTTTACTGCAACCCGGTGGGTAGAGAATGAAGTGAGGATGCTCGAGTTCGCTCATTCTCAAGGTATTCTTCTACTTTGATGATAGGAGCTGGTACATGTTCATGTATAGCTGTCTCCGTACTCTTAATTATGGCAATATATCTATGACTATGAAATCAAAAAGATTTTATCCATGCTTGCACCAATGGGGTGCTTAAAATATTGATTAAAACATGAATGAAAACCAGACTTACACGGATGCCCATGAGTCCATTCAGCCCATTAGCACCCTTAGCTCCAGTATTTCCACGAGGTCCAGGGAGACCAGGGGGTCCAACCTTGCCATCATTTCCATCACGTCCCTGATTAGACAATGTAAGTCACATCGAAATTACTCAACTTCTACTTCTTTCAATAAATTTACAACCATGACCTTTAAACAAATTACAATGTAAGTCTCTGAAACAGGAAGTTGCTTTAATGCTTTGCCAGTCTAAGCGCTAAAAGACAATGGTGATCTATCGCATCTCTTATGATATATGACATAAGAGCAGAAAACAGGATTGAAGTTGCTTCAATACTTTGCAAGTCGAACTGCTAAAATACAATGTCTATCACATCTATTACAAGAGCAGAATCATAGACAAAGCTGTTGTAAATACGAGCAGAATCATAGAGACAGAGCTATTGTAAATAAGACCAGAATCATAGAGACAGAGCTATTGTAAATAAGACCAGAATCATAGAGACAGAGCTATTGTAAATAAGACCAGAATCATAGAGACAGAGCTATTGTAAATAAGAGCAGAATTAGAGAGACAAAGCTGTTATGAAGACTTTGGCTTTCCTACTTACATCACTGCCTGGGATTCCTGAAGCTCCTTGAGGTCCTGGTGGTCCCCGTGGGCCAACAGATCCACGTTCACCGACACTGCCATCAGGTCCTGCATTACCATCACTTCCCTGTATTCAACAAGTAAACACTATTCACTGCCTTATCATACTCAATTACCACATGCCCATATCATATATAGAATCCTCTTTTTTTCTTTTTTAAACATTGACTCTGGAGTATGGAAGCCTTCAAAGATTTCATCTGGAGCATGAAGTTAGAATTTAAACTTTCCATCTATAAAGGGAAGTCTCAAGATATACAAGATAATGTCTATGACATCAAACTGTCAATAAATATCAATAATCAAACTGCAGAAAAGTGCATACATATCTTATGTTAAGCCTGTACAACAGTATCATTGAAACTGCTATGATTCAAGAGCTATTGGAATGGTTAGATAAGCGTGGACATGCCTTCACTGATGAATTCTAGTGATATAATGGAAGCACACACAAACACTACATAGCCTCAGTTGGATACTACCTCTCAATCTACAGTCTAGGCACAATCAACTCATCTCACAAAGTCTGAATCACTTTTTAAGGCCTCATATATGATCAGCGCACAAAATACAGTGCACTCCAGTTATAACGAACAATGTTATAACAAAATTTCTGTTTCAACGAAGTAAAAATTCAAGCAGCAACAGTATCTGTCCTATGTATTTCTATTATGTGCATTTCCATAGCGAAGTGTACTTTTTGCATGTGCATTTTTGGCAAGATGGAGACTCTTTCACATCTGAACATTTCACATAGAGTACATAATAAATTGATAAGGCGGAAAAAAAAATGACTGTACACCAAATCATCCTTCAGAGGTTCAAAAAAAAAAAAATGCCTTATGTACTTACACGTCTACCAGGGGCTTAGAAATGTTACCCAGTGCTCCTTTTATACAACATAGGAGTGTAGGAAAGCAGATCTCTCAGGCTGCCTTATGTACTTACACGTCTACCAGGGCTTCCAGCAGCACCAGGAGCTCCAGTCAGACCTCCACCCCCCTAAAGTAATATCAAATTACAGATGAACATTATTACCAGTTTGTAGCATGCAGCTATGGTATTACAGAGAAAATTTGCATGACAGCCAGGCAGTCACAGAACACAAAAATTGAATCAATATATCAGAACTGATTCCCTCATTGTGGTTTACAATCTTTCATTAAAATCAAAATCCATGTTTAAATTGGTCTTCATGAAGACAATCAATATTCACACAAATAGAATGACACATGATCATCAAAATTGGACACAAAAGAGAAAGGTTTAGGATTTTTGTTTTTGTTTCAATAGTTCTTTCTCTCAAAGAAATGTTAGTGTTTCACATGATTTTTTTTTTCTTTTTAACCCTAAAAAGACTGGGCTATTTTGGTAGCTCGAAAGACTGGGGGGGGGCCTAAAGGGCCCCCCCCTTAAGATCTCGGCCGTGGATCGCGCGATCGCCGCGAAAATTTGCACAATGGTAGTGTGCGATGTAATCTACAAGATCGTATATTCAAATTTTACAAAATAGTCTTCTTTTATTTTATTTTGATTAATTATGCTAATTTATGCGAGAAATCAGACTCTTTGATCTAAATCAGTAAATAGAGCTCCAAAAGTGCTCATTTTTGGTCTAAATATTCTTAGTGGCATTCTTAGCAAATGTACTTGAAAAAAAATTCGGTATCAAAATTAAATTCTTATCTATTTTATTGTTTTATGAATTTCTTATGTATTTCTTTGTTTTTTCGACCTTTTGTTTTTGTTGTTTTTTTTGACAAAATTTGTGGCAGACACTTTTTGAAGCATAATACTGCTAAAACAAATTAATTTTAGCCATTGAGAGTAAAAATAAGCATATTTGTATGAGCCAAGTGAAAAAACTCAATTTGCATTGACTTTATACACAAAATCACATTTTTGAGCCATTTTCGGCCTCACGTGCACGTACAAAAAGTTATGTAACTTCAGAACCGTACCCCCGGGCATCACAAATTTGGTGTCAAAATGTGCGGGAAACTCAAAAGAAAAAAGTCATAGAGCATCGCGGCGAGTGCATTGCGCGTTGCAGAGTAATCGCGCGAAATGTCGAGGGGGGGGCCTTTTAGGCCCCCCCCCAGTCTTTTTAGGGTTAAAATGACAGGAGTTGCAATAGCAGAAGCAATTGTTTAATTTTTTTAAAGTTTTAAAACTGTAAAACCAGAAATGTTTGGGTGCACTTAATTTCATGAGAACCAAGGTTTACAAAATTAAAGTGCACATACAAGTTCTTGTCTACACTATATGCACTGAATGCAAGTGGAATTTTCAAAAATTTCATGCTGTGAAAAAGACCACTAGCTCCAAGTCAAGAAAACTTCATATCGCAAAAATACCTTGGTTTACAGTATAAGGTAAGATAGATAAGGTTTTCATTAAGTTTTATGTTGGTGTAGTATAGCAGGATATGGTTGCAAGCCAAAATCACTGTTTGATTTCAAAAACATGTTAATCCTTGTATTTCCAAAACTTTCTAATCTTGTGAAATATTTGCCATTATTCTGCTCTCACAGTAAAAGTAAAAGTAAAGATGGAGTAATACTGCATTATTAGAGGAAAGTGGATCAAAACTTTGAACTCTCACAGAGACTACATACTTTAACCCTAAAAGGGCTGGGGGGGGAGGGGGGGGGGGGCGGAATCCGCCCCCCCCCCTCTCGACGTTTCGCGCTATAATTCTGTAACGTGAGAAGGCCTCGTCGCAAGGCTTCTTGACTTTCTTCGTTCAAGTCTCGCGCAACTTTTGAGACCAAATTTGCAACGTCTGCGCATACTTTTGCGAAGCCACGCCCATTTTTGTAACGGAATGTCGCCCCAAAACGGGCAAAATTTTGTGATTTTGTGTACATTTCCTATGGAAAACAGTGCTCTGTCATGAAAGTCATAAAAACCTGATTATTTTTACAATTAATCACTTTCATTGATTAATTTTGTGCTAATTATGGTAGGAAAGTGGTCAGTGACAATTTCAAATGAAAAAACAAAGAAAAAACAAAAGTTGAAAAACAAAGAAATACATAAGAAATTATGAAAAGAATTGAAATGAGTTTTGGAAATTTTTGTGATGTACAATTGTTGAATATGCTAAAACAGATTTACAGATCAAAAATTAGACTCTCAATGCTTTTAATTAGGGTAAAATATCACCTTGGAGCTTAATTTGCATAATTAATTAATCAAAATTAGAAATTGATTGTTTCAAAAAATCTTATCACACAATCTTGTAGATTATGACGCGGGTCTCACGCATGCAAAATTTCATCGCGATCGCACCTCCGATGGCCGAGATCTCGGGGTGGGGGGGAGGGCGGAATCCATCCCCCCCCCCCCCCCCCCCCCCCGGTCTGAGCATAGCCAAAAAAGCCCGGCCCCTTTAGGGTTAAAATATGAACATTTGTTAACAGGTTTGATAACTTTCTCTGATATTGTATGTGACTAGACATCTATGCCATAACTGCAGTCTTAGCTTTAGTCCATGCACACAATGAAGAAATCATGTGAATGACTTTAAGTAGCAATGAATACTCACAGCAGCACCCAGAACACCAGGACTTCCCATTGGCCCAGAAGGTCCACGAGGTCCCTAATAGTGAGAACGAGAGGAAAAGAAAGAAGTGGAGGTAAACTGTGTTTCATATTACTAATGGACACACTTTGTTGAGGTATAGCACATCAAAAATTGGGAAGAATGATGTTCTTGCATTCTCAGTAAATAAGAAGAGGTGGTACAAACCATGTTGCCTTGACGACCATCATCACCAGTAGAGCCAGTCGGTCCTTGGAGACCAACGGGTCCTGGGGGTCCACGCAGTCCAGGGGCACCGGTAGGTCCTCGAAGTCCCTGTCAATATCAGCAGAAAGTACAACCCATTACTGAAACTACTGGTACACCCCCATTTACATTTGAAGATATAAAAACATTATACGCTAAGTTGCTGTTGTTGTTTTCTTCTTTTATTATTTTTTTGGGGGGATGGGGGTGGTAAGCATTACATGAAGCCTATGATGGACCCTAAATGTAAAATCTTACCCTTTGGATGGTGTCATTTAGCACATCTCAACATAGGCAAACGCTCTTCATATATACACACACAATCAGTATGTGACTCGAAAGTAAAATAATTAAAACTATGTTACATGTCACAAAAGTAGTTTAACTTGCACTGTTGGAAGAGGATGAAGGTACTTTTATGTGTTGGTTTTTTTCGTTTTGTTTTGTTTTGTTTTGGGGGTTTTTTGGGTTTTTTTTTAAAGTGTTGAAATGCACTGGTTAGATACAATTGTGTAGTTGTGGAGTTGACAAATGGTGTTTCATGGCTATGAAGGAATAATCTACTCTAATTTCACCTCCAATATTTCTTCTTCTCAAGTTCAGCAGAAAATACAATACAATACAGGTACTTATATAGTACTCTTACAATGAGTGAACACGTATCTTAGCACTTCACAGAAATATAATATCCTTCTAACGCTTTGTAGGAGGTATGAGAGAGAGGGAAAAAAAAAGAGTTAAATATGACAGGACTGATTCTGACAAGTAAAATGTTGCTGGAAGAGATCTCAAGATATAATAGGGAATGATTTTGGAGCTATATCATGCAATAAATCTACCAACTATCCAGTATTGAATAATCACAGCTGACATACTTGTAATAAGTTTGGCAATCTATTGACCTTTTAGAGTCCTGCTCAGTAAAAAAGGTTTTGTATATTGGTTCTACAGGGTGGATTGCAAATATCCAAAGGGACCATTGAACAATTTATATACATAGGATACTTACAGGGCGACCATCTTCACCAGTATTGCCAGTAGGTCCAGCATTTCCTCCTGGGCCCTGAGGTGCCAAACCAACGAGAAAATAACTTTTCATTATGACATTTTTCATTATGGAGGAAATGATGATCTCAACAGTTACCAACTATCTGAAATATCTCTGAATAGTTCTTCACCACAAATTATTGTTAAAACAATACATTTCGATAAATACGACAAGAACAAAAGTATCTTTGAGGAGGTATGTAATAGTACTTGCTCACACACACATACAAACAAAAATTTTCATATGCTGTTTGAGTAAAATCTTCATTCCATCCTATCGGTCGTTTAAATTCATTAAGGCACACATGCGAAAACTCTTACACACTCTTACCTATGATTATCGTAAAGAAAAAAACACACTTACAGGTTCTCCAACAGGTCCTGGGGGTCCATTCATACCAGGGGCTCCCATTGGTCCCTGATTAAGAGATCAGCAAATCAGCAGTAAGTTTGCAAGTCTTGCATGAATTACATCAGTTTGGACTATACAAAATGGTTCCTAACTAAAATAAAAATCTTCAAATTTTGATGTCCGGGATATCTACTAATCAATATGTCTGAATGGTTTGATCTCTCTAACTATGAGGCTCTGTTGCAAAGCTTTGTCATGAGAAGTTTGCAGCGTGCCTTAATAATCCTTCCTGGAATGAGTGTAGTCCTGATATACATTGTGTGGACCACTATTCATTAAAAAAAGAAATAATGATAAAATAAAAATAAACAGATAATTCATTACAAATCAAGGGAGTGTCATTTGAAATGTTAACACAATTTTCTATAGAAAAACTAGCAGGCCAACATGAGTTTCAAGCACAGTGCTGATAAAATCTCTTACTTACACCTTTCACTTGGCTCCTTTATGTAAATTAAAATCACAGCGGCGTAGGGATGTATTTTGTATTTTTCAATTGTTATATTCATGACAGCGATTTGGTGTTTCCGCAAACCATCAAGTATTCACAAATGCGATCACAGATCTCAGACAACAAATTGATTATTTCATATTTGAGGATAACATTACTTAATTCTTAACTACACATAAATTACCGATAAGTTGTCACTAAAAACAGTCAACACTGAACAAGGAAATTTGATTGAGGTGCTGTTTGTCAAATCAACAAATGGTATTAGTATAACATTCACTGAATGTGTTATATTTCTGCTGAGGAAAATTTCTATGGCCATTATAGTATGACAGCAATACTACATATATGGACACCAGACCTGACAAGATTTTGAAAAACTGATTAAAGATATCAACTCACCAAAGATCCTTGGTTACCAGCATCTCCACGTGGTCCACGAGGCCCAGGTAGGCCCTGTTATAATGAGAGAAATATAGAGAAGACGATGATATGATCAGGTGGACTCTTAATCCCAACCTCAGCCCTAACCATGTCATTTACCACATTGCTAGTCCTTGTCCAGATATACTTTCACTTGTAAGAAAATGCATAAATGAAGATCTAATTAGCTTTCCACAAATGCAAAGTGAAGGCATATCACACCATTGCAGGTATAAAGACATCTCTCTCTAAAAGGTAAAGAGAGCTACTATTATACTAACATCAGAATGCAATTCATTACACCAGAACACAGTTTGTTACCAACTATGCATAAGCACTCATTTCGCATTGCTGAAGAGTTTTAGTTTCAAGATTATCATCAATATCAGTGCATCACTCTCATGTGTAACTGCTGGTAGAAAACACCAAGACAAAGTCTAATGGCCCACCTGAATTCCTGTCCTTCCACGACCACCCTGACCTCCAGGGGCACCTACTTCTCCCTTGGGTCCCGCTAGTCCAGATGGTCCACGTTCACCAGGAGCTCCACCAGGGCCCTGTGGGGGAAGAAGGGTTATAAGGAAATAGATCAGACAAATAATTATCACATTTATTGGTGCTGCAATCAATGGAAAAACAGTTAGAGGAAAGCAAGCTGTGGCATAGGGTTTCTACTGAATACTTCTTGTGGGCTGTTATTCTGTTCAGTGTAAGAGGTCTGAACACACAGCAGGTCTATAATTACACCAACAGACTGAGAGAACAGGTATGATTCTCACATCATGAGAAGAAAGTCTTTTTAAAAAAAAAATGTGTTAACATTCATTAAACTATTACATTTAAATTTCTTATAATACATCAATATCAAATGCCACTTTTGCTCATCTTTCACTGCTTTTTCTAATATCTGTCTGTAAAGACTTTGCATCAAATAAAATCTCAGTGCTATTATCTTCCATTTACTAAGAGAGGAAAACAGAAGACTAGCTTACGGGGTTGCCAGGGATACCACGTGCGCCCATAGCTCCTTTCTCTCCTGGGGCTCCCTACAGGGTAAGGAGAAATGATAAAGAGCAGTGAGACACAAGCCAGCATCAATTGTGAACTGGAATATCTAGACACTACACTTGACAAAATGAAGCAATGAAAATAATATATATATATATATATATATATATATATATATATATATATATATATATATATATATATATATATATATATATATATATATATATATATATATATATATATATATATATAAATATATATATAATATATATATATATATATATATATATATATATATATATATATATATATATATATATATATATATATATATATATATATATATATATATATATATATATATATATACACATATATTCATATATATAGTGCGAGCAATAATTCCCTTCCCAAACGGTATATGTTATTGCATTATATTATGACACATCAGATTACTTAGATAATAACTATTTTTGGTAGATCCTGATGAAGGCCTGATGACAGGCCAAAAGCTCGACTGATTAAAAGGGAGACTTAACCCTAAAAAGACTGTGTGGGGGGGGGGGGGGCTAAAAGCCCCCCCCCCCCTCGACATTTCGCGCGATAACTCTGCAACACGCAATGCTCTCGCCGCGATGCTCAAAGATTTTTTTCTTTCGAGTTTCCCGCACATTTTGACGTCAAATTTGTGACGCTCGGGGGTACGGTTCTGAAGTTACATAACTTTTGTACATGCACGTGAGACCGAAAATGATTTTTTGTACAAAGTCAATGCAAATTGAGTTTTTTCACATGGTTCATATAAATATACTCATTTTACTCTCAATGGCTAAAATTAATTTGTTTTAGTAGTATTACGCTTCAAAAAAGTGTCTGCCACAAATTTTGTTTAAAAAAACAGCAAAAACAAAAGGTCGAAAAAACAAAGAAATACATAAGAAATTCATAAAACAATAAAATAAATAAGAAATTAATTTTGATATCGAATTTTTTTTTCAAGTACATATGCGAAGAATGCCACAAAGAATAATTAGACCAAAAATGAGCACTTTTGGAGCTTTATTTACTGATTTAGATCAAAGAGTCTGATTTCTCACATAAATTAGCATAATTAATCAAAATAAAATACAGTATTCATCGCATAATCAGGACAGGTTGGGAGTAGCAAACACGGCCCCTTTAAGCGGGGTGCCTGATTTCGCGACGAGCACTCACCATACACTAACGGCATATGACATGTACATGTAGTGCACACACACACACACACGCATACTGACGTACTGTACATGTACATGAATACACAACCACGCTACCCCTCGGCGCGACCCTCTAGCTCTCCCTGCATTCTCACAATGATGTAGAGTAATTCTTCTTCTGTCACCTCTCTCCGAACACAAAATATGTGGATTAAAAGCTAGCACTTTCTTAAACATTCGTAGAATTCTTGAACACGTAGGGCGTTCCGTATAAATACATATCCACAACCATGGGAAATGATTATCCAGAACTGATGTGGGAACGTCAATGAAAAGTCCTTCAATCATTCAATCATCACGGCTTGATTGTTTACTTGCCGCGATCACTGCACTGTACATGTGTTGTCAATATGTAATAGCGATCTAGCTCACCATACACATGTACAGAAAAGCGAAGGCGAGCAGCGAGCTGAAATGTACGTGTACTGGATGGACGGAGGTCAAAACACACAAGTCCGAAGCTTGCTTTGTAAGTTCAATGTAAACGACAACTGATGGGGAATCTCTGAAATATTGTTGTGGTATTTTGGTAGATTTTTTGTGTAAAATATCAACAAAATCAAAGATCGCTTGAAGAAAAATTGTCCCGTTTATCAGAGGTCCCCACCCGATTATCCAGTGAAAATAACATGCATTGGAAAGGTTTCTGGGAAGCGTATGTCATTTAAGTGAGGTTCCCGATTATCAGACGCCCGATTATGCGATGAATACTGTAAAAGAGGACTATTTTGGAAAATTTAAATATACGATCTTGTAGATTACATCGCACACTACCATCGTGCAAATTTCCGCGGCGATCGCGCAATCCACAACGGAGATCAACGGAGGTCTTTCGAGCTACCAAAATAGCCCAGTCTTTTTAGGGTTAAGATCGAGAGCAACGTCCGCCTCAGTCAAATTTCTTTCAGTATATGTATGTATGTATATATATATATATATATATATATATATATATATATATATATCAAGAGTAAAAACAGTCGTATAAACACCACAGGAGCGAAAAAACGTCAGAAACGTCAGTCCAATTTTTTGGCTCCTGCGGTGTTTATACGACTGTTTTGACTCTTGATATCTATTTACTACACACCGACACAGAACTTTCATATTTTGATTATATATATATATATGTATGAATGTATATGTGTGTATATATATATATATATATATATATATATATATATATATATGTATGTATGTATATGTGTATATATATATATATATATATATATATATATATATATATATATATATATATATATATATATATATATATATATATAATATATATATATATATATATATATATACATACATACATATCATGTCAGGTACATTACAATAGAAATATGAATGATGAAAATTTCCGTTTTAAAACCAGAACCACAATACTCCATTGTTATCCAAAAGCACTTTATGAGATGGAGGATAAAACCAAAGATATTGTAAATGTGGCATATCTTACACGAGATCCCTTTGGTCCATCAGGTCCATTTGGTCCTGGGTCTCCTGGTTGTCCCTGTTGTGTAAACACACAAAGAGAGAGAGAGAGAGAGAGGAGGGTCAGCAAACAAATACAAACACTTAATGCTATTGAAAGACTGATTTGCTATAAAAATGATAATTTACCCTCTCTCTCAACCAATTATGATCAATTTTGCTATAAACATGCACAGACACCTGCCCACGTATACTCAGAACTAGTCTTTAACGGGTCAACCTGAACAAGATAAGCCTTTGTCAAGATCCTCTCAATAAATATTGCATGCAAAGAGAAGCTCCCAGTAAGAAATGAGGCCAAGGGAGGGAGCTCACACTGATGCGCTCTGTGTTTGCTCACTTCACTTACAATCAGGCACACCAAAGTGAGAAAAAAAATATTTCAAGGGGCTAGTGGATGTTACGCATTGTCCTATATATAATGCACATGTTCACCTGTGTTGTTATGGTGTGATGCACATGCAGGCAAATCAGACTTTGTTCCCATCCTAAGTTGTTGTTTTTCCTCATCTCAGGGACAAAAGCTTTATAGTGGGAAGGCACAGTGTTGCATTATCAATAGGTATAGTATTCACAACAGACACAATACTCTATCTACTTTCTCTTTGCAAGTAATGTATGACACCTGTTTAAGAAAAAGTGTGCGATCTCATCTCAAAATTTTACAAGCAGCATGATACAATGACTATGTGTGATGAGAAATGGTGTGACTTACACTGTCTCCTTGTACACCAGTTATACCAGGTGGTCCCATTGGTCCTCCTCCTCCCTGTAGCATACAAGAGTAAGATGTAAACAATCATTTATTACTCCATTCACCAAACAGAAGGCAACTGCACTACGATTTTAGTTGTTCCTTTATCAATTTTAAATTAAGAAATTTTCTACCTCTTGCTGAAACTGGAAATCATCTTCTGTAAACTCTTTCCAATTCATCATTTCCATCTTGAAATTCACAGAGAAAATTATAAGTCAGAAATTAAAAGCAATTTGGAGTCATTGTCCCTTTCTTCTGCACAAAGTTTGGCAATTTTTTTGTATTTTTTTTTTTTGGTCAGGCATTTATTATTTCACATTTCTTTTTCTTTTTTTTTAGCAAACATCTATAGTTCTGCTCCTTGCAGAAACATAGAAAACAGCAACATATAAAAGCAGATTGTATGAATATATTCTTCATGTCTCAGATTGACGATTTGCAGCATTCATCTGAGAAACACAGACAGAATACTACCTACAGTGTAGTTCCTTTGAAGTCAAAAATGTCTTTATCATCCTGATGCTCTCCTGAAAAAATATGTTTGCTACTGAATACCAGAAATCAGAATTTTATATTGTTTGCTAATTCATATGAAGAACATGGAAATAACTTCAGCATTCATGTGTGAAAAAAGGGGGTTTTAAACAATTTAAAAGTGAGCTTGGCATACTGACTATGAAATGACTGATTATGTTCTGCTGACAAGAGCTACTGCTTTGATATAATGGAACTCTTATGAAGAGATTTATATTACATAATGTAATGAAGGTATGAGAGGTTTAGAGGAACGTACACGTTCACCAGTCCTGCCAGGTCCGCCAGAAGGTCCAGCTGCTCCACGCTCTCCTTGCTCTCCCATCTCACCATTAGGTCCAACTCCACCACGTAGACCAGGAGGGCCCTGGGTGGCAATTAGGAGAGTGTCTTCAGATTACACACAACATCATCATACATTTTTATTCAGCATATACCCTATGACACTTAAGTCAGAGAAAATATCAACACTTGTTAACATCAGTGGATTTGAGTAATTTCATGACTGTATTGTCTCTCTAAGTTATCGCTTTTATTTTCTCTTCTTTTTTTCTTTTCTTGTTTTTTTGCAAACAACTAAATCAGCTCAATTCTTTCAAATCTGAAGGTGATACAGATAGCAAAAACATTGACAGAAAAAGAGTAATGGAAATATAAAGCATGAACTACTTCTGTATGGAGGGGCTGCCAACATTCACATATCACGGTTGTTGAATGCATCTCAAGAGGGGAAAATAATTTCCAAACTATGAATTCCTTTGTATTCTCTCCAAGGACAAGAAATATCACACATTTCCTGGAATTGGGTATACTTGACAGCTCTGTTAGGCATGAGGAATATAAGTTTCCTTATCAAGAGTGACTTACGGGGAGTCCGCGAGGACCTAGAGTTCCCATGTTACCACTAGCACCAGTTGGTCCCTGCAAGGAAACAATCATACAAACTTCCAAGTTTTGTTGTGTTGCAACTGTCTTACTTTCGTCAACATGTAGGATGTGATCAGCAATAATAGATTTACCTCAAATTGAAACATGTCGATGACACAAACACACCTCATCAAGAATGGCGTTTTAATAGTGTAATGACTAACTCTCATTTCCACATCATAATATGCTGCACAGACTAAAAGTGAATTGTTGCAGCAAGACAAATATGAGAATTGGTTTATTTTCCAAATGCCATTCTTAGCATCACTAGCTCGGCAACACAATGACATCATAATTGTCAACCATGGGGGGATTTGTTTTGATTAGTGACCATCTGACTGTAGTATGATTGGTATGTGCTTTCTGTCTCAGAAACCAGTTGCTCAGAAATGTGATAAGGTGTCTTATGCAAGTATACATTATGACTTACATGTTCTGTCTTTAAAATCATATATGCAACCATTCCATACGTTGCATCATGACAAGTTCCTTTTTTCATGTTCCATTCAGTGATTACAATAGAACTCTTGAATCTAACAATGGCTAGACAAACCTGATGGGCAATAATGCTTCAGTTCCACATGAATATCTTACTATAACAAAAGGAATTACAGTGAAATACATCCTCCTCTTTATCAGACAGTGTGTTTCAAGTATCTCAAATTCTCACACAGCACAAAAGCAGGTATGCCAATTTAAGCACAATTAGGTCAAGAATTAATATTCTTTGGAAAAGACAAGTGAGAGGGATGGAATTGCAGTTTCATATGTTCAAGAAATATCCTTATTTCAGGAATATAGTTTTAAAATTTCCCTTATCTATACAGTGCAATGTCATTTCTTGACAGATCAATTTACCAAGTGATATCCAGTGTACATATCACATTACCATTGAGAAAAGCCTTGACTAAAGGTGCTTACCACTTCTCCATTGCGGCCAGAGCGTCCATCAAGACCACGCTCACCAGCAAGACCAGCAGGTCCCTGGATACCAGCAGCTCCACGCATACCTTGTTCTCCCTAGCAACAGGAAGATGGGGTATCCAGAATTGAACTTAACATTGAGTCAGGAAAAGACACACTAAGCAAGCCAGTCATTCAAAATGGAGTGTGGGTGCCTTCTGTAAGTTAGATCTATCATATGTGAATGTTCTTAAAACTGGACTGGAATTAATCTTTTCAAACCTCAAATTCCCACCACTCCTCCCTACCCACTGGGAATCATTCTGCCAAGTGTTTTCCATTTACCTTTTTTTTTTTAATTAGGAGATTTAGTCTTTAAAAAATATATATATATATATTTATTTCTTGGTTGTTAAGAAAAGTTATCAATGTCATCCAACATGTATTGACACTGTCATGGTTTTGATCTAATCTCAATGTAACTGTTGTGCTTGTAAAATTTTTTCTTTCTCTTCAGATTATGTTTAATCTAGTCTTGAATTCTGCTTTATGGCATGCATAATATCATCTGAAAGTTTGGGTTGCCAGGCTACACAGTTAGATCTTTCTCATGACTATTTCGCAGTCTCTTCATGTACACTGCAGATTCTACAGTCTTGACAAACAAAAAGTTTTTTCCTTCATTTTGTTTCAATGCAACAAGAGTTTGTGTAAGCCCTACTATTATCCTTTTCTTCTCTTTTGGCAAATGCAATAGAGCAGTAGATCACTTGCTACAGTTAGACAATGAGAAATAGCCCAACTAAGATGATACATGTAACGTCAAATATGGACACTTTGGTTAAAGGAAGAGCTTCTGGCTAAAAGGCAACTAAAAATAAACAAATGAATATGATATCAGCAAAGACACATTTTGAGATACATGTACCAATAGGAGGAATGCATGCTGAAGAGGAACAAATCATGCTGAACTACGAGTATGACAGAGCTACAGAAAGAAGTCCAGACTGGTTACAAAGTGAAAAAGGAAATACTACGAGTATGACAGAGCTACAGAAAGAAGTCCAGACTGGTTACAAAGTGAAAAAGAAAATACTATGAGTATGACAGAGCTACAGAAAGAAGTCCAGACTGGTTCAAAGTGAAAAAGAAAATACTACGAGTATGACAGAGCTACAGAAAGAAGTCCAGACTGGTTCAAAGTGAAAAAGGAAATTCTGCCAACTCACAACTTCTCCCATATTTCCAGCGACTCCTACAGGTCCAGTGCTTCCACGCTCACCACGGTTTCCACGGAGACCAGCCACACCCTGCATGCCACCAGGTCCCTATGACACAAACATTGGAGAAGCTTTGTCACACACTGTATACTGACATGGATGTTCCATGAGGTGATGACAGGGTATTGTCTCATATCACTTTTCATTTTCAATAGAAAAATATATACATGTACAAGAAATTACAACATCCTTATCACAGATTATGTCTATTTAGTATTGTGATTATTAGAGACCATACATGTACATAGAAAAATGAACTGAATGGATCAAAACAAACCATCTTTTCAGCGAAAGAAGGGCAAAGTTCTCACCTGACCACCTGGCACACCAACAACTCCCTGACTACCAGCTTCTCCACGCACTCCTTGGCGACCAGCCACTCCTTGGGGACCAGCAGGTCCAGGCTCACCATTAGTACCCTGGTAAGACAAAGGTTAAATCACTGCAATCATTCTAGTCTAATTGGACTCACAATGTCAAACACAAACTTGTGCTTCATTAATATCTCAAAGTATCTAAATTACAAGGGGATCACAAATGGTAATTTGATTTCTTTGAGCAGTTGACTAGAACGTTTCTGCTCCATACACTACCACTACATCTAAAATAAGACAACATGATTGGGAACAACATTCACATTTCGATGAATATCACTGATCTTAACCTCTGACAATGGCCAGAACTTGATTCTTCACCTGTACCCCCCCCCCAAAAAAAAAAAAAAAAAAAAAAAAAAAATGTGAAGAATATGATAATGGTAAATATGAAGGTGACTCTTTCACCTTGACCTTCTAAAGACATTTCATCTCTGTCATTTCAGGAAATTGATTGTATTAATTCCCATAATTCCACACATCTATGGACCTTTGATGTTGATTTTTTTTTCTTTATCTAATCAAAACATCTACACCACATACAAACATATATTATTAAGTCAGGTGCAACAAAATTATTCAAAAAAATATATTCATTTTAACTTGCAAGAAGAACAAGGTGAGAGAGATGGAAGGACAGACAAATGGATGGCTGTAACATACCACCTTTTGCACCTTTCAGGGCACAGGCATAAAATATATAATGCCTGTTTGCATAATTAATCTGATCTATTATACAGTCATACTTTGGTTATAACACATATTCATCTTGAATGAACATTCTGAATGCAGGTATGTGTATACCATGAGAGCCTTCTAAATAGTAAATTCTTTTCAAATGCTCATTGACAATTCAAATATCAGATCATCTCTACCTAATTATTAAGAATCAAATCCTATGCTATTCATTCATATTTCCATCTCCATAAACCATAGACTTGACTAATAATAAGACTTTGAGTAAGGACTGGTCTAACTCACAGCATCTCCTTGTACACCAGGTGCTCCAGTCTCTCCACGGTTACCATTGAGACCCTATGAGAAACATCAAGAAAAAGATGAGGAACCACTCTCTGCACGTACACAAAAATAGTCTTTTATTGACTTGCAAAGAAAATCAGGTCGTCAGAAAGATGGAGTTAAGAGTTTTCTGCGATCAATCATTTTTAGACATCTTTTTTCTAATGACCGATTGTACTTAAGAAATGATGATAATAATAATAAGAAGAAGAAGCAGAAGAAGAATTACAATTACTATTAATTATTATTACCATTATCATTATTATCATTATTATTATTACAATTATTATTATTATTATTATTATTATTATTATTATTATTATTATTATTATTATTATTATTATTATTATCATTATCATTATCATTATCATTATCATTATTATTATTATTATTATTATTATTATTGTTATTATTGTTATTATTATTAGTAGTAGTATTATTATTATTACTACTACTACTACTACTACTACTACTGCTATTACTATTAGTACTCGATTTGCAAAGGGCAGAAACTATGTACGTATATACTATACTGCAAGAGCTCCCGATGAGCTTCACAATATTTTTAACAATTTTGAATAAAGAGATGTGTTATTAGTCTTAACCCTATTCCCAGCAGGGGGCATTTTGCCCCCCCCCCCCCCTCGACGTTTCACGTGATTATTCCGGTACGCGTGATCCTCTCGCTGCGACATTTTATGACTTTTTTCTTTCAAGTATCGCGCAACTTTTAAGACCAAATTTGTTGCTCCCGGGCATACCATTTTGAAGCCATACCCCTTTGCAAAAAATTTGTCGACCCCAAAATTGCTCAAAAACATGATTTTGTGTACAAATCCAATGTAAATTGTGTTTTTGCAATTAATTCATATAAATATAAATATTTTTACTTTCAATGGCTGATAATGATTTATTTCAGCCTGATTATGCTTTAAAGAGTTTCTACAACAAATTTTGATGAAAAAAACAACAAAAACAAAAAGTAAAAAACAAAGAAATACATTAAAATTCAGTAAACAATAAAATACATAAGAAATAATTAGGAAGCCAAATTTTTGCTTCAATATTATTGTTAAGGATATTGAAAAGAATATGTTCACCGTTAATCAGAAGTCTTGGAGCTTTATTTTTTGATTTATAGGCAAAAAGACATTTTTGCATAAATTAGCATAAATTAATATAAAATACATAAATTAAAATTAGAAAAATCTAACTATACAGTCTTGTAGATTACATTGGCCTCTACCTTAGGGCAAATTTTCGCGAGGATCCTGCGATCCACGACCGAGATCTAAAGAGGGGGCGAAAAAGGCCCCGCCGGTGGTTTCAAGTCCCTCAAAAAACCCAGTGGGATTAGGGTTAACTTGAATAATGCTTCAATTGGGGATTTCCTGATTTCCAATGGTAGGTTGTTCAAAAGTCTGGGGGCTGCACAAGCAAATGCTCAATGTCTTAATTCAATGTTTGTTAAACATTTTGAGACTTGCTGAGCAAAACATATCTGTACAACTATGCAGATTATGAGTGTGTTTGTGATATTCCAGGTAATAGTTCTGTAATATAAACAAGGGCTTGACCATTAAGTTAACCATTAATTAGTTTAACTTATATTTGGGTTTGGTGCTTACAGCTTCTCCTACTGGACCGGGTGGTCCAGCGTTTCCTGGTGGTCCACTTGCTCCCTGTAAGTGAAGTGAGATGCTTAGAGTTAAGACTGTGACTCACTGGAAGACTGCTTTCTATCTGTCTCTCTGTCAAGCAGCACAATACAAATGAGCTGCAACCTTTTCATACAGCCACGGGCAGATCCTGCTGGGTCTAGACACTTCACGATACATATACCATGTATGTATCACAACTGAAGTTTGATGAAGTTTAACATGCAAGAGAATATTTAACTGAAATTTAACTGTTTGGAATTTGATTTTATGTCATCAGTAAGTAACGAAGACTGAAGATTTGCACTGTAGACATGCCATTACAGTGAACAACCTCTGTTATTCCACTCAAGGTGGATAGAACAGTCATCTAGAAACAGCCAATAGCTAGGACCATAAGTGGAAATGATGCAGAATGAATTGGCATGGCTGCAGAGCAGGGGCTTTTCGTAGTCTTTGGAAGAGACTCCATAGCAGTCTGTAGCAGAGACTTTGATTATGAAAATAGATGTACTTTAAAGAGCATCACAATAAAAATCTCCTCTAAGGGCGAGAAAACCAAGTTTGCAACAAGCACATAAGAGTACAATTGGTGTGACTTACAACTCTCCAAAATATCAAAATGACTACGTTCACCTCTCCATTTCTTTAGGGACCACTTACCATCTCCCCTGGGGGGCCTGGGGGTCCATCATTGCCAGGGCTGCCCTATTGAGAAGAAGAAAACCACACAGATCACTTCAGCTTCTAATCTCTGCAATCTCTTCAGTTACCAGACATTCAACAAATTTTTCCATTTTTTTTTAATGGTGTAATAATTAATCTTCCATTTAGACTTCGAAAATGAATCTGTTTGCTCTTTCGAAATGACTTCTTTATACACACTTGGACAATTAACCTCAACAAGAGCCATGACATGCAAGTGAAATCAATCAAATTACATTCAAAATAAAATTCCAGGGATTCATGAGCACAGATTTCTTGGGAAGCTAAAAAACAAGGTATCTCAACTTTGCAAAACAGTCAAAATGAGTAACTTACAGTTGGTCCTGTCTTGCCATCATTTCCTGCTAGTCCATCTTCACCTGCAGCTCCCTAGTTCAACAAAGAGAAAGAAATGACAAAGTTTAACATCATGCATTTTCTTTTGGTGCATGAGAGAATGAAAGGTAGGATATATATTTTCTTCGACTTATGGACAACAAAAGGAATGAATAGTTACTATTCTTTACCCGTTCCATACTGAATTCTGAAATGCCCAAAGACTGAACACACAGGCCATCAGGTTCCATACGGAACCAGTTAAGCTCTATCCACTTTTGCCACGGACAAGATCTGACCAAGAACAGTATGCAAGGATAAGAAATTTTATGTTCAAAAAAGAGATTTGAGTTCATTGTGTGGATATAATTATTCTGAAGGGCTTTCTAGTTTGCACTTCTGCCTTTTGTCTTTAATTTTTATGCATCTCTCCTGAACAAAGAATAAACAAAGAGAGACATTCAAACATTTACTTACATTTGGTCCAGTGCGGCCTGGGGAACCTGGCTCTCCATTTACGCCCTGTGCAAAGAGATGATTAGACACAAGTGGTTTCATCATTGCTTTCAGACAAGAACCAATGTGCTATCTTGTGTAATTATCACTCCGTACAATAAGGCATGTGAACATTCAAATCAATTACTTTAAGTAAGGTGCAAGTTTCCACTAAACACACCTGTAGTCTCCATTTTATGAACAGACTACATATTTTCATCTCACATACCATTTCATCTCAAAAATTTTTATTCAGTATATTTATTCACTAAAAAAGAAGGTGGCATACAAATAAACTGTACAATGATATAACAAAGACAAGGAGTTTCATAACTTACCCTAGATCCTGTCTCACCAGCAGGGCCCTGAGGTCCAGCTTCTCCGGGTTCACCCTGTTTTAAATAATAAAAGTGAATACTTTATCAATCAAATATAACTGGCTTAAATTTGCATTCATGTGTTCATGATGCAAGGTCAACTCCACTCAAACTTAGAATACAAATAAAATGTGTGCACCTGTTGGAGGAGGGTACTGGGTATGTGTTCTGGTACTAGGTATGCAGAACACATTTGCCTTCTTTGCTTTTAATTTGGCCTAATTCATATGCACGAATATGTACCAAGTAAGAAACTATAATCATTTATGTTATTGAGGCTCAATGTAATATGAACACAGGATTTCCAAATTGCACAGTAGACTTTCAAGAAATGAATACAGGCAGAGTGGTTGTGACTTAAATATCTGAGGTACACTTTGTAAATCATTTCTGTGTTCTTGTGGCCACTCACTTTGTGATGAGACTAAACAGGTTTGGGTGATAAAAGAAAAAAAAAAAAAGCTGTTAACTTACCATGAATCCTTGGAGTCCTGGAGCGCCAAGAAGACCTGGAACTCCTTGGGTTCCCTAGAAATTAACATCAAGATATATCCATTATTAACATTACTGCTCAGCATACTCAAGATGAATAGAGTTTCCTTCTCTTGCAGAGTGAAGGAGTCACCTTAGCTGGGTACCTTAAAGGGACTGTACAGTACTGGTTGAGGTGGGGATTCATGTTTTTCGGCTCTATGATCTACAATGTACCTATATAGCCCGGCCTAGTTAGGGTTAAAAGAGTAATACCCTGGTTTTGAGCTTGTGCAGAATCAGTTATTGTAAAGATTATACATTCTTTAATCTACTATTAAAGACAAAGACAAAGATATATGAAAGGCTATGTAAACTTACTGTTTCTCCGAGTGGTCCACGGGGTCCAGCAGGTCCCATGGATCCAGTTTCTCCCTGTAAACATTAAAAAAAAAAAAAAAAAACAGGATCATGGCCTCGAGACATCTTAGTTTTGTCTATGATATGAAATGACAATTCTTTCCCAATGAAGAAAAAAAAAGAGAGTTCATGAAAACTTTGAAGTTGTAAAAGAAACAGACATGCTAATATACAACCCTAATTGTGATTCACAATGAGTCAAAAGGCTCTATCAAGTGACCCTTCACAGCTGAGGGACATCTTTACTATGACACACCAATGGGCCTAGCAACATCTTCACCTTGAAAATTGTAGGAACTAGGAGACAACATCATCTTGATACACCTGAAGGCAAGGCACATTCACCTTGACTTCAAAGAGGGCCAGAAGAATTAACCTAGATACATCAGAGGATTTACAGAAAGGCCAGATTGGATTCTAAAATATCATTTTTTATGACTACTACAGTCATTCAGCTGCATTGCTACTAACTGAAGCAGCCCGAGCTCAGTCAGACTAGCACTTTGCCAGAAGTTGGTATTATTTTCAAAGGGTCAAATGAAAGACTAGCTCGGGGAGTCACTAGAGAGCAATTGATGTGGCAAATTTATCCTTACAATATGTCATTTTAGGTGTCGACAGAAACATATTATATTTCCTTCTGAAGCCTCAAAAGAGACAAGTGTATATCTCAATGTGATTTCTTGCAGAAACTCATGAAATAAATTGCAACAATTGATTACAGTGTTTTTTTTTTCCCAAGACTTCTTAAATAAGAAATAATAAGAAATAATAATAAATTAACAGGAAGACAGAAGAAGAGACTACACGACCTCTTCTCCCTCTATTTCAAATAAAAATTTATTATGGTTCTCATGCTGGGTCTTTACAATTGTAGGTACTTTCATACATCAAGCTCTCTTCCTTCACCTTCTTCACAAATTTTATTTTCAAACAGGGAAGTTCTCATTTCATTTTCTATTCACTGATCTTATTTGAAAACAGTAAGTTTTCAGATGATCTTCAATTTACACCGAATGAATAATGAACCAAAGAGCTGAACCTACCTGCTCTCCTCCATTTCCTGCAGGTCCTTGCTCCCCACCAGGTCCACGAAGACCCTGAGAAAGGATGAAATCACATCATATCAATGTTAGGTTCACACTAGACCTTAAGCGATAGGTTTTACAACCTCCTATCAGAATATATTTTAATATACAATATACTGCGTGTCACAACAAATACAAAAAATTACAGCGACTCTGGCAAGTTCTAATGAATGAAGAACTCTTCCGCTACTTCCATGAAGTTTACAGACTAAAAAGGTTTTTCTCAACCAACAGCCAAAAAGAATGTTAAAAGAAGCATCCATAAGAATGTTCCATGCAGTAGAGTCAAAAGGATAACTGCACACACAATGATGAACTTTAGAAAATTGATCTGTTATCTGTCATGTTCTACCAGTAGAGGTCATTACATTTACAGGAACATGTGTTTAAATTCTGATATGAAGTGAATCTATAATTTTGCACTTTTCTTGTATACAATAGTAAAATTATGAAGTAATGTATATGCTATAATATTTTGCAAATGTTATTATAGAAAGACCAAGTGTTAGTGTGGAGCTGTTATAGACTCCATGATGGAGCAGCAGGTTGCCTTAAAAAGTCTTCTTCTCCTCATGTCATCAAGAGAAGAAAAACAATCTCCCTGATTCACAGATCATTTTGCTCAAAGAGTAAGGAGCATGTTTACAGGCCTATGAGTGGTTGGAAACCAAAGTGACAAAATGAGAAATAAGTTTACTCTTCTCAGTAGACGGGGTAGTGCTTTATAACTCTTCATGAGATGAACAGGCTATTTGCATGACAGAATTCAATATTTTTGTAAGTTGTCAATTTCTTAAAGGGGATGGCTAGTAACTGATCAGTGGGAATCAGTGGGATTGCTGGGTGATGATTGTTCAAATCCTTGTGGGATTCATTTAAGAATACATTATAATATAATGTATTCTTTATATCTGTATCTCATATTCAGAGACCATTCAGAGACCATTCACAACAATAGATATATTATATCTATTGTTGTGAATGGTCTCTGAATGGTCTCTGAATATGAGACCATTCTGAAGCAAATAATTTTCACACAAAAATAGATATATAATGTACTCTTAAATGAATCCCACAAGGATTTGAACAATCATCACCCAGCAATCCCACTGATCAGTTACTAGCCATCCCCTTTAAAAATCAATTTACTGACTGAAATTGAAAAAATAAGAACACTGTAAAACTGACTACATGTACAGTAAAGAGATATATCACATGACACAAACAGCTCCCTCCCATATATGATCTCAAACATGTGCCAACTCACAGTACACTAGCAGTTGCACAACTAACTGGCAAAACCAAACAAATAAACAATAACATCAATAACAATGTTTGAAAAGGAGATGAAGTAACATGTCTAGTTACTGATATTACTAGTTTGGGAGATAGCAGCATGTCTTTCTCTGACAGCATAAGATAAATGTTTAGTGCTTAGAATCCTACCCTAGCTCCTTGAGGGCCACGGCTTCCTGTCATTCCTTGGTAACCAGCGATACCCTGTGAATGAAAATAATCAAGGTTAGGATCAATGGATCATTTAACAGGATAAAGATAATTATACAGATGTATATGTGTTTTTTTCTCCATGTTCCTTCACATCTTTGCATTTATTCCTCATTAGATTATTCATCTGGCATAATCACAAGTAGCAAGATATTGAGAAAAATGTTATGAACTATTAATAATGGGTTAATTCATTTTGATTTAAAATATGTCCAACAGAATATAGAAATAAAAGTACAGAGATATTGAGAAAAATGCTCCAAACTCTTCTTGGGTTAATTCATTCTGATTTAAAATATGTCAAACAGAATATAGAAATAAAAAAAAGAACTTGTACTTACAATATCTCCTCGATCTCCTGAAATACCTGGAGGACCAGTCACACCCTATAAGAATTTTAAAAAAATAACAAGAAGGGAAAGAGCTCAGTCATAGACAACAGATTAGATGGGATGATACACATCAACTACAGTGAATAGTATGTTACAGTGATTACAGATAAAACAGGCAAAAATTTAATCCTTCAAACATATAGCCCTCACATTGAATAAATGGTAAGCCTTTGGCACCATATTGTTATCCTTAACCTGTTGAGGACGGACTGACTTTGCTACCACACGCATTTCCCATAGACACCTGCCTGAGTATACTCGGGACTCATTCTCATCGGGTTAAGGGGTACTTTAAGTTACTTCATACTGAATGTCTGCATATCAAATTGAATGTAATTATACGAGTTTCATCCCAAAATGAATAAACACTCCTTACCTGAGATCCTGGTGCTCCAAGCCGTCCTGGGGCTCCAACTTCTCCTGCTGGTCCCTGCAAGCATTCAAATGAGAGGACACTTTTGTTTCCTCAATTCTTTTGCTTTCTGAGTCATGTTTTTTCCTCCTCATTTGAGTATGTTGCAAATATACAGAAGTACATTGTATCAACCTCAGAAGCATGTATGAAACAAAGCCTCCAGCATCCCTGGGGCAGAAGGCATTACAAATTCACAAATAATAATAATGTATAAAACAGCAATGCAATGTTTTCTCTTCCTACATAGACTTCTTGCAACAAATTGGAATACTCTTTCAATAAGAGTGGAAAGGAATATGCAAAAAATTGGAGAAAAACAATCAATGATCTCCATGAATACAAACTGTTAGTGGTCTTCAGCTGAATTCTAAATTTACTAATTCAATCGATGTGCTTCAGACATAGTTGATTCTAACTCACTACAAATACTCAATGCTTAATGCAACAGGTATATTTTTCAGTGAGTTGGGTGCAGAGTCTTGGAAACTATTGTAGTAACAGAAAAGTGATAATTGTGCATCATTTGATATGATAAACTCTCTGCATACCACATTAATTTCCTTTCTGTAGGTTTGTGTGTGAAACTGGTGCACACTTGACTCACTGGCATAGACAGGTTTCAAAGGTGTGGTGTCTTACCATCTCTCCTGCAATGCCACTGTCACCACTGTTTCCTGAAACACCCTACAAGATGATTCAGAAATGCGAAATCACAAAAATTAAACATCACAGGATAAGTGGACAAGAGGAATTCCATAAAAATGATCTCATACATCTAAAGCCACATTCTACAGTATGCCATCTTATTGTTTCTTGATAAGGTCATACTCTTTGGGGACACTGGGCTAGAGAAGGACACAAAACAAGGTCCTGCTTCATTCCTTGGATTTCCCATCAAGGGAGTGCTAGGTAATACATTATCCTCACATGTGTCAAGTAAAAGAAAATACGGGTTTGATTATTGTATTCTTTCTACTGTGGCACAAAAAAATATGATGTAAGGGAAAATGAGGAGTCACAATAAATTCTGTTACTCCAGTCAACAACATTGCTGTGGACACCACAGCTGACGTGATTAAGCTTTGAGAGATTTAGGTATCACCTCTAAATCTTTTTTCCAGTGAATTATAACAGACTCTCACATTTGTCATCAGATAAATATGAATGGGACTACTCCTTCATTAGGAAAGTTGTTGGGTTGTGGTTGTTCCCCCCCCCCCCCCCCCCCCCCGATGCAATTACATCTTAAAAGGGATGTAGTTTCGGGTTACCTGGTATTTTACTAAAACAAACCATCCTTGCATGATCAATAACTATTGATAATAACAGAATGGAACAACAGCCAGTTTGAGTCAGTCAGTGGTATAACTTTCAACTGTCACATGTACGCTTTAGTGTCATTACACACACAGTAGAGTGAACAAGATATACTCACAGCCACACCAGCGGCACCAGGAGATCCCCGAGGACCAGTCTCACCCAGAAGACCCACAGCTCCAGTTGATCCACGTTCCCCAGAGATACCAGTCTCTCCCTATCATACAGTGAATTCAGGAAAATCTTCATTACTACATGTTGTTAGCAGAGTACATTGTCTGAGAAAATTTTCTAAATATTTAATGGTAGGCTCATTTTCCAGAATGGTTACTTTCATATCTGCTATTATGATAGAACAATATTTATAAACATGATATAAAGTAGATTCTAACAATCTTCTTCATAATCTCAGAACAACATTTACAGGTCATTAAATGTTTTAGACATCAATTCTCAGTTCATGTCACCTATATCCACAATGCAGTTTGCATACAGTGCACTATCACAATGCATGAATTAAACATCCCTTCATCTGAGGAGCATGAACTATTTGAGCCTTTAAAGAAATGGGAGTAATCCAATATTCCTTTGCACTACATGTACTTAACAAATCTCATCTCATGGACTGTCAATCTGGAAGCATTTAGTCATTATACAGCTAGGTATCACCAGCAAGGGATAGTTGATATCTTGAATCCAAAAATACATACCTTGGCACCAGCCAGTCCGGGGGCTCCTGGGGCTCCTTGGGGTCCAGAATTGCCCTAAATATAAAGAGAATAAATCCATTCAAAACTTGTATTTTCTTCTTGCAAGTGTAGGCACAAACATATTTCAGAAGGCTTGTTCAGCCACATTCTATTCATATTGAAGGAAAAAAGTACAGCATCATTACAGTTGTTAGATAAATAACCAAATAATGTGACCCAAGTTTTCTTTTTTTTTTCTTCTTTTTTTAAAATAAATAATCTGAATAATTGGGTTTTTTTCTGAAGGAATTTGAGACCACAAAGGATTGCACAGGCACATATACATGCGGTCTATGCTTGAGTAACTCACTGAATATCACAACCATTTAAATTGTTTTTCTTTCCACTCTTTCTTTCCATCTTTCTCGCTCCGCCATCTATTGCAAAAAGAAGAAATTAGAATGAATCAATACTTACCCCAGGTCCCTGTTCACCAGTGGCTCCTGCAGATCCACGTTCACCCTACACCAAAGAGAAATAGTACATAGAGAAGGCTTAATGGAGACTATCACTGAAACCCTTCAACATCATCTCTCTTAAAAGTGAGAGAAAAGTTTGATGCAATTTAGCACATAAGAACAGGTGATTGATACTGTGGAAAGCATTATTATTGCAAATAAAAAGTGTTCAAAAAGCACTGGATGAAAGAACTATCTCTATCAATGAAAGAAAGTAAAAACAGATCTGGCACTACCACCACACATAATTGCAAAAAAGACAAAGTTAATGGTGCTGATACAGGTGTACTACAAAAAGGTGAAAAGTTACCTACACTGATGTAGTAAGAAATAAGGATGATTGACCTTAAGATAGGAGGAACAGTCAATCCGTTATGTTTATACATCTGTAAAATAGTTACTAACTATAAAAGTAACAAACTTACAGCTGGACCTTTAGCTCCAGTCGCTCCACTGGCTCCAGTAAGACCACGTGCACCCTGTAGAGAAGAGTAAAAGAAATATCAGAGGCATTCTATACTTTTCTGCGATACAAGACTAGTAGAACAAAACTCCAATCTCACAGTCAATATATGAGGTATACAGCTACAGACAAAATGAATGATTTCTCTCTAACACTCATTCACAGGTCATCCTTAAGCAACACAATACCTGCAAATACTCCATGAATTCATCTCTATTAAGAGACTAATATGCAAAAATAGCAATATATAAATCAGAAGAGTCATGTCTTTTTTTAAAATAAATTTTTCCCCTCCCTAGACAGGTATTCAGGTCTCTATCAGGGACAAAAGTTTGTACTAAACAATTCATCAATGCTATGAAAGTACAACAGAATTCAATAACTGTTCAAGTGGCATAAGATGTGATGTTTGAAACTTTTCCTAAAATTATTCCATGAAGTTAATATCCTCTTTACATTGCAGTGGAACCAATAGACAGTGATTTCACATTCATCCAACCAGTGTTCACTCACAGGGTTTCCTGGTGCGCCCATCATGCCCACAGCTCCAGTATTTCCACTCTCTCCCTGTAAGCCCTTGTCTCCTTGAGCGCCATTCCTTCCGCGTCGGCCCTAGAGTGAAAGAATTTTTTTTTTTTAAATCCCCCATGTACAACATCATAACTTTGCAGTGCCCTTCACTCTCCTGAAGAGACAGAGAGTACTTTTTACTTTACCAGACCTTGTTTGCAAAAGCACTGTATATCTTTGTTTGGGATAAACTTTTATTATGATGATGGTTCCTATTAATGGACTGTGCAAGCATTAGAATATAGCCAACAGAAATATAACAAACCATTCAGAGTTCCAGTGATTAGAGTTCTGAGACTTGGTTAGCCTTTTGTCAAGGCCCTCTCGCTGTATGGTGAAGACAGCCCAGCTGAGTGGGGTAGCGCGAGGGCCTTTTGAGATCTGCTTCGCATCCTTTCGTTAGCCATTTGAATTACCAACTTTTGCTCCCCGATTTTGGGAGCAAAAGTAAGTCTGGCTGCCCGAGCCCAAGCCTGATTTGCATATGCTTGCCACAGACCTCCATGGGTGGTCAGTGATGCATGCGAACAGGCATGACAACACAGAGATGGACGATGTAGGGAGCACACCATCCAATTGGTCGACCAGAACCCATTAATATGAATATTCAGTAAGGTCCATGTGTCATAAATAATAGTGTGTGAAGCAGATCTCACAAGGACCTCTTGCAGTCGAGCTCGACTGGGCTCGCTTCACTCGCCCATTATACAAGAGGGTCTTGACAAAAGGCTGAAACTTGGTTAACTTCCAAGTGTGTCTGTGCAGACATCTTTTACCAGAACTCAAAATAATTTCAGTTAAATGTGTAACAACATACCAGGATTAAATTGAAACTCAGCAGCCAAAATCAATCTCATCTCATTGGTACTGTAGATTACATGAAGAAATTGTAAAATCCTTGACTTAAATAATTTCTATAATTTCTCGAAATAAAATTGTCTTTCTTCTCATAAACATGATATGACCTAACATCTTTTATGAAATAGCAGGGTGAGTCTTATCAATAACACTGCATCTCATAACATCAAAATATGATGCATTCAAGCTACATGTATCAGGATAACTGTCACTTACAGTCCATCCTTTGTGTCCAACATTACCAGGCCTTCCAGGCATACCAGACAGACCCTTGGGGAGAAGAAGAAAAAAAAAAGTAAAGAAAAGTAATGTTGGGAAATATTTCAATGTGTTTTTTAAAAATATCACAGAAAAGGTGTATAAATAACTACTGCACTTTTCAAATGATAAGTAATCCCCCAGTTTTCTTTCATGAAACTGTACAGCAATTACACGATATCTATTGTACTACCCAAGGCAAGATAAAAACAAAAACAAAACAAACAAACAAACAAACAAACAAATCTACTTTATACAATGACACTAGTTCCTTCTAAAATACCTCAATAGAAATATTGACCATGTTATTACTGCAGGTGCAACTCTCATAGAAGATTGGAGAGCTATATCAAACTATCGAGTATAAAGGCTCAGTATTACAAGTACCTTAGATTTCAGTGACAATTCAATAGTTATCAAAATGCATGAATGTATGAATTGAGGACTCAATAAAAGAGTAGCATGAAACTGAGTAACTCACAGGTCTTCCAGCTTCTCCAGCCATGCCCATTTCTCCTGGACTTCCATTCCTACCATCATTTCCATCTTCACCATCTTCTCCTCTTGGTCCTCTCATGCCAGCAGAGCCCTTTATATGAACATAGAAAATAACTTCAAGGAACACTCCTCACTTAACAGACATGACACAAGGCAAATTTTGCATTCAGAGCATGCCACTACCATCACAGTGATGATTTTAACAGAAAAACAAAACGAACAAAACAAATATGTGCAATCTATTGGAAATAACACAGAAAATTGAATACAGTTTTTCTCACTGTTACTCACTGTTCAGAATGGTTGCTGGTTTTTTTTTTTTTTTTTTTCAAAAAGAACTGGGCACTCTGACATATCTGATATGTATCTTAAATGTCTTTGAAAGAAAAAGGGCATAAAGGGGGATAAAGGGGCAAAATCAAATCAAGTCACTCAAAAGTTAATGAGTAAAAAGCACAATGAAACAGGCCACGGAATGTTTACTCGGCACCAGGGAAAAATGGAATACTTTTCATTCTGAAATAATGAACAATCAAGAATTTTTTGTTTTGTTTGTTTGTTTCTTGCTTCTTCTTTTTTTCGCAATGAATTAAAGGGACTCTACAGTACTGGTTGAGGTGGGGATTTATGTTTTGAACATTCCTAGGTCAGATAATGAAAAGCCTCTTATGAAATACGAAAGAGCATGTAATTAAAAGAAGGATTCAATGCTTATTTGATGAAAATTGGTTTTCAAATGGCCGAGATATCCCAAAAAGTGCTAAGAAGAAGGCGACATGCCACAACTTTATTAGGATCTCTTTGTTTCACCTTGTTTTTGGATATCTCAGCCATTTCAAAACCGATTTTCATCGAATAAACTTTTGATACCCCTTAGAACTGCATGCTCTTTGACATCTCATAGAGTGATTTCTGAATATCTCGCAAAAGGCTAAAAGCTAAATCCTCGCCTTAACCAGAACTATACACACCCCTTTAATATCCTGTGCTATGGTTCACTCTTCAGTAATTCAAGATATATGGCCACAACCCAAGATCTAGCTGTGGGATTTCAGATATTGCCAATCATTTTTCTAAACCTGAGAGCTGGTGAAGACACGCATGACGTTCAAATATCACAAGGCCAAAATGTGGTGTGTTTTTTTCACACACTTACCATAGGTCCTGTGGATCCTGGAACTCCTGGGGGTCCTCTCAATCCCATTGGTCCCTGTACAATAAAGCCATTCAAGAAACCATCAATACAGTGAAAACAATAAAAACTACTTAAGTATTAAAAAAAAAATGCCTCCGGCACCCTTCGGGCGGAGGCATAAAAATAACATAACATGATCAAGATGAATAGAAGCTCGCACTAGTGTTATACAGAATAGAACACTTCACTGGTTAAAATCTATAACAGAAATAGAAATTATGCCATGAAACTTGGAAGAGAAGCAATTTTTGTATCATCACCTTTAAAATTTTCTTCAGATACTTAAGGCCATGAACTTGTCAGATCCAAGAAAAAATGTTGAAGAACATTTCATGAAACACAATAATCTGAATGGTTTTAATTCTCTTACTGCAACTGACTAGCAGAGTACTCAAAACCAGATTTATAATCTAGTATAGACTTTTCCACAATGCAATTTTGAAGTAGGTATACTTATTATCAGGACGCTCCATTCAACACACTCCCAATTACACGATCAAGACATTTGAGTACACTTAGATGCTCCCTTTGAACTACCTCAAGAAATAAGTAAACTCACCCTAGATCCACGATTACCAGAGTAACCAGGTGATCCAGGTCGTCCCTGGGAAAGTTTGATAGCAAACAAAGAATTCTGGTTGAGAACATACCAAATATACATGAATATCAAAGAGACAGAATGACATCACAAAGCAAAACTTGTCAGCATATCACACTTCAATAGACAAAATTTTCTGCATTGAAGTTTTGCATGGCCAGAATCCATATTGAGCTAACCCTCTCAATGGTAAAAACTGATTTACTTGAGGCATAAGTTTAGTCACTGTACACACAACTACAGTTATATCTTTTTTGTGTGTGTGTTTTTCTTGCTACAATAATGCAATGAGAATTGACAACCAGTATTTTTTTCCCCCGAATAACATAAGATCGAAGAGAATGCTTAGCAATGGCAGAGTCTGGCATTAGAATTTCATCTCCCCAGAATGGCTGCCATTACTACCTAGACAAACCTAACCACATCTAAGACGTAATGAAAAAAAAAAAAGCACAGTGATCACATCTAAGACATAATGAAAAAAAAAAAGCACAGTGATAACCTTCGTATTTCAGAGCACAGTCTTTCCCGATTTTGCAGTATTCTTTTTTAAAGGCACATAAAAAAAAACATGATTGTTTCTATTATTGTAACAGACTGGAAGCAGTACATATAGACTGGTACTCACTGGCAACATGTTCTGCATGTATGGGTAGGAGAGAGCACCATAGTTTGGTCCTTTGGAAACAGTAGCAGCAGCAATGACCTGACAAGAGAAGAGAAAATTGGTAAGAAGAGATGGTTTCAGGGAGGCAGAAAGTCCCATTTCTCCAGCACAACTTCAAAACTAACATCACAAACAAGGAATTCCCAAGCTGATTTTTAACATTTTTTTTTTTAATTCAACTTCAGTCTTTTACCAGAATTCCAGTGATTCCAGTAAAAGTCTAATGCTTGTAACCTCTTGAAAGCTATTCTATTTGTTTATTGATATAGGTGTACTAATACTTACTCCTAACAAAGCTTCATCTGGTTTATGTAACAGATCACAAACCTCATTCAGCATTTAAGCATTACATTATACTTCATATTTCAAATATTCTGCCTTTCTTTCATTATAGAAGTCTAAATCATAATAAGAATCATAATAAGAACCTCACAGTGGCAATGACTATCACAAAACTGCTACTATGAATACACATCAAAGTCTCAGCTTTACTTAACAAGAAGCAGAAGACAACACTGTAGAGGGTTCACTACTCATGCAGCCCTCATGAGGGAATTCTGGTCTGGAGACACCTACCTCACCAGGGGGTCCAGGAGGTCCAGGGGGTCCCATGGCACCAGATGGACCAGGACGACCAGCATAACCATCTTCTCCCTGTAAAATGACAAACAGAATTCATTCTCCCCATTTTGGAGATATATTTGCAGGTGTTATGAAACATTGCTCTAACTTTTACCAGACAGAAATTCTTACCGGTGCACTTGCCAGAGGCAAGATCAGATTGATTTACAGCTGTAGTATTAGCTAGGAACAGCCATTGTTCAATACAGGTTATATTAAACATTCAATACTTCACTGGCCTGTAACGATCAGGTAAAGTCACTATTGTTACTGGCTAATGTGTAGTATATAAGTGTATTCTTTAATTCATTGTTTTCACATAACATCAATAAAAATACAATGTAGTGTCTACTCGCTCACACAAACTGCACAAAGCAAGGCACGAAGTTCAAAGAAAAAAAACTTACACGGTCTCCAGGAGGTCCAATTAGTCCGTCAGGTCCACGTCGTCCACGGTAACCCTATGAGAAAAGTCAATAAGATACAGTTTGGAAAGAGAAATATGCAAGGGTGGCACTTACAGTGTATCATCATATATCAACTTAAGAAGAAATGCATACAGACACACATACATTTTGACTTCTCATTCAAACTGAAGGTATATGACTGTTCTATAGCAGGCAGCACATTACTCTCCATGGCTGCATGAGGCTTTTGCCACAGCAGTAAATCAATCACCTAGGCTGCATACATTCAACAAATCAATTTGGCAAATAAATGGCAAGTTTCCACAACAGAAATGAAGTTGTAGATGACAGGAACTTACAGCAGGTCCAGGTAATCCAGGTCTTCCAGGTGGTCCAACCATGCCAGGCTGCAGGGAGAAAGCAAAAAAAAAAAATCACTTGTCAGCATAATGGGGCACTTAATGGGAACATATCCTTGGTCCAATGTAGAGAAGCATCAGAAAGGAAAAAATCATTAATGACAAATTCATAGACCTTGAATACATAAAAAAGAGGACATTCAAATAGCATCAATATAAAGTATTCAAGTAGAAGATTATCATAAACTACTGCTTTTCCCATTACCTTGGAATAATTGAAGGAATCAATCCTAGATACAGCAGTGCTTTACAATGTGTTGAAATTGCCTTAGTTCAAACAATTACCTCAATGGTTAGCCGGGAACAGATATATAAATATACAATATTTATACTGTTCCTTCTGCCAGAACCTTGCCGTCTCAATGGACCTAAAATACATAACAGAATTCCTCCTGAAATTCGAAGCAGCACATCATTACGATTATTACAAAGGAGATGTAAGTTATAACTTTTTAATCAATTGATACAATGAAGTTTCTGATTGTTAGGCTGTTTGTGTGTAGGTCTGCATGTGTGTGTATCTGATAGGTGTGTATAATCATGTTTTAATTTGCTGTAATTGAGATGTTTTTTATATTTATCAAAGATATTTTCCATGACATGATTCATTATAATATATATGTATTTTTGGAGACAGGCTCAAATATAAGGTTGTGCCTTCCTGCTTGTCTCCTAACACTATCCAATCATTTTGTTTTGTTGTATTTCTCATGAATGTTGTTGTTGTACAAGTAACAATGCTTTTATGTAGTCTTATTGATTGTAATGCTGTTTGTTTCTGTTATATGTTGATTTTCATGGAAGTGTTAAATAAACCCGAAACCTGAACACTTCTACCTTTATCAATCCACAACTGAAGCTTTCATATCTTCATTGGAAAATTCATGAAGTTGTCTCTAGAGTCTAATATTACGGCAATAATAACAACTAGAGCTAGAAATCAAGTCCTGACCTCCTGGAGCAGGAAGAAAAACTATGTGATACTTACTGGAATATTGAATGGTTCTCCCTTAGCACCCTTAGGTCCAGGTCGGCCTGGTCCCTAGTGCACAAAAAGTTAAGACTTCTACATAAGCAATGTCTACACATTAACTCTTCAATTTTGCAAACATACTGTATAAGCTGTTATTTTTGCGAGGGTTTAATTTTCACGAATTTCACGAATCACAGTTGGACACAAATTTAAAACAGGCGAAATTGTCTCCATGCCCTTTGTTAATAAAGCATTAACGTAAACGTCGGCGTCGATTCACGAAAACAACATCTCGTAAAAATACCTGTACACAAAAATAACAGCGTATGCAGTAGAACCATTTATGAAACACTTTGCACAATTTGCAGAGCACTTTGTGATTGAAGGGTTCTAACAAAAGACAAAGCTAAAGAATAATAAAAATATTCCTCCTATTCTTATTTTCCACCTGCACTGAGAATTACTTCATTTTACTTAAGTGCAATTTTGTGACTAGTTTGATATCAATAATGAAATTCTGTTAGAGTGAATGTTAGTTAGAAATGATTAGACAAGAGGACTGTGGAGCCATATGGGAATAAAACACAATGAAATCTGTCTTGACTGTCGTAGTATTTGACATCATCCAAAGTGACAACATGGCAGCCTGTTAATCATTTGGATCCCCTACCAAGTAGTGCAAAAATCATGGTACATTTAACAATCATGTGGAAAAGACATCAGCAGCAAAGGCGAGACAGATTTATTTTCAAAATTTCTTGCCATAATTCTTCACCTCATTGTCTGACATGGTTACTGCTTACAAAAACAACACTGATAATTTTCCCCTCCACCAATGCCTACTTTTATAGCTTTTAGATGAACGTTTAGGAATGTGCATTATGCACATCTTTTTCAATTTAGTGACACTAAAGAGCATCAGTTTTGCTGGTTCCCCCTATGGTCCTGAGAATTGCACAACTTATCTTTATTTGATGAATTCTTATTACTCACCAGAGGAGGAGCTGTTGATACATTGGAAGGCCAGAGCAGAGAATCATGGAAAGAAAGTGACATTCAAAGTATATCGGGTTATTTAAATTGGATATGAAAAACACATTTCCCTTTCACCAACATGCATGCATGAATACCACTGTTCGTGCATATGATCAGACAATTAAAAAATGTGGTTAAGAAGGGCATGCCAAAAAGAGAAAAAGTCTGGGCATCCTTTGGTACAATGTAGATGCCATCAGCATGCAAAAAATGCAATCACTAACAATAAAACCACAACTATACTTACTCATGTTCATATACTATTCATGATATACTGACACTAATTTATCAGTTTATTCATGCAATTGTTAGGTTTTAGAATTACAGATGTTTCAGACATCACAGATGGACAGACAGACAAAAAACTCACAAACATGTTCATGCAACACAGTCACATGCAGTCAGATGTTAGAAGGGAGAAAAGAAGTGTGACAAATCTCCATTATTGCATCTCTGTGCAACAGTCACTTTAAGATGCAAAGCAGTAGTATCTCTGGGGTAAACACCCAACATTCTAACAACATCCATTCAAATATCTTCTCAAATAAAAGAACATGTATTAAGCATGCAAGAGAAAAATTCTAAATCGTCCAAATTTTACTACCAAATACCATCCTTTACTTTTCTTACCATTAGCCTTGTGGCTTTCATAATAAAAGATTGTTTGCATCATTCACCTGTAATATCAATACTGAAATGTCACTTAGTATATGTGAACTGAACAAAAATATATATCTAAACATTTTGATAGTTGAATCAAATTACACAGACTTTTGATACACATTAAATACTATCCAAATAAACTGATGAAAGGCATGATAAAAGCAGAAAACTTACGGGCCTTGGCGCAACGCATTAATTTACAACTAGTGGTGGCATCTTCACGAGTGCCTCTCATAGAGAAATCACTGGAAGCAGCTGGGTTCTTAGTCAGCTCAGCGCAAAGATAGTAGGGCTCCTGACAGTTGACATCTGCAGAGTCTACAAGGGCCTGAAGGTTGCGGAAGACGATGGTGTTGCCCGAGTCGAGGTCACGGCTAGCGTCTGCTGGATCCAGGGTCTGAGTACGGATGATGTCACGACGACCAGAACCATCGTTGTTGTTGGAGGTAAATGTTTCCAGACGCCACAAGTTGTTGCCATTTGCATCACCTCCAGTTGGGTTGGAGTTGACCGTGAAGTCAAAGGATAAATCATTTGGTCCGTCTGTCAGCTCGTCGTCCGAATTCAAGGATATGCGGGTGTTGTCAATCAGGACTCCTACAGAATTACACACACATAAAAAAAAAGAAGAGTTTCTGTCATCTTGTCAAGCTTCTTTATATTTACCACATTTGATGTTGACATGGCCGCAATATTTTAAGCACAAATCAAGCAGTACATTCAGGGTGGGCCTACATATCAGATCACAACCAAATTATGCTCTTTCTAACCCTGTGAACCAAATCATGCTTTTTCTACCCCAACGAATTGCCTGCTTAACACACAAAATCATAACTGAGACTGCATAATGTGCCAATGAGAAACCTTAACATCTAGTGAATTAAAAGAATCTTAGAAACAATGCTACATTCCACAGAAAACGAATGACAATTAGGTGTGCTTTTTTTTTTTTTTTTTGGTCATCAGCTACGTACTGCTGTTGTTTCTGTGCCAAGGTTGAGGAGATTAAACTAGGTCTCTAAAGGTAGAACATAGTTTCCATTCATGTGTAAAACTTGATCTTGCTATAAAATGGACACAAATGCATAAGAAATGTTTGAAATAATACTGTGAACACAATGTCAGCTGGGAAACAAAAAAAAAGAAGCAAATTAATAGAAGTAAATGGATTTAGTCACTCTCCTTGTAAGGTACACTAACTAGAGCAATGAGGAGGCAGTTGGGTGTCTATGAACAATGGTCTATGCTTGTCTATGTGTCTTTTTGGTCTGTAGTTCATGCCTACATTGTTATATTTTGTTTGGCTTCTACTGTCCTTCCACTACTGTTACATCTGCTTTTTATCTTTTCATGAAAATAAATTTACCTTGTTAAACCATCATACTATGCACGAATGGACTGCAACATTTCCATACAATGAAAAGTTAAAGAAAAGTTTTAGAGGTGACTGTGCGTAGTTTCTACATACCCTCACAGTTGAGTTCAAAACAGTCGGTCAAGACATCCTCAGTTGGGTTGGCAACCATCTCAAAATCAGGGGAGGCATAGTCACCCTTTCGCAGTTCGGAGCAGAAGTACCTGATTTCGTTGCAGGTCAAGCCAGTCATGTCAAAGTTGGTGTCCACTGGTCCATATCGGATGTTCTCCCCAGGATAGGCAGCCTTGTTTTTCTGGTACTGAGTGAATGTGTAGTCCGTCTGGGGGTTGTATCGTTGACCGCGGCCATCAGGGAATGTGCTGCCAAAGGTTGTCAGTTCCCAGAGGTTTGTACCTGAAGCTTTGCCACTAGAGCTGTCTGCGATGGCAGTCATGTCGTACAAGATGCGGTTGTTTCTAGTTCCCTCATTGACACGGCCATTGCCAAGCAAGTTGGTTTCAACATCATTGATGATCACAGCTGCATCAAGAAATATTGTAGAAGGTTACAAACAGTCAACTAGGCTAGAAAGCTTCTGTTTGACACTGAGGGGTCATTCTATTAACTCTTTGATGTTAAAAGATCCAACCATTGCTAAATCAATTTGAAAGAATTGTGCTATCAATAATATTTATTATTCATACCAATGTAGGCATTCAGTAGTTTGCAGTATATACCCATCTACCTTGCAACTTACAACACAAGGAATTAGTGGCTACACATACAGTTTGACCTCGATTATCCGGCCATGTCAGGACCGGTGCTCATCCGGATAAGCGAATTGGCCAGATAAGGGAGACACAATGTTAATGTATACAGCTGCCATCCCAGCTGCCATCCCAGTGCACTGGCAGCTAGGCAGGTAAGCGTACCCCAAGGTGTAATCCATGCTAGCCTGCGCAAAATTGTAGTCCCTTCTTCACAAAAATGAAGTATGTGAAAATCATACATGTTTTACCTCATTAGATATTGAGAAACCTATCATGCACATCTTATGAAATAAGTGAAATAGATCCACGAAAGTCATTGTTTTTTCTCAATTTTTGGATGAAAAAAAAAAAGTCCTTCACTGCGTGAACGCGTCCGGATCATAGAGATTTCCGGATAAAAGGAGGCCGGATAATCGAGGTCGAACTGTACTCACAAATGTAAAGATGTTGTATTGTAGTAAAGAGTGCACATTAAATTGAGCTTGCAGGAAAAAAAAGAAAAAAACATAACCATCGTTATGGTATCACAGAAGTTGAAAATCCTATAAAGCAGGGAAGCGGTTCCTACGCAACAAGAAGAATAGATGCTGTTACTTACGACGGCGACAAGGTTGCTCCTTGCAGCTTATGATGACATCACCACCTCCGTTGATTTCAAACTCGAAGTCTGGGCTGGCTCGTAGTCCCTTAGCAAACTCCAAACAGAGGTAGCGATACTCTGAGTCACAACCAAGTTGGGAGAGGTCAAACTCAGTTTCCAAGTTCTGAAGCTCGAGAGGAGCACCCTCTCCTTCTGCTGGTGTAGATGACTGTCCTCTGGTTAAGATCTGACGCTTGTAGTCCAGACGAGGACCAGTTCCCTGAGGGTTCTGAGCTCCGAACACACCGATGCGCCACAGACCATCTCCGTCGGCTGCACCACTTTCAGGTAAAGTGTCTACATCAACATTAAAGCGGACGTCATCTGGTCTGTCGGCACTCACTGGGCCATGGTCCATCTCCCAGTCCAGGTCGGAAAACACAACACCTGTGCGTGTTGTTTGGGGGTGGGGGAGAGTAAGAGGATTTGGTAATATACAATTCAAATAGTCCTCATGCTATCAATTGCAACATATATATACTTGAGGAATAACGTTTAGCAAAATTCCATTCATATTAACAAATTGTATCAATGGGGAACCTCTTTCTTAATTTCTTCATTCTGTTACGGCAGATTTCATGGAAGAAAATTTGCGAAGTTTTGGTGGCTGTGCACCGCATATGTGTACATAATATATTACTTGATTATCTTACTATGATTTGATGACACACAATCATTCAAGCAGGTTAATTTTTTCAGCAAGCAAAGTGTTTTACATAACCAATTCAAGAATAAGTAATAGCTAATATCACACAATTCGGAGCTCCAAAGGGAGGAACAGGTTTGCCTACCTTTGCAAGCTCCATCAGGAACCTCGAAACAGCTTCTAAGGACGGACTCATTTGGCACAGCAGTGAATTCAAAGTCTGGTCTGGACTGAGGATCCTTGCTCAGCTCATTACAGATGTACTTCACCTGTGGACAGCGTAGGCCAGTCATGTCAAAGTTGGTAGAAAGGGGCTCAAAGTTGAGTGTGTCTCCTGCTTCCATGACTGGCAGAGCAGCATGGTAGCCTGAGAGAACCTGCTGCTGCTCATTGTGTCTAGGTCCATTGCCATTGGCACGCTCACTGCCCCACTGGCTGAGGGTCCAAAGGTCCACACCACGGACGGTACCAGAGTCTGGAGTAGTGGTAGCCACTGAGTTGTACTGGATGGGATTCTCTGCTTTGCCTTCATACAGCACCAGATCCGTAGGCACATCAGTGGGGCTGGAGGTTAGGCTGTCTACCTCAACACCTGTGACAAAGGTAGAAAGTTGGGGTATGTGCATGCAGCAGCCATCTGCCAGTATATATCAGGAAAAAGGTGCTTTGTCTTTTCCAGCTTCAACAGTCAAAGCACTTTAACATGCTAGAAACACCAGATTTGCAGACAGAGTGCAGAGAAATGCGCAGCCAATACAGCTCGGGTGCTTATCAAGGTAGAGTCATGATAATTGACTTTCATGCCTAATAGCTGTGGCTATATGCACAAGAAAAAAAAAAGTCCTGACAAAGAGTCCATTGCATGATAGCATGCTTCAGATAGAGCTTGGTACCAGAAGGCAGTCAGCAGAACCAAAGATGTGATTGGATTTCCCTCTCAAGTAACATGCATGAAAAGAGCATTCATGCAGTACCCTTAAAAGAGCAGGCAAGAAAAATAATTTTTGATCTGGAAATCATTCATTATCCAGTCTTTGAGAAGTATTTCTAAATGTTGCCAAAAGAAAAAAAAATCAAAGACAGGAAGATTTTGGGATTCAGCAAGCAAGGTTGAGAGAGGGCATCGCCATGCAAGGAACATATTCCTTTACATAAAAATGCATTCTCTTTTCAATACCAACTCCAGCACCTTTGACAAACTATTATATTCCAGAATGACTTGTTTTGTTGCTGCTCCACTTCCTAGCTTGTGTCCTGGCAAATTCTCTCCTCGCTGTCTGCAAACTGTTTGTTTAAACTTGCTCTGAAAAATAAGCCAAGCAAGTTAAGACAGAACATAGAATCCTAGAAGAGGGCTCATGAACTACCCATCCAACACCCATTCAAAACCCATTCACCAACACTTCATTTGCCGACGGGCAAACAATGCTGGTGGCCAAGTAGATCTCACAAGATGATTTCAACAGTTATGGAATGGTGGTGAGGAGAATGAGATTAAGAATGAAGATGAGTTAAAATCAGATGAGGACAGAGTGACACAGGGTTTGTGATGTTTATACCATGTTAGTTTACCTCTACACTCTTGCTCCTTGCAAGAGATTATGGTGTCTCCCTCGGTGGCAGTCTCAAACTTGAAGTCTGGTGATGGCCGTTGTCCCTTACGGAACTCTACACAGAGGTATCGATAATCATCACAGCCAAGCTCATCAATGGGGAAGTTGGTCTTGATGCCATCAAACTCTAGAGGGCCTCCTTCCTCCAAAGGCTTGGCTTCGTTGAAAGGGTCCAGGGTCTGGCGGATCTCATCACGGCGAGGGCCAGAACCATCTGGTTCCCTTGCAGCAAAGACACCCAGCTCCCAGAGGCCAAGACCGTTGACATCAGGGCTCTCAGGGTCAAAGTTGACATCAGCAGTTAAAGTAAGAGGTGATGGTTGGCCGAATGGAGCATCACCAACATCGGCAGTCCAGTCAATGTCAATAGCAGTAGCCCCTATGCAACGACAAATACAATCATCATGATAATATATCAACATCTTTTGAAGAGTATGCACATATACATATAATTTGCATTTCTTCTTGTCAGTGAACACATTTGAACTACATTGTATAAGTTGATTTGTGATTGAATCTAAGAAACAAAAACAAACCCACAAATCAAGTAACTTTATTCCAGTTTGTCTCACAATTACGCAGGGTGAGAATGCATCTATATACTGTACTCTCACTGTGCTTCAACTAACCCAGGGAAGCCAACCTTGTAAACAGTACTGAACAATTCAGAGATCTGAAAAAAAAAAAAAAAAACTTTTTCTCCTTTTTTTTTTTTTAGAAAGGCAGTATTTCTACATTGCCAGCAATGGACACAGGTGTTGAAACAATTGGGCACAAACAGTATTTTCCATGAAATCTGCAGTATTTTTTACCAAAAGAGAGTTCCAGTTGGCATCTCTGCTGACCCCACTAAAAAAATTTGTCACTGACAGAACTAACCTCAAAAAAAAAAAAAAAAATTGTCAGTATTGACAACAAAATAACAAAAACACAAACACTTAATTTGAAAGTTTTGAACTGCTGTGATGTTTATTTTGATTTGTTTGATGGCCAATTCCATATCATGTGTAACAGAGAATTACAATGTATAATGTGTACGACTGTAAGCTACATCATATCAAAGCATACCTTTGCAACGATCTCTCATATCAATACACTCGGTGGTGACAGAGTCATCAGGGCGTGCCTCAAAGATGTAATCCACGCTGGATCTTGGGTTCTTATCCAAATCAAAGCAGAGGTAGGAGGCATCTTCACATCGGATTCCAGACATGTCAAAGTCAAAGTCAACATTCTCGAGCGGAAGATTTTCACCATCATTGAGGGTAGTACCAGCCTCCTGTGGATCAAGGATCTGTTCAACTAGGCCAGCCTTAGGCCCAGTGCCATCCGGTTTACGACTGCCATAGACACCAACCTTCCACAAGTCATCTCCTTTGACGTTGGTAGCTTCCTCATCAGTAATACCAGTCAGATCAACAGTCAGAGGGTTGTTCCTGTTCTCATAAATGACTTGATCTCCCAGATCAGCATTCAAGTCAGTAAAGATGGCCTCTGTAAAATGAGCAAATTGGAAGAGAAGAATTATTACTATGAGAACAAACTCATTCATCCACAATCAGTGATCCCTAACTTTTGGGAGGGGGGGGGGGGGGGGAATGGATTCCTCCATTTTGCATGCGTGAGACCCACGTCATAATCTACAAGATTGTGTCATAAGATTTTTTGAAACAATCAATTTCTAATTTTAATTTATCAATTATGCAAATTAAGCTCAAGATCATATTTAAGCATAATTAAAAGCATTGCATAATTTTTGATCTGTAAATCTGTTTTAGTATATTCAACAATTGCACATCACAAAAACTTCCAAAAGTCATTCCAATTCTTATATATTTATAATAATAATAATAAAGGACATTTATATTGCACAGCTACTATAATATAATATAATAATATAATGACATTTTATTTTTTTCAGAATTTCTTATGTATTTCTTTGTTTTTCAACTTTTGTTTTTTCTTTGTTTTTTTTTGGGGGGAGAAATTGTACTGACCACTTTTCTACCATAATTAGCATAAAATCAATCAATGAAAGTGATCAATTGTAAGAATAATCAGGTTTTTATGACTTTCATGACAGAGCACTGTTTTTACATAGGAAATGTACACAAAATCACAAAATTGTGCCCGTTTTGAGGCGACATTCCGTTACAAAAATGGGCGTGGCTTCGCAAAAGTATGCGCGGACATTGCAAATTTGGTCTCAAAAAAAGTTGCGTGAGACTTGAACAAACAAAGTCAAGAAGTGTCGCGACGAGGCCTTCTCGCATTGAGAATTATAGCACGAAACGTCGAGGGGGGGCAGATTCTGCCCCCCCCCCCCCCCCCCCCCCCCCCCCCCGGCCCTTTTAGGGTTAAAATGGACACCCCCATTTAGGCATAGCAGTATGTCACTCCAACATGAAGGTCATGGTGACACTACATGTATTTCAAGGGACTGGCTAACTTCTATTCATGGATATATAGTCTAGGTGCCAATGGGAATGTGAAGCAGAGGAAATGTTCAAACTTCAAAGCAATGTGGTTGGACATGGTTGCACTATCCTGTCTGACTTCTAATGAGTAATCTCATCACAAAAGCTGATTAAAGACAAGGTTTTGTCAACCTTATTTTTGTCTAATATCGTAAAAATGCATCATTAATGCTACAAATGTCAGGGATTTTTGAGTGGCATTTTAATTGGTGTCATTTGGCTTGCCCCTGAACATGTCTCAGAGAATATCTTCACAAAAGCAAGGACTTATCTATTCTGAAATTCATTTTGTGACAGAATCTCTGGACTTCAAATTCAAATTAAGTACATGGTTGGTCAAGAAACAATAAAAAGCATGTTTCAATTCCTTGCAGGTCTCAATAACAGTAATAGGTGCCGAACTAAATAACTTGGAACATGGTTAAAACATAAACATAAATGTGGCGAAAACAGGCGAGTCCTGCATAAATGATCCTACGACTGGATCCACTTAGCAACTTTGCACATTCTGAAATTTTTGAATTATGTGTGACATCAGCCGCACAGAGGAAATAATCAGAGATGGGATAGTCATCGTCAATGATTCCAGACGGACATAACCAAACTCTCTCACATTAGTTTATTTAGGGGTCCTCTGTCTTCTTCCTGACAATTCAGATTACCATCAAACAATAAAAAATTGTTGTAATCACTTACTTGCTAAACATTCCTGCTCTTTGCACTTGACTAGTGTGTTTGCTTCAGGGGAATTATCTGTGGCATCAGCTGCACGGAAGAAGTAATCTGGGTTGGGGTTGTCACCACCAGTGAATTCCAGACAGACGTAACCAAAGTCATTACATCCTACAGACCCGATCTCAAAGTCTGTAACAGCATCAGCAATCTCCAGGGGGCTGTCAGCTTCCAGTGTAGTGCCAGCCTGGGGTCTGCTCAGTGTTTGACGCTTGTAGTTAAATCGCTCTCCGCTGCCGTCGGCATTTCGGCTACCATAAAGACCCTGCCTCCACAAGCCACTGCCAACGAGCTCACGGTTTCCCTCTCGGAATGTTACAGAGCTGTCAATACTAACAGATGTCTCCTCACCAGGGTAAACAGGTTCTACTGGCTCAAGGTTCCAATCCAGCTCTTCAGCAAAGACACCTATAGAGAACAGGAGTCAAAGATATTTTCAAGATCATGAGCAGAATGCCTCTTTTTCTTCTTGAGTAATGCCACTGCCACTGGCATGCTTTCAGACGAATCATAATGAAAGATGCATGGTTGTATCAGTTGACTTCCTGCGGGTAAGAATCTTTCAATAGACAAGTAATCATGAAACAAATGTAACATAATTATTTTCAAATAAATTGATCAATAAACAACAGAAATATGCCAACAACAAAGAAAACAAAGAGCAAGTGAACATTAACAAATCAAGAAAATAATGTAGTTTTTCAAAGAGCAATGATTTTTTAATGACAGATTGTAGTAGGTTTGGTTTGGGGTCAATTTTGAGTTGCCATTCAGCATTCTCACTCAGATATGCACACACCATCCACACCCATGATTGAAGCTGGTCAGAGAGCATCTTTATAACACAACATATGATTTACTGCCAGTCAAGCAGTTTCCAACACATCTATGAGGTGAGAGGACAGCTGCAGGCAGTGGAGCTGTAATACACGACAAAATTACGAGAGGAAAATCACTCGAACAAAAGAGACATACGACACTCTTGGATCGTTTCTTCCCTTTATTCTAATTGGTGACTCAAACACACAATACTCTTAATATTTACAGTGTACTTAGGGATTTTGCACATAATCTAATCTGCACACCTCCACCTAAGGTGGCATCCTGGACTAGGTAGAAAGAAATGTACGACAAAGTTGGACTCAATCACAAGATGATCTGAGATTGATGGAAAGAAAACCTACCCTACAGCATTTATCAATGCTTCTAGTACCTGTTAGGGCAGAGGTACAATGTAGAACAAAAACAAAAAAAGTTTGGTTTTTTTTCTTCAGAATTCTGTGTTACCGTATGCAGTCACAGAACAAATGTGACTTTCAGGGGTGAACAGTTGTACAACACCATTAATTCTGAACGTAAAATGCACAAGATGTGTGAGAATGGCAAGTTGTTGACTTGAGGACATCGTTATCTCAGCTAGTATCGTTGCAGCCAGTATCACTTAGGTGACATTTTAGTCCAATTTATAATTCAAAATACCTTAAAGGTAGGGAATCCCATTTGCATGCCTTAAATGAAGAGTTGTATAAATACAAAGGTATGTTGAAGAGAGTATCATTTTAGAACTCCCATAAAGTATTGAAAGTGGAAGGTAACATTTAGTACATTCTTATTGACTGTTAGATTTGAATTGAATTTTTTTTTTCGGGGCTCACCGTAAATTCCAGTACATTACTAGGCTACCTTTGCAGTCCCATGCACTGCATGTGTGTCCATCATGTATATTTTGTGAAGAAAGTTCATCAAAACTTACAAACATTTCTATATACATTCTTGCCACACACTCTATATGTTATTACATCAGCTCTTATACTTTTAGATTTGTGTTTATAGATAAAAAAATACAGAAGACTGCAACAAAAAGGCTTAAGTGTGGCTGACACACAGAACTACTGAGTAGTTGAGTTTTGTGCATTATTCAAATTGTCGATAACTGTTGACTTCCAAATTTCTCAGCAGTGGACTAAACAAGTCCCCCGAGGTTCATATTTAATGTTTTGCTGCATTTTGGGAGGTCTGTAAAAGGTATCCCCTACCTTTAATGGCAAGTATGGTTTCGATGAAACTTTTAACATTCTGTACATCTGATTTCTTTATACATCAAAGGTAATTAAGAATTGATCTTAGAATAAAATAGAATAGATCTATTCACTGCTAAATGTTCAATCTTCTAGACGATGACAGTGATGCAGGATTTGTCTAGATAAACTGTTACAGGATTCCAACTGTTTTCGTCCTAACAGAGAAATAACCAGAGGAAAGTAATAGAAAGCCTTGCTTTCAATTTAGATACCTTTTAAGAATATTGGTAAGAGTAAAATATTCATTTCACTGTCGACTTAAAATAGTTGTATCTTGATTCTACATAAATTCCTGTTTAATTTTATTCAAAAATATGAACTTCCTTTTGGACAAGGCAATGAATATGTAAATACTTCATAACTCTGGCCATAGCGACATCCATTACTGTTACCAAGCCCTTTTAATCATCATCAATAAAAGCCCAGACAGCTCAGGCTGATCTAAATACGCTCGAACAAATTTCACAACCCCCTTGGAAGGGGAGTTGTGTCATGTTTAATTGCATCCAGAGTTCCTTTGCAGACTTGCATGATAGATAAGGTGCAGAATGGGTGGATTTGTTTTTCATAGTGTTTGACCATACCCGATGTGAAGAGTATTTTCTACTTAGCATTAACAAACAAAAAATGAAGGGCGGTGGGGGAAAACACATGCTCATGCACTTGCTTTCTTCTTCCTTTTTTTTTTTTTTTTTTGTTGCATTAACTAATTTCTCATATAGGTTTGGGATGAATTCCCCTGTTATGATAACTGATGTTTGACTTTCGCACACCAATGATTTAATGGACTGATTCTATGAAAAATATAAAAATTTTGTTTATGAATATGCCAAAATTCTGGGTAACTTGATAATCCTTTAAAAGCATTTACTTGATGGTTTCATTCATTTTGTGTGTGCACAACAGAAAATAAATCAGTGCGCTTTAACAAACCCTGAACTTCAAAGACTCCTCTCTTGTAATCTGAGTAACTTTCCTAGAGTTTGATTTGCTCTCATGATTTCACATAGTGCACCCGTTGAGGACGGTTTGATTTTGCTACAACACGCATTTCCCACAGACACCTGCCCAAGTATACTCGGGACTCGTCCTTAATTCAACTTTTGATGACTTAAACATCTATACAAGGGTGAAATTCTCTTCCTGTGACCCATTGAAGACTGACTGATTTTCCCTGAACACTCATTTCCGACTAACCCCAGCCTGAGAATACTCAGGACTTGTCTTTAATGGGTTTAAGTTCACATTCAAACAACAAATCTTACCTAAACATATTTTGTTAGCTATACAATGCAGAGCCACATTTATGCTTTCTTCTGATAATGAAATTAATGTTAAGTTGAGACAATTTCTGCAAATGAGACAACTTTCTCTGATAGAAAAACAACATTCGTGTCCGTCTTAATAGAAACTCTGTGCAGGGTAAACTCCAGAGGCTTTGAGGATCAAGATGCTCATTCTTAGTCACCTTCTCACTTCAGCAAACACTTGTAAATCTGGGGAAAAAATGAGATACCTGTCAAGAGAAGATTCCCTTCAACCTACAGACCAGAATATCATTACTTCAATTAAAATAGAGGAATCTCTTAAGTTTTTCAATTGACTATCAAATTGTAAAAATAAAACTGAGGAACATTTTATCAACACTTCTACCAGAACTGAAAGCAAGATTTAATTGATACGGAATGAGAATATCTACGTGAGGGAAACAGAAATCATATGTAGCGTAAGATTGAGTGAAGCTTATGTATACTCATTTGTATCGACTGCCTTTGCTGTACTATCAGCAAATAGGACTAGGTGAGGGTCGTTATCGAAAATACAGTCAACTTCGGATACCTCGAATTCGTCGGGACTGAAGAAAATGGTTCGACGTAAGCGAAATTCGAGGTACACATACGTCGAATTTTCTTCGACTTATCCGACGTTTATCGATGTTCAACATGCTATCTGTTATAGTGGCTACTGATTGTTTGCATGTGAATCGACTTTTATATGAATGAATTGAATGAAAATTGGAATTGAAATCAAAATTTCAGAAATAAAGATTTTGGTGGCCCGACTGCACCACCAAAAAAAGTCGGATGTTTGCCTTTACTTTTGAAAATGAACAGCGGTAACAATCGGTTCTGTAAGATGCTAAAATAAATGTCAGATGTTTGCTTTTAATTTTGGAAATAAATAACGGTAATATTCAACTCGGTATGATACTAAAATAAATGTCGGATGTTTGCTCATACTTCTGGAAATGAATAACGATAAGACTCAGCTCCGTATGGTGCTAAAACTAATGTCAGATATTTGATTTTGCGTTCGGAAATGAATAAGGATAACATTCGGCTCCGGAAGACGCTGAAATAAATGTCGAATATTTGCTTTGACGTTCGGAAATGAAAAACAATAATATTCAACTCCGTATGATGGTTAAATAAATGTTGGATGTTTCCTTATACTTTCGAAAGGAAATAGCAATAACATTCGGCTCCGGAAGATGCTAAAATAGATGTCAGATGATCGCTTTTATGTTCAGAAGTGAATAGCAGTAATATTCTGCTCCACACGATGCTAAAATAACTGTCTGATGTTTGCTTTTAAATTTCGAAATGAATAACAGTAACATTCAGCTGCGTTCAATGGTAAAATTAATGTTTGATGTTTGCTTTGACATTCGGAAATGAGAAACAATAATATTCAACTCCTTATGATGATAACACAAATGCTGGATTTTTGCTTTTACGATCGAAAGTAAATTGTAATAACATTTAGTTCCATAAGATGCTAAAATAAATGTCGAATGTTTGCTTTGATGTTCTGAAATGAATAACAATAATATTCAACTCTGTACGATGATAAAATAAACGCCGGATGTTTGCTTTTACGTTCGAAAGTAAATGGCAATAACATTCAGCTCCGGAAGATGCTAAAATACATGTCGAATGATTGCTTTTACGTTTGGCATGTTTGGAAGTGAATAGCAGTAACATGTTGCCCCATATGATGCTAAAAAAGTATTGGATATTTGCTATTACATTTCCAAATGAATAACAGTAACATTCAGCTACGTTTGATGGTAAAATAAATATCTGATGTTTGCCTTGACGTTCAAAAATGAAAAACAGTAACATTCGGCTCCATACGATGATAAAATAATTGTCAGATGATTCATTTCACTTTCGGAAGTGGACAGCAGTAACATTTGGCTCCGTACGATAATGAAATAAATGTTAGATGTTTGAAATGAATAACGGTGATATTCTGCTCCGTACGATGCAAAAATAAATAACAGATTGTTGCTTTTGCATTTGGGAATGATAAACAGTATTAATCTGCTCAGTTAGATGCTAATCTAAATCTACGCACACGGTATGACTATCACGATCGCAAATCAGAACACAGTGGTTAAAGAAAAGAAGATGATGGAGCAGAGCGTAGTGCTATCGCAAGCACTCCATTGGCACGGGTGCTATGTGCATACCGTGTACGTGTCTACGTAGGTGTTGGGGATTTTTCTTGTCAGCTGTGTACCGGGTATTTCTTTGGGCACGCGATTGTTCTGGTCTCAGAATATTTACAGTCAAGTGTGAAAAGATTTGTGACATGTCTTCGTTGTCCACGCGCGCTTAATCAGAGATGCTGAGTGATTTTGCAATTTCGATTCGAGCAACATGCTGGGAAAAACAATAAGTTAATTAAGATCGGAACAGTAGATTTCCCTTTGAGGTAACCGAACTTCGAGTTATTTTTTTTGAGCTACGCAAATTTTATTACACGGAAACTCCATAAGAACAATCGCTACTTTCATTTTGCCCCCGAGGTAAGTGATATTCGGCTTATCCAACGTCGTGGTATCCGAAGTTGACTGTAATTCAACAGTCGCTTAATTCACTGAACTAATCTGGTCAGACTGACCTGATGTTTCAGACACAAAAACTTGCCATCTACATGTAACAGTAAGGTATGTATGTATTTCATGACAGTAAAGAATGAGGCAACATTTTCTGTAATAAAAAAATCTAAGATTCCACTTCCCTATTGTGCAAATGACTGATTATGCAATTATATTATTGCAAATTTTCAATCAATTCCCTTGAAAGAAAGATACTTCACTTATCCACACCACATAACCTTCTGCTGCATCTCCCAAACCCTCATTCATCATCTTTTCAATTGAAACACACACACAATGGGGTGAGCACAATTAGTTTTTCTTCCTTTTTTTTAATCTCATTACAATAGAAAGCAGCTAAGCAGTCTTCATCTCAAACCCATTCAGTTTGAATTTTATAGCAGTCAGTCTCACAAGCAGATATAACTTTCACATTAGGAGTAAGTAGAAAGCAGGCATTTCGTACTATTCCCTACCTCGATTAACCCTATTCTAACTGCGCTATTTGAGACCAAGTTCTTACTGGGGGGGGGGGGGGAGGGGGTCGATTAGACCCCCCTTCAGATCTCGGCCGCTGATGGCGCAATCGCTGCAAAATTTTGCCTGAACATAGATCCGGGTGTCAACTACAAGATTACATGGTCACATAATAGAAAAAGATTGATTTTCTATTTTTGATAAATTAATTATGTGAATTTATGCATGGAATTTGCATTTTCACCTGTAACTCCATTAAAAAAACTGAAGGATTGCTAAATTTTTGTCAGAATTCCTTAAGACAGACACATCAAACAATATTCTTGTAAAAAAAAGATAGCACAATCAAAGTCAATTTCTTTTGTTTTTCATTGTTTTGTTTTGTTTTTTCTTAATTTCTATGTATTTTGTTGTTTTTCCGTTCTTTTGTTTTCTATTGTTTTTTGACCAAATTTTGTTGCAGGCACTTTCTCAAGCTTATCTACATTAGAATTTATTAATTTCAATGACTACGAAATACTCTAATTTATATCAATTAAAAAAAAAACACACAATTTGCATTGGATTTGCACATGATATTGTGTATTTGAGCCGTTTTCAGATCAACATGCATATATGCAAATCATTACGTAACTTCAAAACAGTATACCCGAACGTCGCAAATTTGGTCTCAAAATATGACTTAAATGAAAAAAGTAATGAAATGACACGGCACCATCTTTATGCGTTGCAGAATCATGCCGCAAAATGTCGAGAGGGGTCCATTTGAACCCCCCCCCCCCTAATCCAAAGTTAGAATAGGGGACCAGACATTTTATACTCTGGAAAGCCTACTTCTACACTACATTCATCTCCATAAGCCAAAATAATACCCAAATCAGGAAGGCTTTTGTGTTTTGTCAGGATAAGAATAGAAATTTAAGTTTTCTGGAAGCTCCTGCAGAGTCAGGAGACGTGGCAGTTCTGCAAATTAAACTCAGCTTCTGGTTTGCCTGATTCCAACCTGACAATGGACGGTGTGTCAAGTTGGTATCCCCCCTTCCCCTTTAACCCGTTGAGGACGGGCAGATTTTGCTACAACATGTATTTCCCATAGACACCTGCCGGAGTATACTCGGAGATCATCCTCAACGGGTTAAAGGACAAGTTCACCTTCATAGACATGTGGGTTGAGTGAATGCAGCAATGTTAGTAGAACACATCAGTGAGAGTTTGAGCAAAATCGGACAATCTGTTAAAAAGTTATGAATTTTTGAAGTTTCTGCTCAGTCACGGCTAGATGAAAAGACTATTATAGCTTGTGATGTCACATGAGTACAACGATATAAAGAAAGAATAAAGAAAATTCAACATATTTCAATTTTTCTCGCATGAAAATAAGAACACTTGACTTCTCTCTTTTAGAAGGCAGGGGGAATAACATTATCCTTAACATACGTCCGTAGCAAGTCGGAGAAATGTGCACTTTATTCAAAAAGTAAAGTTTTGTGAAATTCCCTTTTTATTTTCCTTATATAGTTGTACACATGTGACATCATCCACTGTAGTAGTCTTCTCTTCCAGCAGTGACTGCGCAGATACTTAAAATATTCGTAACTTTTTGAACGGATTGTCCCATTTTCCTCAAACTTTCACTGATGTTTTCTACTAATATTGCTGCATTCTCTCAATCCTTATGTATATGAAGAAGGTGGACTTGTCCTTTAAAGAGTTGGAAACTGAACAACCGCTGCAGCTTTTAAGAATGGCTATTTATGGCTCTTTGACTGTGTAACTATCAGCACCATATCAACAAGGAAACACATAAAAGGGTAATACTGGATAAAAATTCTTATCAGAAAACAAGAGGGGTGATCAGAAACTAGCTAAATATCCTATTTCTAGACATGAATGGTGATTCTATAGGTCATTCAGAATGGAAGCTTTTACATTACAGTACAAAGACAGTGACGCATTTCATTTGCATGCCTGTAGAACATGCAGTATCATTTATTCCCATGGGGGGGGGGGGGGGAGATTATTCTGCCACGCCTGATGCTCTCGTCAGCATAAATTAGCATAAATCAATTAATATAAAATACATACATTAAAATTTGAAAAATCTAACAATACAGTCTTGTAGATTACACTGGCCTCTACCTTGGTGCAAATTTTCGCGACGTTCGTGCAATCCACGACCGAGACCTGTAAGGGGGGACCAAAAAGGCCCCCCCCCCCCCCCCCCCCGGTGGTTTCAAGTCCCTCAAAAAACCTGATGGGATTAGGGTTAAATATTGACTGCATTTGAAGTGACGTGAAAGTAAAGGAAAATGAAAACCAAACTTAAGACCACAAAAGGTTTCATGATATGAGCTAAAAACCAAAGAGAAGAGTTGAGGGCAAGTGGTGTTATAAACATATTGCATCTTTCTATGTGATAGTGACCAGTATAATTACATCTAATACCATGATGAACACTTACATTTTTCTTTAGATACTAGTCTAATAGTAGTCTGGTTCATGACCACAACATCAGTCTTATTAGTGTGAACAGATTTGTTTAACAATTTATTTGGTCTCCTTCAAATTACATCATCATGCATATTTGTGTAAAAATTCATATTCAAAGGCAAATCTCTATGAACAAATCAAATGTGTACTGATTGTACCAATAAATTGCCAGAAGCAAAACTACAATAACTACTTAACCTAGATGGGACAAGACCTTTCTCTACAGTGAAAAAAAAAAAAGTTAAAAACCCACACATACCTAATTGAATTGCAAAGGGAAGAGGTGACTCTTCCTCCATGAAAACTAAATATCAAAATAATCTATACAGTACGTTCTGCTCAAACTGAATGCTTAAGATGCTAGTTAAAATATGGCTATTAGGCAAAATATCAACTAATATTGCTAGGTAAATTGTCTTCTTGGTCAGTAAGCATATCACAAGTTACGTGTATGTGTAATAGACACATATTTCTAATGACAGGCAATTGATTAACTTACCTCTAGTTGCTTGCTATTTCGTGAGTTATGCACACGTATCAAAGTGCATTGCAAGACGGAGAGTGAGCACTTGAAACCGCATGTGATGCACATGAATCAAATTGCATTGCGGGACGGAGAGTGCTTGCTTGAAACCGCATGTGGCACTTCAGAAAGAGCATAAAACTTTGTCAGAATGCACATTAACCGATGAAGGTACTGACCAGGAATGTGCAATGTTTGCACACGCAATTACTTTGATGAATCAAATTAATAAATAAACTTCATAAAAAGAATTTCATCACAACAAAATAAAGACATGTAAAACAAGAATGATTACATAATATGAAAAGAAATGTGAAAAGGAGAAAGCACCCATGAACAACTTGGCCACCAGCAAAATATACCCAATAATGGCAATGAGGTTTCAAATATGGTGAATGCGTATACCTCATACATGTGATATAAAATCAGTATAACATGAAAGTCATTGAACACATAATGTAGGAATGAAAGAGTCAGACAATGACATAAACAAGAATGGATAAATTTATGAGTAAATGTACATCAAAGAATAATAGCACAGGGCATGTCAAACAGAATCACATATCAAATGAGCACAATTTATGTACAAAAAGCATCAGTTGTTGAAAGCTGAAATGCATAAAAATAAAAATTAAATCTCAAAACTATCATGCTCAGAATCTGCTTCCTTTTACAGTTGCTTCAACATCACAAATATGTCATGTTTATCTTTGGATAAGCTATCAAGGAAACATACTTCTTCAACGCTATTAATGGTGGCCAAAAATACTGCATTACAGAACTCTTAACATTTCAAAAAAAATGATAATGAATGCTCGTAACATTAGGCTGGCAGCATTTAATGAAATTCCACTTTGAAAATCCAGCAGGACATATTAGGTAAATTCAGTCGAAACATTAATAAGCTTGCTTGTATAAATTATCTCACAAACATCTTTTGCGATTAAATCTGGTTATATCCATTAAGAGTGTACTCTGGAGTTATTTGTTGTGATTTAAATGTTCTTTCAGTTTCCACACTAAAAGAGTCGGATTGTCTTGTTTCTATTTTTATGGCTTTCCATAACAAACCTTCACACTCTGTAGGGGAGCAGCTAATCAGGACATTGGGGTTGGGAACAGGAATGAGGTTGAACACTGTGGTTGGGTTTTCTCCTTTGGCAAATTCAACACAGACATACTGGACTTGGTTACATGTCAAGCCCTGCATGTTGAGATCAAAGTCAACGCTTCCAAAGAGCATGTCTTCAGTTGTACGAAGAGTTTGACCCTGCTGGTCGCCGGTCAGCACCTGCGGTCAGTCAGACACATGCAATGACCAGAAATAGAGGCAAGAATATGGAACAGACAGACAAAGCCCGATGATGCAGAAGACAATCACAGCAGAAGAGAAAAAGCAGGGTAGGCAAAAATATTGCAAATATGGACATGAAAACATACATGCAATGAACAAGGACAGATATGGTAGTTGTCATATACATCAAAATCATTCAAACAAGACACAAATGGAAATTGAACATCATTCCAATTAATCATGAAACATGCGTGGTAAAATGATGATTCAATGATGAGAGAAACAATGAATTTGACACACACAAAAATGAATGTATCCAAAAGCAATAACCAGACAAAAGAATGAAATAAATCACAGCATCCAATAAATGAAAACAATAAAACCAAAACAGTGACAATGAAAATGCAGCCATGAATTAATGAAATTCAAAGTTATCATAAGAATGATTCAATAGATGGGAATGGGTCAGTATGCAATAAGTATACGAAAATGGAGGAAGATAGGAGAAACAAACAAGATTGAACATAAATTAATATTCCCCATTCATTGAGATTACAAACAATACATTATGCAATGCAATAATAACAGAAATTGTAATTGTAAGGCAACAAAGCATTTCTGAAACATACATTTAATGCAATAGGAAAGCATCAGCATTATAGCAAACAATGTACCTAGAAAAAATCTAGCAAGGATGAAGAACAAGTTCAGTCTTTGAGATGTGAATGCAAAAACAGTGAAGAACCAACAATGATGTGATTCTTTGGTTACACTGCTTAGTCTCATGATTTCAAATACATGGAAATTAAGGTGATGCTATTAAATGGAAATGAAGAATTCTCATACCTGAGTTCTCTCACTATAGCGCCTTCCACTTCCATCCATACGGGAACTGCCAAAAGCCCTCATAGCCCACAGTCCATCTCCTGCTACACCCACTCCTTGGCCACGTATTGACACCTCCATGGAATAAGGGTTGGAATAGCGACCATCAAGAACTGTACCACTCCGCACCCGGTTGCCAACATTTGTAATCTCCAGATCTGAAGACAGAAAGGGAACAGAATAGCTCTTGATGAATTGCTTGACAGACATTGCCTATCTTAGACAAATGTTACTGACACAACTGGGAGGCTAGCAATGTTAAATGCAACACTTTCTTCAAGATTCATTTTCCATGATTTTATGTAAAGCAGTGAAGCTGTCAAGTGTCATATATTTACTCACATAACTTTTGATAAGAAAAAAATTCAAAAATGTACTGTCACGAAGCATGAATACTGTAGATACTTCTAATCTTTCATTTTGAAAAGTGAGCATCGTTAGATAAAAAATACACTGTGAATACAAAAAGAAAATGTCTGGTAGCAAAAGTTTCAAATTACCTGCTTGACATGGGCTCTCTTGACAGGACACAATAGTATCAGCTCCATCAGGAATAACAGTTAAAGTGAAATCTGGATTAGCCTTAGCATTCTTTGTGAACTCCATACAGGCATACGTATAAGGACCACATCCAATGGCAGCTACATCAAACATGGCTTTGGCCTCAGTGAATTCTAGTGGTCCAGCATTGAGAAGACTTTTGGACACCTCCACATTATTCAGGGTCTGTTCATTATAGTTGAATCGTCGGCCTGAGCCATCCACATTTCTGCTTCCATAGAGCCCAAGCCTCCAAAGGTTAGAACCAGTGACATCTATTGAGGATGGTGTGAACTGGACTGTAGATGTTATATCCAGTTCATTCTCCATGCCAGCAATAATATCTGATGCGGTGTAGCGCCACTGAAATCCTCTCACCTGCACACCTGTAGAAAAATGTCCCCAAATCTATATTTTATACAACAAAAGATTTTTCAAAATGCAACTAAAATCTAGAGCAAAAACTCTCAGATTTGATGATCTCACTATTCATTTACATGTATTTCATACATAGATATTTCATACATAGACCAGCACTTGGAAAAAATTATTACTAAGAAAGAATCATTTGGAAACATTATTACTATGAAAAAGAAAATGTATTCTGTAAATGGAAATAGTCTATTAATACATGTCTTATTCTGATCTAAGGATTTCCTAGTCTGAAAATTAAGGTGAAGTACATTGGTAAAGTGCAATTATTCAGTGGAGTGCCAGTAAATTGTTTGGAATTGGAATTGGTACATGTACTTGCTTCCCATGCCAACATAAAATAGAATTGATTATAATACATAGATTTGAGTCCTTAGTTGTTTCGACCTATAATACAATGTACGTAGTTACAGCACAATTTCAAAAGGCTCTACATTGTCAAATTTCCAACAGATTCTTGGATTGGCAATGCAGCTCAGGAGGTCAAAGTTCTCAAATTCTGAATTTCTTGTGACCCATCATTTTCAGGAATTTTGGGCAGATTTAATGGAATTGACCTGTTTCATCCAATCTTTCCAAAATACATGATATGCTGTCAAATCTATCCTGACTTTAACAAAATTGTCAAGAAAGAGCAATACCCCCCCCCAACTTACAGATTAGAAAAAAGCTTTGCAAAGAAAAGTAAAATAAGTGACTAAAACACAAAGATTTCTGTTACAGCAGCAATTAGGAATTATCTGGTGGGTTTGTTGTTGCTGTTTAGCGAAGCGAACAACAGCGAAACAGTAGTTGATTTCATTTATCCCAATATTCATTTCATCAATGAACAAACATTAACATCAGAGAGCAGGATTTTACCCATAATCCATTGTGCTATATTTGTCATCTTGCTAAAATGTAATTCCATGCTTTTTTTCCAATAGGTGGGGGAAAAAAAAGGATGGGTATACAGTTATCATCATCTATAATAATAAAAAAAAAAAAAAAAAAAAAAAAAAAAAAAAAAAAAAAAACTTATATGCACATTTTGGGGGCATACAACGATTCTGTAATCAAAATTACTTTGGGTATACAGTTATCATCTATAAAAACTTAAATGCACATTTTTGGGGCTTACAACAATTCTGTTAACAAGTTGCACAGATAGATGAGTATAGGCATATTCATGAGAAATGAGCGCCTCTGAGAAGATGCAAGTCTCAAGAGCCACAGTGCAAACAATGAAATGACATTTAAACAAAAGAGGATGGTAAACAGGTGGTTAGGTGACTACATCACTACGATAGAGAGGGGAAATTGAGGGACAGTAGCAATTCATTTACAGAAGGTAACTGAGAGAGGAGAATTTGTTGTTAGACAGGATTATTTAGCACCAGTGTGTTACATATGTTGGAATTATGCAACAATGAAGAAAAGGGCACAACATGGTGAAAATATCCTATAGACCTACAACTGGGTAGAAAAGACAAAGTAAATGAACAGGTTGGCAGAAAGGTGATCATCAAATCAAGGGATCAGAATATTTACTGTTACCAATTGTGCATAGAAATATGAAAAGATAAGCCAGATCTAAGCATTAAAAAAAATCAAAACCCACCTCATTGGCCTTCACAGATGGATGGCTAGCTTTCTTCAGTTGCTCCATTCATCATAAGGACTTCAGCTCATGTGATTAATATTCTCCTTGACTTAAATCATGATGCATGCAGCAAAACCATATTTCATTCACATATTGACAATAAATTCATTTTCTTTGCAGCAATGGAAGGCTGATGGAGTGAATGAGGCACACAATGATTTAACATAGTTTGATTTTCTTCAAAATGCATCATGAAAAAGGATCTATCAGATTTTGTCATGGCAACTGGTTCATGATAGCATTTGGATGATTGTTTGAGCAATCGCAAGCAACTAATATTTGTAATGGAGTAAAAGTAATTTGAATGTAGTAACTTGAAAACATCAATTTTGGTGACACCTCCCTTATAACAGCCCTAGCTTACTTGATACGACAGTAGTCATGAATGTGTAAATGATTTCCCTTCTACAATGTTGACCATACTACCTAGTCACCTCTCACTGCAGAGGTTTCAATTCTTATGTGTGTGTGTGTTTGTGTGTGTGTCTGTGCGTTTTTAATGTTTCATTTTGCTGCCTATACTGTCCGCTTGCTTGAGGGTATATTTCTTGATTGTTTCCAATTGTTGTGAATGCAATTCTACATAAAAATCCTATGCTTTCAAGACAAACTCTTTTTATTTTTATGTGAATTGAAAGAGATTTGCCTTTTCTTCAGCACTAGCTCTCTCTCCAGTTTATCTCCCTATAGAGTCATATCAGAGGTAAACCTTTCAGATACCGGTCATTATATACCTTACATACACAAGAGTAAATATTTTGGGAGAATTGAACATGATAAATATGACATTACAACAAACGTTAATCAATAATCAACAGATACACAAACTTGTGTATATCATATATTGACTGGGACTTGTTGAATATACACACATTTTAGGAGAAACAATCATGAACATAGAACGATGTCGGTTGGATTCATAACATGATGTGATGTAATGTGGCACAATTATCATGACAACATATAGTATACACACCATGATCTCCTTCATACAGTGACAAAATGAAATGAAGTGACTATGGTAACATGTTCAAAACACTTGATGCCAATAGATATTTTGAAAACACTGAGATGTGATGGAATAAACTAATTATTAATACAGACACACAATGCAATGAGACAAGAAGTGACAAGTGAATATTTGATCAAAACAAATTTTGTAATGTTTGTAGACATCAATCACAACATGTTAAACTGAACATGAACGAACTATGAAATGAATGTAAACACATACACTGTACATTTACTTGGCCACCAGCAAAATATTCAACAAGAACAAAGAAAGCTACATTGTATGAAGCAATGCTGCCTCCATAGTAAACTTTCACAAATCAACCACTAGTCAACCTCTAATTTCTGACAAATAGAAACCAGATATACTTTCCTTTTTTGCCTCTATTCTATATCAGACCTTACAATAGTACTAATTGTCTCATTATTATTAAGTCTGCAAAAACAGAAAGCAGTACAAAACAGGATCCTGATGTGCCTTTTTGTGCTGATAAGTGAATTGTAGATGGTACACAAACCTTCACATTCAGCAGGTGAGCAGCTAACAAGGACACTAGGGTCTGGTACTGGGATTAGGTTGAATACAGTACTGGGATCTTCTCCTTTCGCAAACTCCACACACACATACTGCACTTCAGAACACGACAGGCCTTGCATGTTGAGGTCAAACTCGACGTCTCCAAAGATCATGTCTTCAGTGACCCGCAAAGTCTGTCCTTGCTGGTCATTGGTCAAGACCTAGATAAAGAATGATGTATGATGGAGGCAGCAGGGAGGCAGGATAGAAGATGGGCAGGCATTGTATGACAGTATGAAGGAAATAATCCACAGACAAGCATGAGAGACAGTTAAATGGAATTCCATGATGAAAACAGAGGAAAAGATGATAACATATAGAAAGGAATGTAGTGAGTAAATCAAGGTAGACAATCAGTGCATGTTAACATGAATGACAGTATGGGTCAAATGTACAAATGAAACAAATAATGGCAAAAGGTGTATAAAAGAACAAGTCATTGATGATACAAACAGGTATCCACGATTATTTCACAAATGGATGATAAGATAAGTGCAATGTTCACAACACATAGAAAACAAACAAAAATCAGTGTGAAGCATGCAAATTTAAATATATAATGAAAAGGAACCATGAAAAAATATCCATCCAAACACAATGACAATGGAATTAAGATGAGTGGTTGTTATGATGAAAAAGGCAATGAATTCAGAAGAGGAGAGAAAAGACATGAAACACCTCGGTATGAAACTGTATATGTCACAGATGTACTCAATGAGAAACATAAGGCAAGAAAATAACTCCAAATCTTTTTCATTGCATAAACATCAAATATAAAGACATCAGCAATTGGACACAAGATATTAGCCCGTTGAGGACAGACTGATTTTGCTACAACATGCATTTCCCATAGACACTTGCCCGAGTATACTCAGGACTCATCCTCAACAGGTTCAGAATTGAACTAAGAATATCAACCATCAGTCTGTCTTTAAAGCATTACCAGCCGTTGTATAGGTATCAACCACTATTAGCATCCCAAACAAATCTGCCATCCAACATGAAGGAGAATTCCACAGATAACTGGCATTATTGATCCATTGCATAAACACAACACAGAGGACAGAATTGCAGTATTGTATGTGTGTGTTGGATTGAGAAATCACTTTATGTCAGTGGATTAAAACAAAGTTCAGCGAATTACAATTAATCTCTTCGACCTTTCTACTTCCAGTTTTCCACAATTATCTCTGCCAAGAAAGTTATGCTGTCATTGGTGTTTCCTTGTTTGTTTGTTTGTTTGTTTGTTTGTTTGTCTGTGCAAAATAACTCAAGAAATGAAAAGATTTGAATGAAACTCGCAGGAAAAGCAGTGAATGACACAGGTAACAGATGACTGAATTTTGGTAGTGATCTCGGAAATTTTATGGAATTTCGACATTTTTTTTTTTATTTTTGGGGAGATACTGTGAATGAATTGAGAATTCAAGCTGCGCGTATTTGAAGTTTGCATGATGCGCACTGAAGTGCGATCTCTGCTCGGATGAGGTGCCGCATAGCTGGAAGCCGATGATGTAATCACAGGCTTCTACTGTATACACCATATATTTCGCGAGTCTAAATTTTTGCCAATTGAGACTTCCCGATGATTTCACGAGTGATTAAATTCGCGATCATGGAGCCCTGTACTGAACGGAGAAATGTGTAGGCGTACGTCACATTCATACGAGGATCAGAGACCCAATTTACACATGGGCCGGCTTTATCGAGTCGGCCTCACGCCGGCGTCTAGCTGCCTCCAAAAAATGTCGTAAGTGTGTTTACACATAGCAGAAAGGTCGGCTGGACGCCGCCTTGAAGTTGGCTTGACTACCCCCCGTTTACACATACAGCGGCTTGGCCGGTCTGCGTGGCGAGGCTTTCAAGAGTCTCTTCATGTTATTTCTTTTCGCACGGATGTTCTATGTCAAATCATGTGATTTTCATTATGCGATTTGGCCATTAATATAGTACTTTAGCGGTTTTCACTTATCTGTTCTCCTTTAACGGACGTGTTGTCTTCATGGCTATGAAGTTTGATGATGTTAATAAGGAGCTCATACGAAGTAAACAATACAAACCTTACTAGTTAGACTCTACACAAATGCAAAAAAGAAAAAAAGAAAAAAAGATACAGTTCAACTGAATAAACAGAAAACTCAACAGCGTAGTTCAGGATTCCAGTGAAGCAAAATTAATCACAAAACAAAAACACTTATTTGATTACAAGTAGTTGGTCATTCGCATTCAGATTTCTGACGAGCTATACCGAGGTCAACAAATCAACGAACGATGACGTATCCTCGCTATTGCACAAGCCCGTGATGATCATGTGACTCTGGAAAACCGGTGTCAGTCCACTTTGTGTTAACACATACATGAAGGCGGCATGAGGCCGCCTTGAAGCCGACCTCAAACCACCTCCAGAGGTGGACCAAAACTGGGGCGGCCTCAAGCCTCCGTCAGTCCACTTGTGTGTTTACACTTACGTTCGAGGCTGCGTGAGGCCTCACGCCAGCGTCAGTCGTATGTGTAAATGGGGTCAGAGTCAATATTTTAGCGTGTTTTAAATTTCGCGATTAGCAGCTGACTCGCGAAATTCGCGAAAATAAAAACCTCGCAAAATATTCGGCGTATACAGTATAGTGGGAAATTGGGTGATTTTCAGCATGCACTTACAAGTGGATATCATTGATCTCTAAGGAAGAACAAGTGGTGGAAATTAGCTGCTTGGCGGAGGCCTGCACACTCAGAGTGCTGATCTAGTTGACATTGATTTTCATCCACATCTTCATCCAATCTGGCATACCTAGCCCAGGTACCAATGATATCCACTGCACAATTCTCTTTTTTCTCTCTATCTTTCTTTCTTTGTTCAGTTGTCTCTCGGTTTTTGTTTTGTTTTGGGGATTTTTTGTGTGTGTTTTTTCTTTCATAAGACCCAGTAGCATGGAGGATACCATAGAGTGGGAAGGCTGTCCCCGCTTACGTAGATAAATTCAAGAACCTCAGTAATCATTGTGTACATGTACATGTTTGTCAATGATCTCTGAGTAAGTCCACACACAGATGAAGGCACAAGTATAGAACCAACATTGATGTGATTCTTTGGTTAAACTGCTTAGTTTCAAAACTTCAAATACATGGAAATTAAGGTAATGCTATTAAATGGAAATGAAGAATTCTCATACCTGAGTTCTCTCACTATAGCGCCTTCCACTTCCATCCATACGGGAACTGCCAAAAGCCCTCATAGCCCACAGTCCATCTCCTGCTACACCCACTCCCTGGCCACGTATTGACACCTCCATGGAATAAGGGTTGGAATAGCGACCATCAAGAACTGTACCACTCCGCACCTGGTTGCCAACATTTATAATCTCCAGATCTGAAGACAGAAAGGGAACAGAATAGCTCTTAAAGAATCGTTTGACACCCCTTACCTATCTTAGACAAATGTTACTAACACAACTGGGATGTCACGAATGTTGAAATAAAATTATTCCATTTTTAATTCATTTTCCATGATTTTATATGTAAAGCAGTAAAGCTGTCAAGCATTATACTTACTGACATAGCTTCTGATAAGAAAAAAATTCTAAATAATGTATCATTACAAAGCATGGCTATTGTAGTTACTTCTATTCTTTCAATACACTTTTTCAAAATGAGCATCAGTAAAGAGAAACTAGACAGTGAATTGAAATAGAAAATGATTCACTGCAAAATGTTCAAATTACCTGCTTGACACGGGCTCTCTTGACAAGAGACAATAGTATCAGCTCCATCAGGAATAACGGTGAAAGAGAAATCTGGATCAGCATTAGCATTCTTTGTGAACTCCATACAGGCATATGTATAAGGACCACATCCAATGGCAGCTACATCAAACATGGCTCTGGCCTCAGTGAATTCTAGTGGTCCAGCATTGAGAAGACTTTTGGACACCTCCACATTATTCAGGGTCTGTTCATTATAGTTGAATCGTCGGCCTGAGCCATCCGCATTTCTGCTTCCATAGAGCCCCAGCCTCCAAAGGTTAGAACCAGTGACATCCATTGAGGATGGTGTGAACTGGACTGTAGATGTTATATCCAGTTCATTCTCCATGCCAGCAATAATATTTGATGCAGTGTACCGCCACTGAAATCCTCTTGCCTGCACACCTGTGGAAAAATGTCCCAAAATCTATTACTATCTTGGTTCGTTAATACATGTAGACAAAATATCTTTAAAAATGCGACTAACATCTAGACCACGAACTCTCATATTCAATGAACTTGCTATCCATTCACATGTATTTCATACAAAAACCATCATTTAAAAACACTATTACGTAAGAAAATGTATTCTGTAAATGAAAAGAGTTCATCAATACACGTATATATGTCATATTCTGATCCATGTGAGGATTTCCTCTTTTCACATTTAAGGTGAAGTACATTGCTAAAATGAAACTATTCAGCAGAGTGCTGATAAATTGTCTAAAATAACGATGGCACTTGCTTCCCGTAAGTTATGAATGGAACATATAATAGAAGAGATTTGAATTGAGCCCGAGATGGTGGAATCCAAGCACTCACCATTGATATACGTATGATATGACACCTTAGTTTTGACACAATTTCAAAAGGATCAAAATTGCTAAACTTCCAACTGATTCTTGGATTGGCATCACAGCTCAGCATGTTACCAGAAATGCTGAAATTCTGAACCATTTTTTTCCCCACACATTTGAGCAGATTTACTAGATTTGACCTGTTTCATCCAATATCTTTCAAATACAAATATGTAGTAAATTTCTGTATTACGGCAGCAAATACAGCTAATTTGGTTGGTTTTGTTCTTGTTCTTGCTTAGCTAACAACTAAATATTATTTGATTCAATTAATCTATCCAAGCATATACTTCATCAAGAATGAACATGAACATCAGATATCATAATTTTACTGTAACTTAATTGTGATCTTGCTAAAATGTAATTCAGTGCTTCTTTTTTTTTTTCGAATAGGTCAAAAAATAAACTCCAAATAGGCTCTATTTATCATCACCTTTAAAAATTCAAATGCATAATTTCGATGCTCTTACAAATTCTGTTAATAAGTAGCAAAGACAGATGAGTATAAAAATAATCATGAAAAATGAGTACTCTCTGAAAAGGTACAGTGCAAACAATGACATGACATAAACAGAAGATGGTAAGCAGGTAGTTAGGTGACTACATCACCATGGTAGACAGACAGGGGAAACTGAGGGACAGTAGCAATTCATTTACAGAAGGTAACTGAGAGAGGAGAATTTGTTGTTAGACAGGATTATTTAGCACCAGTGTGTTACATATGCTGGAATTACACATGAGGACAATGAAGAAAAGGGCACAACATGGTGAAAATATCCTATAGTCTAGACCTACAACTGGGTAGAAAAGACTAAGTAAATGAACAGGTTGGCAGAAAGGTATCAAAGCAAGGGATCAGAATATTTACTGTTACCAATTGTGCATAGAAATATGAAAAGATAAGCCAGATCTAAGCATTAAAAAAAAATCAAAACCCACCTCCTTGGCCTTCACAGATGGATGGCTAGCTTTCTTCAGTTGCTCCATTCATCATAAGGACTTCAGCTCATGTGATTAATATTCTCCTTGACTTAAATCATGATGCGTGCAGCAAAACCATATTTCATTCACATATTGACAATAGATTCATCTTCTTTGCAGTAATGGAAGGCTGATGGAGTGAATGAGGCACACAATGATTTGACATGGTTTGTTTTCCTAAAAATGCATCATGAGAAATGATGGGCACAAGATTTTGTCATGGTAACCGACTCATGACAGCATTTAGATGATCATTTGAGCAATCTCAAAAGCAGTATCTGTACAAGAGTAAAAATGATTTGAATGTAGTAACTTAAAAACATCAATTTTGGTGACACCTCCCTTACAACAGCCCTAGCATACTTGATACAACAGTAATCATGACAGTAATCATGAATGTGTTACTGTAAATGATTTCCCTTCTACAATGTTGACCATGGTACAATGTACATGTACATAGTCACCTCTCAATGCAGAGGTTTCAATTAGTATGTGTGTGTCTGTGTGTGTGTGTGTATATGTCTGTGTGTGTGTCTGAAATGTGTCATTTTGCTGTCTAAACTTGCTTGAGGGCATGTGTATTACTCGATTGTTCCCATGCTAATTGTTGTGAATGCAGTACTACATAAAATCCTATGCTTTCAAGACAAACTCTTTATTTCTTTATGAATTGAAAGAGAGTTGCCTTTCTTCAGCACTAGTTCTCTCTCTACATTCTATCTTCAAAGAGTGATATCAGAGGTAAACCTTTCAGATACCCGTCATTATATACATGTACTTTACATACACATCAGGAGTAGATACTTTGGGAGACTTGAACGTGATGAATATGACATATTGACAAACATTGCAACAAAGGTTAACCAATAATCCGCAAATTTGTGTATGCTATATTTCGACTGGGACTTGTCAAATATACACACATTTCAAGAGGAAAAATAATGTAAAGAGTATGATGTCGCGTGGAGTCATAACATGATGTGGTGTAATGTGGCACAATTTTCATGACAACATAAAGCACACTCACCATGATCTGTACTTCACACAGTGACAAAATGGAATGAAGTGACTATTGTAACATGTTCAAAACACTTGATGCCAATTGATTTCTTGCAAACACAGATGTGTATGGAATGAATTAATTACCAACACAGACACACAATGTAATGACACAAAAAGTGACAAGTGAATATTTCGTCCAAACAAATTTTGTAATGTTTGTAGACATCAATGACACACATGTTAAAAGTAAAATGCACTGACATGACATGAACAGACTATGAAATGAATGTCAACACATATACAAATGTATTAACTTGGCCACCAGCAAAATATTAAATAAGAACAAAGAAAGCTATGAAGCAATGTTGCCTCCAAAGCAAATTGGCATAAATCAGCCTCTAATTTTTGACAAAAATAATCATGACAACACTGAAACAAAAAATGTTTCTTTTTTGCCTCTGTTCTATATCAGACCTTACAATAGTACTAATTGTCTCATTATTATCAAGTCTGCAAAAACAGAAAGCAGTACAAAACAGGATCCTGATGTGCCTTTTTGTGCTGATAAGTGAATTGTAGATGGTACACAAACCTTCACATTCAGCAGGTGAGCAGCTAACAAGGACACTAGGGTCTGGTACTGGGATTAGGTTGAATACAGTACTGGGATCTTCTCCTTTCGCAAACTCCACACACACATACTGCACTTCAGAACACGACAGGCCTTGCATGTTGAGGTCAAACTCGACGTCTCCAAAGATCATGTCTTCAGTGACCCGCAAAGTCTGTCCTTGCTGGTCATTGGTCAAGACCTAGATAAAGAATGATGTATGATGGAGGCAGCAGGGAGGCAGGATAGAAGATTGGCAGGCATTGTATGACAGTATGAAGGAAATAATCCACAGACAAGCATGAGAGACAGTTAAATGGAATTCCATGATGAAAACAGAGGAAAAGATGATAACATATAGAAAGGAATGTAGTGAGTAAATCAAGGTAGACAATCAGTGCATGTTAACATGAATGACAGTATGGGTCAAATGTACAAATGAAACAAATAATGGCAAAAGGTGTATAAAAGAACAAGTCATTGATGATACAAACAGGTGTCCACGATTATTTCACAAATGGATGATAAGATAAGTGCAATGTTCACAACACATAGAAAACAAACAAAAATCAGTGTGAAGCATGCAAATTTAATAATGAAAGAGGAAAATAGAAACCATGAAAAATATCAATAACACAATGAAATGGGTGTTAATATAATGGGTTGTTATAATGAAGAAGGTAATACATTAAGAAGAGGAGAGAGGGGAAAGAAACAATTAAGTATCCCATTGCATTTTTTTTTTTACAGATGTACTCAATGTGAAACATAAGGCAAGAAAATAACTCCAATCATTTCCCTTGCATTGCCATCAAACATAGAAAAGCAACAACTGGACATAATGTATTTTATCTAGAATTAGACTGCGAATATCAACCATTAATCTGTCTTAACAGCATCATCCGCTGTTGTATAGGTCTCAACCACTATTAGTATTCCAAACAAATATGCCATCCAAAATGTGGAGAGAGTACTACTGGCAGAATTGATCCATTGAATACGATGTACATACAATGGTGTACACATCATGGAAGACAGAATTATGTGTGTCTTGGAATGAGAAATCATCAGTGTCAATGGATTAATACAGAATTCAGCAAACAGTAATTAATGTCTGCAACCATTCTACTTGCAGTTTTACATAATTTCACATTGATTTTGCTCCACATCTTATAATCACATCTGTATCTCATCTGGCATACCCAGCCCAGGTACCAAAGATATCCACTATGAACTGGGACGGCCGGCCCGGCTTGGATAAATTAGAGAATCCCTGCAACTCATAGTGTACTTCTTCAATGATCTCTGCGCAAGTCCACACATGAAAGAAGGCATCTCAACTGGAGTCGACCATTACAAATGAGCATTTATACTTTGATGCACATATATGAATATTGACATGGGCTTTTTGTGGGTTTCCTGGACAGCAAATCAAGATTGATTCAACCATGAATCACCATGACCACTTATGAGTCCCTAAATACTGGGTCTTCATGGTAATGAGAACTGAAACCAAAAGAAGATCGGAAAGCATAATGCCCTTGGCACACTTTCAGCTAGAGGCATTGAAGTCAAGAGTAAATGCACCTACCTGAGTTCTCTCACTATAGCGCCTTCCACTTCCATCCATGCGAGAACTGCCAAAAGCCCTCATAGCCCACAGTCCATCTCCTGCTACACCCACTCCCTGGCCCGTGATGGCCACTTCCATGGAGTAGGGGTTAGAGTAGCGACCATCCAGGACAGTGCCACTTCGCACCTGATCCCTCACATTCACAATCCTCAAATCTGGGCAGACAAATACAAGAAATTTCAGATCAGTGATCAACACACTGTAACATTACTGAGTCTGGAATATGTAGTCCAAGTGATTTTTTCGAACTAAAGACTCACTTCCATGTTCTGCTGTAACTACTATCTGTAGAAAGTGTCATGACAACATTTTTCTGCTTGTATTCTATCTGTTCAAGACCTATGACTAGGGTTCCTCCCTAGATGGCATTCATGAACTAGTACAAACACAACCAAAAAATTACATGTATATGATGACCAGTGAATATCTGCTTTGGCAACAGAAGCCTACTATGTATCACAACTCTAAGTGAACGTACAATACGATCCCATAAAAAATGCATCATCTTATAAAAGAAGGATGATTTATTATTGCTCAGAATATAGTGTATGCAAGAACAGATGCAAGAAAGGCACTGAGAGAAATGTATTCCATGTATACAATACCTGCACGACAATCACTCCTCTGACAAGACTTGATGGTGTCCCCTTCAGGGTAGACTGAAAAGGAAAAAGGGGGATCTGCCCTATCATTCTTGGTGAACTCCACACAGACGTACTCGAATGGACCACATCCAATGGCAAGTATATCAAAATTGGCAATGGCTTCTGTAAACTCCAGAGGGCCAGCATTGAGTAGATCCATGGACATTTCATTGTTGTTCAGAGTCTGGCTGTTGTAGTTGAACTTTTCACCAGACCCATCGCTGTTTTTGCTACCATACATGCCTAGTCTCCACAGACGAGAGCCGGTTACATCAGCAGTTGCAGGGTTGAACTCAACAGTAGAGATGAGCTGTAGCTCATTCTCTATGCCTGCAATAACATTTGATGCTTGAAATTCCCAGGTGAGACCTGTAGCTTGTACACCTGAAAAAAAAATGACAAACAGACAGTGTCTGAAATTTTCCTAGCTCTCACTGTCCGTTCTTGTACTACACTTTCTTATCTGTATGTGATATACTGTTTGCTTGTAAGTATACAACTACACTCACATTTCACACACTTACTTTGATACAATTTTTCATCACAATTATTAAGAGTACAAAGATTCAAGCACAATGCACATGCCTAATACTGTTGATATGCAAAATTTGTTCAGAAACATACATTCTACCTGGACACTGCACAATACCACGGCTATAAAATACTAAATCTGATGTCACACAGGCCTTTCTCCAAGAGCATAGCAAACAAATACTACCAACAAAAAGTGACACAATATAAATCTTTCAATTTTAGAGATGATTGATTTAAAAAAACAAAAAAAATCATAAGCTATAAATAGATACAGTATAATCCTAATGATTCATTATGTCAAAAACAACAACAATGCCTCCGACGGAGGCATAAAAATTTCAAGTTTAATCTGTGAACTGCATTAAGCTCATACTAGATAATGGCTTAACAGTTCTTCTATGTACTAAAACACAATGCCAAGTGGTTAAATGTAATTTACCATGACATATTATCTTACTATACCATTCATACTGATTTTATTTCACCTCCTGGAGTTATCATTAGGGAGCTTTAGATTTTCGTGACGGGGGACGTTCAGAGGAAAAAACCTATTCTGAGCATGCGCAGAAGCGCGCATCAAGTCGATCTATTTTTAGCTTGCGTCGCCCCAGTTTTTCACTACACGTATTGGGCTATTCTTACGTCCGCACAGTTTGCAACGCAGAGAACTACTTCATGCACCGATCATATGGGGGCGCCATTTTATTTGTTATACGTTGCGTCCCAGCGTAATCTAAAGCTACTTTTTAGCACGACGCAGGGGAGAGGAGAACGTCCAACGCAAGCATCATCTCAATTATTGGCGCATCAAAATCTAAAGCTCCCTATTATGCCCTTATCGGTAGAAACTTACCAATCATGGACAGACAATGAAGCACAGAATGTCAAGCATGGGTCAACAACAAAAAAAAAAAACAACAACATTGAAGTGTTGCAGTGTATGTGAATTAGAGCAGTTATGGGAGTGGTTAGTTTTAACAAGATACTCCACATGTAATGATTTACAGGTTACAGACACTGAACACAAATGAAATGGGCACACTTTATGTTGGAGATAGTAGTGTTTCCTTAGTAATAGCCATGGTACTATTGGCTGAACCATTAGTCACCTTTCAAGCATTCAAGCAATATTCAAACTAACATGTTCCAAATTCAAGAACACTTAGGCCATCAGTCCTGATCAAGAATCTGGCACTTGTGCATTATGAACTGGTCTGCCTTCACTATGAACATCTAAAACTGGAAGAACTCAGATAGGGGGATAACATCACAAGGTAACTGTAGAAGTGTGGTGTCTTTGTTTTTTCCAATAGTGAGTACATTCTCTCACTCTCCCTCTCTTGATTGGCAGATGCTTTTGATTGATTAGAACTTTAGCAATCCCATATCCTTTCTGAATACATTAGTCTGCATGACTTAATTTGTGTTTGGGTTGTGTGAATTATATTAACATGATTTGAGGAAGACCAAATGGTCAGAAATTGCCATAATGCAAAGAAACAGGAACCTGTTGCATAAGAAATTTAGGGGATAACTTGGTTAAATTAGCTAAAAGGAGTGATTTTACCACATATTCCACTAAAAATGTCTTATCCTCGTTAACATCTTGCGACTGAACTGTGTCCACAACCACCTGTGTCTATAGACCATTTGGGTTGGATATGTGTGTGTGTGTGTGTGTGTGTGTGTGCTGAACATCTAGAAGGATATATCTGACTGAACTGTATATTAAATGTGAAAGACCAAATGTGAAAGAGCAAACCATCAAATTTTTGTTTTGTGAATGTTATACTTTTACACAGGGTTGTGATGGGAGATTGAATGGGGGAGCTGGGCTCTCTAATCTAAGTGAGACATAATGCAAGACATGCACCTCTCGCACACTTGATACAGTTTGGTGTTTATATACAAATGAGGAATACATATCTTCTTTTTTCTTTAAGGAGAAGAGAGAATTCATGCAATAGGTCAACGATGAAAAAGGTAATAATGCCTCCAGCACCCTTCGGGTAGAGGCATAAAAATCAGTCGCCTCTTTAACAAAATAACATTGTCTTACTTCTGTTTCATTTGGTATTTATTATTCAGACATAATTTTGCCAATCACTAAAACCCATAGAGCCTTAAAATGCAGTTTATCATCAAAAGCAAAATTCAGTACAAAAAAAACTAGAAATGTCGCTACGGCGACTGGTGTATGCCTCCGCCATAATACATGGTTCTCCTAATAGGTCTATAGTACAATGTCTTGACAATGTGTGATGACAGTTTCACACAATTGGCAAAATATTAAAATGACAGGTTTGCCACAAATGTGCTGAATGTTCACTTTCCTAGAACTAGGTTCAATTGGATGAATGATTAAAACATCAAGAGTGCAGGTATTTGGGGGAACTGATAATTTTCACTTGACTTTTGACCCTTTTACAAGTTTATGCATTGAGTAATTTTCAAGGTATTGAGAAAAAGTATAATTTCAGTATCAAATGGTAAAATAGTATTATCGAAACCTGGCCTTTGACCTTTGACCCCACAGTTCCAAAGAGAATCACTGTTAGGTAGAACATGCATAAATATGTAAGTTTCATGACAATACCTTGAGTTATTTTTGAGATATGGAGGAAAAAGTGCAATTTAGCACTTTCACTTGACCTTTGACCTTTTGACCTTTGACCTTTTGGCAAGAAACTTCCCACAGAATATATATTGGGTTATACATGCATACATCAAGTTTTAAAAAAATCCTTCAGGCACTGCATAAATATAAGGAAAGTAGTTATATTTTGAGGAGTTGACCTTGACCTTTGACCCCTGACCTTTGACCCATGACCCCCAACTTCCCTAGATAACCACTGCCCATCGGTACAAGCATATATACTAAGTTCCATGAAGATACCTTGAACCATTTGCGAGATATGGAGAAAAACATGAAATTTCAATCTTTTTTTTCACAAAATAACCTGTGACCTTTGACCTTTGACCCGGTGACCCTAAAATCCAAAGTATCATCCCCCAAGGATATACCCTCATACCAAGTTTGATGCAAAACCACCACACGGTTCTTGAGATATCGACAAAAACAAAACGGGACGGACGGACGTACGGACGTACGGACGGACGGACGACCCGAAAACATAATGCCTCCGGCCACTTCGTTGGCGGAGGCATAAAAATACCTGTCTACCTGATTCTAGCTTTGAAATAGAGCCACATAAAATGACAAAGCACAACAGACACACCTAATAGCAATGATCACTTGAACCTTATCCAAAGGCATCTTGCTCTTCATTACCTTAAACTAAATGTTAATTTCTAGGGCAATTGCTGTTGCATCAAGTCATTCTAAAAATTAACATGAGAACCAGGGTCGAGCATTCACTCATGTATGGCAAGTTAACCTTCCAGGCATTCTTGCAGACTATTACCCATGAAGAACATAGCAAATTTGGGGAGCTTTGGGGGACCTCCATGAGGTCATTGTGTCTCTTCGTACATTTCATCACACTGGTAATATTACCTGCCAAGTTTGTCGAAAATTTGACCATGTGTTTTCAAAGACAGTATCAAAATGACAAAACTCGCCCTTACTTTGGTCCAGAGCTTGAATCTGCCATAAACAAACTTGGAATTACACTCACTAAATGTACATTGTATCTACTCATGGCATTTCTGGTTAATTATTAATTTTTTGGTACAATTCTCTAATTTGGGGGTTCTGGGCACCCAAGGGTCCTTTCAGTGGAGCATGGTGCTCATTTGAGCAAAATATACATTCTATCATTCTTAGTGATAATACCTGAAAAGTTTGATGCAAAACTGACCATGCCCTTTCAAGAAGAAGACAAAAGTGTAAACACTGAACCTGAATTTGCCCCCTTCCCGCTTCTGTCAAGGACAATTATGAAAATACAGGCCCCAATATGCTTCATCATAGCATATTCTGGGTCTAGAGAAATAGATTTTTAAAAAAATTCCTTTATTACACTGTTTTGGAGCACCCTGGGGGCTCAGGGCGGGGGCAGTAATGCCTACTTGAACAAATTGAGATCATATAATATGTACCTTAGAAATACTATAATAAGTTCGGTAAAAATTTGTCATGGGTTTTAAAGGAGCAGCAGAAATGTAAACAGTTCAGTCACCACGGGTGCCGCATGACATACCAGACAATAAGTGATTGCACTCGCTCACTAAAACTTTTGGCTCAGATTAGTTAATGACAAATCTAACAAAATATCTTTGGAAGCAGGTTTACCCTTATCAACTAGTTGTGAGCTACAAATTTAGGAAAACTATGAAATCTCTCATTCCTGAATTATATTTTCCTGACCTTCCCTTTCCCCCTCCAATTGGCAAAAGGGAATTCATGCATAAAAAAACCCAAAAAACAAAACAAACAGACATCAAGGAAAGTTTCATGTTGAATTTGTGCATGTAAACTTTCCAGGGAATGGCATATCAGCATGTACAGCCACATGACAACATGCTATAAAAAAATAAAAAATAAAAAAAATAAAAAAAAACATGCTGGCATTACAACCATGTGCATTCTAGGATCTGATATTACCATTCTAGTTATCTGGAGTGTAGTGCAACATTGTGGATTTAACATAAACTGACAGCAGAGGTCATGTCAGAACAAAGGCATCCAGTAAATAGTAAAATTCATGAAACCCACCTACTCTTTCCTTGACTGTCCAGGTTGATGGGTAGACTTTCCTGGCCAACAGTCGGGGCTTCATAAAGCGGCTTTTAGTCAAGATATGGTTTGTTAGTTTGACTTCCTTGCTCTTATTGAGTACTGATGTCAAGTATTAATCCGTAATTAGCCTTGTTAAGGAAGCGAGCTCCTTCCTCTCTGAAGGAAAATCAGTTTTGTTGACAAAAACCTTACAGGAGCACTCTGGCCGCTTTAATGCTGTAGCATTAATCAAACTTGCAAGTTGCAGTATAATTGATTGTAGACTCTCACTTATCAAAACCTTGCGGCGCTTTCATGGTGTGATTCGCAAGAGCACCGAGGATGGCAGATGAGATGAAAAGAACACTGATGAAACACGGTGTGAAAACATGAGAATAATGCTAAAGATGAAAGAGATGAAAGATAATCAGCACTCACACAAAAACTTTTTTCTTGACAAACACCACAATCAGAAGCATGAATGATACGATCACACGCAACACGCTCTTCCACATTTTGTTCATATCTTTTTTTAGCACAGTTTGTGTACATAGTGGCTATGATTCACAATGTATGAGAACACAACAAGAAAATGATGAAATTCTGTCAATACTGAGAACACAACAAGAAAATGATGAAATTCTGTCAATACTGAAAGAGATGAAATTTGTCAATGCCAGATTGAGTATGACACAAATGCAGCAGCTGACAGAACGATAGCACACTGAGAATCATGAACAGCTTTTACTTTGGTTTGCATGTGACGAAACATGAGTAACATTCAGACAGGTGATATTCACAAACATTTACGGACTGAGGAATGAATATGAAGTACACATAGTTAATGGATTAACACACTTACAGAGTTAAACTCAGTTTTATCCTGGAGAACACCAACAACATGTAAGAATATCTCCTGCTTGTAGTGTCTTCATGCAGCGAATTCCATTCAGAGTTGCAAAACAAACTGATGTGATCATCACTCATGATTGTTTAAAGGGCGTGTACAGTTCTGGTCGAGGTGAGGATTTAGCTTTTAACGTTTTGCGAGATATTCAGAAACCACTCTATGAGATGTCAAAGAGAATGCAGTTCTAAGGGGTATCAAAAGTTTATTCGATGAAAATCGGTTTTGAAATGGCTGAGATATCCAAAAACAAGGTGAAACAAAGAGATCCTAATAAAGTTGTGGCATGTCGCCTTTTATTATTAGCACTTTTTTGGATATCTCAGCCATTTGAAAACCGAGTTTCATCAAATAAACATTGAATTCTTCTTAAAATTACATGCTCTTTCATATTTCATAAAAGGCTTTTCACTATCTCACTTAGGAATGTTAAAAACATGAATCCCCACCTCAACCAGTACTGTACAGTCCCTTTTAACTTATTGTGTCGTTGTAAAAAATTAATGAAAGTACACCCCTGGCACATTAAAGAAGCAAGGGCTTATATACAGATAGGTATCAGCTCACAACATCATTGCTCCTATCTTTTGTTCTTAGATTAGTTCTTTTGGAATACATTTTTTAGGTAAAGCTTCAGATATATGTAAATATAAATTATCATATGCCCTTTTGCATGCTATTTTGTTTTCTGTCTTCTCAAATGTTATGATTGTTTGATATTCCCAGAAACAAAATAAAAAAGGGGAAAATACTGATCTTCAGCATATTATCCTCACAACTGGTTAATTTTGGTGAGCAAACCTAGCTGTCTGTTTTGTCATTCTCAATGCTGTATACACTTTCTCACCTTTGCACTCTGGTGCACTTGTACAGCCAGTCAGAGCAGATTCATCGGGAAACCCACTATACTCGTAATCAAGACCACCCTTGGTCCTTGGAGCATCACCACGATCAAGCCTCGTACAGATGTAGAGAAGATCTGAACACTGAGCAGTAGGGTCGGTCAGTCTGAAGTCCACCGACTCAAACCTGAACGACTCTTTCTTTTTGTAGTGTTGAGCCTGCTGCTCTTCTGTTAAGGTCTGTCTTTGATAGCCAAACCTTGGAAAACGAAATAGATTGGAATAGTGACAAAATAAAAAATGTCTTCTGGTTCCTTTATAAGAAAAGTTCAGGCAATGAGAGTTGTTCACAGTGCAGAAGAATGATATCATTTCCACAATTCCCAGTAGTTTCAAGGTAAACAATCTCTTTATCATTTCACCACATAGAGCTTGGACCTACTTCACTGTACATTCTAATTGTGGAAGAAGAACAGAAAAAAAAAAGTTTTTATGTTCAAGACATTCCAGTGCTGAGATCTCTCTTCAGTGTTGGAATAAAATCTTTATGGCAACCTCCAGCAAATTTCACAATGTTAGCATTCTGCTACAAAATCTCTTTGTTAGTAGATGTGCTCAGGTTAGACAACACACTGTAACCAAATGCAATGTGATGACATGAGGTGATGACATCATATTACACAGCTAATTTACTTGTGGTTGCTTTCAAATATGACTGTTTAGTGAATATGTGTGAAATATTAGATAACCATGACTTACTTTCCATATCAGGGCCGCAAAATTTACAGAACATGAATCTGATTGCACTCAACTTACAACGAATGAACTTGAACAGCGTGGAATTGCCCTAAAATTGTGTCCATCAGCATGATAAGGAATGAGGATTCCTCAGGATTAGAATCCCAACAATTCCTACATGATTGTTTCTTCAGCCTAGGAAAAGGATCCCTCCTCCACTATATATCATATCATACATTACATACCTTTGACCTCTGCCATCTGGGTTAGGGGAAGCCCAAGCACTGAGTCTCCACAGCCCCTCTCCCTGTACACCTGTCGTGTCCTGGGCCTCCTGGAACTTAATGGGGACAGTGAGCTGTATCCTGCTTTCTTTGCCTTCTGAGATGCTGCCAGTGCTGGTGATCTGTGGTGTAACTTTCTTCACCTTCACGTCTTTTTAAAAATACAATTAATTAAATGAAAATAGGGTCACTTCATATTATAGTGTATATGCCATTGATATACTGACATATCAATGGTTGGAAAGAACATTCAATACATCATAATAATTTCTGTTTATAACAACAACCTCATCTACAATAAAAAGAACGGGAATGAACCCATTGAGGACGAGTCTTGAGTATACTCGGGCAAGAGTCTACGTGAAATGCGTGTTGTAGCAAAATCAGTCCATTCTGAAAGGATTAAGGAACACTGAGCAAGAACTGGTTTGCACGTTAGGATATTGATCTCTGAATTGCTTCATGTTTAAACAAGAAGGAACCAAGGCTTATCAGCACAATATTCAACATTTTAATCAATTATAACATGCAGCCAGCTTACCAAACAAAACAGTTAAAACTTCTTCTTTTTTTCTTTTTTTTTTTTGCTAAATGTGAAAAAAATATGATTGTGTATGGCAATAATAAGTGTTCACCTTCATAGCAAAAGTAAGCCTTGCAGATGGAATGGTGTAATGACTTTTTTCTAAATCGCATGGCTAGAGAGGTTTGCCTACAGTTATTTTATGAACAATGTCTTGTTGATGATCCTCTTTAAAGTGGCACACTTACTGAAAGGACAAAGAAAGCAGCATTCTCCTTCAGGTTTGATGGGTTCCACACAGAAGGCCGGTTGACAACTTTCTATCACGCATGTTGTGGTGGCATTATCACAATTACATGTTGTACACTCGTCTACTTTCCATTCCTCGCCATGGAGATAGGGAATACCACGATACACACATGGAAGAAGTGGCTCTCCAGAACTGATGCTCAAAGAAAACGATGACTCTGAAAAATATCAAAAAGAAAATCATTAAATATACAAATAAAAAAGTAACAAGTCATCCATATCCAACCTGAAACATGATTTGTCTTTAGGTATACACCATATATTTTTTTCTCAAGTTAATTGAATATTATCCCATCTAATCAACAGGAACCTTTCTCTGTTCAGAGTCATAGACAGCTGAACCTTATCCCCAGATTATTGGGAGTGTCAGAAGGGTGTCTCGTAACAGCATTTGTAATATCTTAACCAAATGTCAAGTTTTGAAAGAAGTTTTCATTGATCATATACACGGAGAAGAATTGTTTATTTTATTCACCAGCAGTTCCATGACATCAGTTTGATATAAAGTTATTCAGTTAGTACTGGTATGCATTAAGCATTTATTGGTTTGATTTTCACTGTCCCTATTATTTGAAGATCAATAGCGAATCATCCGTAATCAACAAACATTCTGTGAATCTGCAGGGAGGAAAGTTTTGAAATCATAATTCAGAATACAAAATACCAGTAGATATTCAGCATGACATGTACTGCAATACAAATACACTTCTTACAAGTGAATACTATAACTCTTGAAATGGCATATCAATCAAATTACATTGATGGTTTGAACAAATGTATGCTTACCAGGCAGGATGAATGACAAAAGAATGCTCGAATACCAATCAACACAATACACAATAACACCTGAAACTTCGGGACAAAATTATGATGCTCCTGAGAAGCTCTCATTACAAACACAAACTGCTGAAACTTGATTGTTGTCCATGCTATCTCACTATTCATACCTGGATTAAGAAACATCAAGCTTTCTATAGATGCAACGATGATCATTGTGCTAAATTTTACACTCAGTTGAACCAACGGGTACAATAATATCATAGAGCAATTATCACATAGCACACATTCTGTCCATCCATCCCTTGCTCCATAAGGGGGATTTTATGTGGAGGACAAGCCCTGACCTTTCAGACTCAAATATACACTGCACATCTCCATGTCAATCATCCTCATTTTGACCAGCTACTGTCACAAAAATGTACATTTTTTTTTCATCTTAGTTGTTGTTATTATCATCTTTGTTGTTTTTTTTTTCCCAGTGTTTCTCTCTGGGAATATATGCTCAATCTGTAATATCATGAACAAAGAGTAAAAGTAACTAGCTTAGGATTTCGGTCCAATTCATCAATTGAGTGTGCAATAGTACATGTAAGACCATATTAGTTTGTATTATGCTCACAAACAGAACAAAAATACATGTATACTCCTGCACTTAAGATCAGATGTATGTTATTAAAAAAGCATTATCTCAAGTTGTATACACAATGAGTAAGAGCACTTTGATCACATTACACATTACCACACTCTACATAAGTATACATGCCTGATGCCTGTAAAATCAATCGCTTTCAAAACAAGTTATACAAGATCTCTAGGCAGAAACACTATGTGTATAATGCAGACTGTAAATAAAACACTTTACACTCTTTCAATTATTAGAATAAAGAACACCACTGTATATAATATGCATATATACCTCTCAAATGGATACTGTGCTACCATCCATAGGTGTACAAAGATGGAAGTAAAGTATAGTTGCCATACTCACGAAGCTTCAGCTAAAATCATGCTTGTCTGTGAATGGAACCTAGATGATAAAATGCTTCATTCCGCACACTGGGTCCGAGGACCTAGCTATCTAAAGGCATAGACTTGATTAGTACAGAGTTAGTGGTTTATTTGTTTAAAAAAAGTTCATGCACCATTGAAAATATGAAATACTTGCATGCATCAACTTCACAATCATGCATTAATCTAATAACCACGGCATGCTGCTATCAAGTGTACCAAACTAAAATTGTGATTCTATAAACAGTAAAAATGAATTAAGTTAGAATAGTGGGAGACAGACATGCCTCTACACAAGAAAGAGATTGATTTTTCTTTTTCCAGGGTAGATTCACTAGCTGCATACAAACCCCTTTGCCTGCTGCCAAGAGCAACTAGCATCTTACTGTTGGGCATGTAACTTGAAAACACTAGCAATAACAACAAGTGCTGCAATGCTAATTTGGACATATGGGAGAAATTAATTTTTGATGCCCTAAAAAGTGTGACAAAATTAAAACATTCCAAGATTTTTTTCTTTTTAAGAGGTTCGGTATAGGATGGAACAAAACAAACCATGGTGACATTCAGACATGGTAATCCCAACATAAGAATACATTCCACTTTACAGGGTTTGGTTCACATGTGTGTGCAATGGTCTGATCTATGCTATTACAATTGGAATCAATAGCACCAGATGAAATTAAATAACTTTACACAATCCCCTCAGGGTCCCCCCCCCCCCCTTCAAAAAAAAAGAAGAAAGCAAACAAACAAACAGCAGGTCCATACTGAATGAAAACTTTGGAAACAATTGTTATAACCGGAGACAATGACTATATCACAACTCAAGATGGAGATTAACTCCAATTCTATCTGTTGTAGGATTGTCCTACACTCTCTAATACATAGACTAACTTATGGCATTGCATCCATGTGAAGGTGAGATTTTAATATTTCAATTGCTTGGCTTAGCTTTTTTCATTTGATTCCATAGGTTATTTTATCCATCTATTCATTTTCAATTTATTTTGGCTGTACATCCTCGATTGTTGTAACTATATCATCTCACAAGAAAAGTTAATTAACAATGCAATATGAAATTGCTTATTTGATGACAAATATTCCTCCCCATATCGAAAGAATTAGTTTTCACATCAGATATGGAATTAAAACATGCTCAAATTTACAGATGCATGCAAATGAAGACAAATACACGAGCATGCAGGCTTACTGCCTTACTGCAAAAGGAGATGATTTACGAATCAGTCACATTTATAAATAGATATAACTTGATACAGCTTTATTCAAGGAAACACAGGGTGCACTAATTTGAAGAACTGTGACCAGTCCCCATGCATGAACTTGAAACCACGTCAACCAACTTGTTTTCAAAAACTGCCACGGCAAAGCAAGAATTTCTCGTGATATTTTGATTGTGAAATCAGCTGTCAAATCCAATTTCATTGCACTTTGGACAACAGCATGGGTGAAAATGAAAAAAAAAATTATCAACAATGTGCTTCCAATTGGTTGGTTGTGGTTGCTAAGAAGCTTACTTGTATGTCAGAGTATGGCATGCATGCTCATGCATTATCACAATATAAATTCCAACACTTGACTTAGTAGTGTTAGGAAATGACAGTATACAATCTATGGCCAGTCATGACAAAAAATTTAAAAAATCCTTCGAAAATCAACAATTCTATTGCTTGTATCTCGAAGAGGAAACAGCAGATTGATTACAGATTCTTGACAAAACTTTTTTGACTATTGTGCATGTCTGCTCAGACCACAGCAGGTCGGATGAAAAGCTATCAGCCAATCTGCCACGTTAGCAGGGATGGAGTCACTGCATATGGAAATGCTGCCCGCCTGCGGGGGAGGGGCTTAGTGAGCCAGACTGTGTCAGACGTATACTGCTGAGTACTGCTGAGTCGACAACTCTTCTTAGTATCAGTCAGGGACGAAATGAGTATGCACATGGGCTGCCTAGCCTGAGAAAGGTCAAACTTCAGATGGCTTTCCCTTGCTGTCTGCTAGGTGGCTTTTTTTTTTTTACCAAAAAAAAAAAAAAAAAAATCCCCTGGAACAGCATTTTCTTCTTTCTGAAATTTGTGCCAACTGGCAATGCCAGCCTGTTGTTTCACATGGGGGTGGATCTGGCTTTGTTTTGATAGCAATGTTCATCTACTTACATGGCAACACTGTATTGATTACTTTCAACATGAATAGCTAGTCAACACCTACATCACTTATCTCATGCACCTGAAAGTTTGTTACGGAGGCACAATCAGATTTGTTTTTCCATGCCACGTTCAGAATTTGTGGACCAAGCTGCATTATATACTAATGTAAGAATGAAACATTGTACCATATATACCTGAATCTACATATGTGGTCCATAATGAGATGCATTTTCACCACTGATGCTTCGCTCAACACACAAAACGATATCTTATCAAAATTCATAGATCAGCTTTGTGGTGAACCATCTTCATTTGATCATAACCAATGTACATTATCTTTCCTGATGTTAACTTCTGTTAAAATCAACAGACTTGTCTTACCAGCCCAATAAACTTTCTTAAATGTAATAAATTATATCATCATCACTAGTTCTATGAATCAAAAAGGTATGTGATGCACCTGAACTTTATCCAGTCCATACCTATAAATACAGCATGAAAGGCAAATGCAAGCTCTCGTACATCCTAAACATACATAAGACTATAACAGTTAATGTAAAGGTACCTAATGTAAAAACCAGTATTTACACCCTAGTAAAATCCTGATGTATTTGCCTCAATCTGTATTAGTGCTAAATTGCTGAAGCATAACAGCAGGCAGGATCTACTGACCTATTCCCTCACACAACCTATTTTCTTAGAATCATCCCACTTGCCTTATTCCACACCTCAGCCTTAATTGTAATCAACATCCTCGACATGCTCCTTGCAAAATACTGATACACCATCTCAAGAATCCACACAGGAGATTTGCTAGGAGCAAGTTATATGTGTAATCTTTCTCCACTGTCAAACTATACTTCTAAGGATAAATCATGGATATACACTACATTATACCCAAAAGTCTTCATCAAGACAACTTTTACAAGGTCCAGTCATCCCATTCAATCTAAATAAGACACAAGAATCAAGAAAATAAAAACCTCTTTACCTACACATCCCATGTAGGAAAGATTATCAATGAGATTGCATGGACACACAAGCAAGCTTCAGCATTCCTTGATATTTCAAAATGTTATCAATGCTATTTGCCATATCATCATGCATGAGAACTGTCATCAGATCTAATATCAACATAACCTATACATAACTCATTCTCAGACCTTGGACACAAAGAAATAAAATATGTGATAAGATACATATGAGTCCTACCTTCCCCCTGACATATCACAGCGCAAGCTGCTACTGCGGCAAATAGTAGTAACAGCTTCCGTCTCTGCCGACGAACCTGGTCCACAAAGCTATACATGATGTACAATCTTTGTGCGAGACCAGCGAGCAAGCTTTCAGGATTACAGTTCAAAGGCAAGTGCTGAACAACTTTACCCTGCCAGCTGGCTCCTAGCTCCACAAGAAAAGTGCTGGGAGGTTTTTATCCTCCTATTATGGGATGGATGACATTAGTGGTCACCACACCAACCAATGAGCTACAGCCTCACAGTAGGGTCCCGCCCTAACCACAGTCTGACTGAGATGCAGACACCAGTGCCTGCAGCACCAAGTGATCAACCTAACCACCCCTGCCAGTCAGCCTTTGGACTGCCACTGAACTACATCCTGCATAGATAACCACATTAACCTTTGTTTTCCCATTTGTCCGTCTCTCTGACATGCAGTCATCTCTTGTTAGGGAATATATTTTGTATCCAGCATAGAGGGCATGCTCTATCCCCACCCATCCAATTTACAGAAAATCTGCAAATTTATTGGTAGATAAACACTATTAAGTAAGATAACAGTTCTGTAGCACATAGTGGGATTGGTGAAACAAAGTGCTCTAATACATGGCTCGACGCAAAAGCAGACGTTCTGAGTGACTTTCACATCTCTTGAGAAACAGTCATGAAAAGGTTTGGCTAAATAACTGAGTTAATGCTAATGCATGTCTTTCTAAACATCCAAAAAGCATTCTCGTTTGAAGTTTGAACCAAAGCCATAGAAAGATATTTAAAGCTCTGCCGCAGCATTTTGACCTTCTGGAACCAGAGTGTGCTGTGAGGAAAATCATTTCAATCTGTGTCTGTGTGCATTTAGCTGAAATTTGCCATCAGGAAATGGAACTTCCTATTAGAACAATTGGTAACAAACCATGTGTGAATAAAGGAAACATTGCTAACGAAGACTCAATGAAGCAAATATCCACCAATTTAATCAGTTTCAAATCTGAAATGAACTGTACTCTGAACATTATATATGTGTGTGTTATATATAAATAAATATATATATATATATATATATATATACATACATAAACAATGTGCATCTACAAGCATGTAAAAATTTTCCTTGCATACTTTGAAACATTTTTTTTTTTGTTAGCAAACAGCACAATCACTTGAATACAGAAAGAAATCTATCTTCATGTTCCATGCACATGTATTGATTCACAATAGACTAGATATATCATGAAAACTTAGAGGGCTAGAATGGTAAATAAAAAGGTTATGCACCGAAAATGCATGCCTACCAAAATGAAATGAGTCAGCCTTATTGAACCGAGTCCATCATTCATAGTACCTGGTCTTTATACCATAAACTCTGCAGACCTTTATGTCATCGCTGCCATGTAAGCAATTTTATCTCAGACAGGGCCTTAAATTGCTGCCATTGGCTTGATCTGCGTTCTGATAAGTTTCAGGAAACAGACTTTGTGCACTGCGCAGCATATTTCCCCTCCTGGGAAAACTTTCAGAACCTTCTGAATGCAAATGCGACTAATATTTAGCCCAAAGCCACCAGCTGCTGGTGCATTTGGGAATTTGGGAGAATAGAGAGATGATAAACAAGGTGGCACATGGTCAGGTTGTCAAACTACAAAAATTGTTATCCCAAAACTGAAAACCTAATCAAAAGTCAAACTGACTCTGCATCAGAAAAATCTTTGCATTTTCTACTAACATGTCTTTTTCCCATGCGACCAGCTCAAGCTGATATTACTATTGAATGCTTCATGTGATTTCAATACTTCTTTTCCCCAAATTATGATGGCTTCATGATCATAGAAACATGATAATAATGTAAATGATATTATCTGATAAAAAGACTAGATAGTTGATCTTTTCTTTTCTTTTTTTAAGTTGCTGTGGTAGAGTATGGAATAACCTCTAATGCATTGTGAAATTCAGCAAATTACCAAATAGTCTCTAGTTGTGAAACAGGCTAAAGTAGCTCAACAAAGTGCTGTGACAGCCTTGTTTGTGCTCTCAGCCAGGCTACCCATAGATGGAGATGCAGTATATTGGAGTACTAGAAGGATTAATTCTGTCCATTTGCTGCACTATAAGTAAAGGTGCCATCACTAAAGACATATTCTGGGGACTCCAATATTTGTAGCTTCATTTTCAGATCCATTTTTGGTGTAGGTACATCTGTGCATGTGTGTGTGTGTGTGTGTGTGTGTGTGTGTGTGTGTGTGTGTCACCTCCCTGGTGTGTGTTGTGTGTGTGTCCACTAGTGATGCAAAAACAAAACAAAACAAAACAAAACAAAACAAAACAAAAAAGCCTCCCAGTAAATTAAGTTTCAGAACACATTTTTACAGGCACATTAAGATGTTTGTACCGACACTCAAATATCAGAACAAGAAATGTTCCAAAAGTTTCCATGAATTGGAGAAGAGACGCACTATTCAGCCAGGCAACCTGGGACAGAATTGAACAGAGCATTTCTTTTCACTAAATTTGAAATCTTATTCTCTTGTACAAGACTATTCAGTATTTTTCGATCGATACTCATATACTGACAGATAGTAGAAACACTACATTTGTATCACGAGGCATATGATACATTACATTTCAGTTATCCTAAGAAACGAAAATCAAAAGCAAAAACTGAAGTAAAGCAATGCCAATATGAAGTAGACAAATGCCAAGGTGAAAAGGGACTGAAACCCAGTTATACATGTAAACGGAGTAAAAGCAGTGACATTTCAAAATGTACGGATGTTGGTTATGTTGTAGTGACAGTCACACTCGATGTAGAAAAGGTGTTTGATTTGATATTGTTGGGGGTTTTTTTTAAATTTACATTCTTTGGTTTGACACTGAGGTTGTAGGATGATTCCTACATGAAAGATACAGCTTAAAGAGATCGTATAGTTTTGGTTGAGACCTACTTTCAGGTTTCTAACATTTTTTGGTGAGATATGAGAAACCTCTTATAGAATATGAAAGAGCAATATGTAATTCTATGAGGAATTCAACATTTATTTGATGAAAATTGGTTTTGAAATGGCTGAGATATCCAAAAAAGAGCGATTCTAATAAAGTGTGGGACCCACATAATGTTTTAATATAAAAAAAAAAAAAAATGTTTTCAATATATATGAAACCTCACATTACATCCATAACAGATCATCACGGGGGCATCTGAGCTTCTCAGTGATGGCCAATAATGCATACCTGGTACACAGAGCCTTTCAAAAGAGCATAAATTGCAAGTTGACGGCCTGTAATCTTGGCGGTACTATACACATTGACTACCTTTGCCTGATTGCATTACTTGATGCGTTCCACAGGTTTGACCCTGTCACTGGCTAATCAAAAGCAGGGTCAGTAAATACAGATGACAAGTGAAGGCCCCAGCCAGAACCACACAAAGCATTATAGTAATTATATACTATGCAATACTAGTTAGCATTCTCATTGCACTCAAAATAACTCATCATTTGTGGTAAGAATCAGGATTGCAACCCAAATTGTGAAATTTTTACAGTGACAGCAGAAGGAATGCATTACTTGGCAAGATTTGGGTCTGAATCTAAGTCGCTGTACTCTGTGCAACATAGACCCCGTTTACAGTGACGGGCCGGCCCACTTTGCGGTCCTCGGACTCGCATTTTCGTGCGTTTACACTGCCTTGTTGAGCAGCGGCCTCTGAGAGAAATCCCCTCCCGCACGATTCCTTTTCGTTGTTTGTGGCGCTCTAATGGACTGGGATTATTGTAAACGAAAGGGTTGATGTATTCTGTTAATATAGGCAACATCACTCCGACGTTTGATTACAGAATTTTAATCGTAAAAATAAGGGTAAACAAATTAGATGTACATATATAAAGATCTATTCTTACCTGTAAAGAAGGAAATATTTTATATAAAACAAAGATATTGAGACAGCAGCCGGTTTTCTATGCGCAGGTCACCGGTCCCAGCTGCACAAAATGAAACCAAAGATCGTACATAGTGTACGATTTTTGATGAAACCAAAGCGGTGCGTGACGTCAGCACGATTTCTACAGCTAGCTGAGAGGGCAGGATGCGCATTTGGGTCCACTTGCGTTTACACCAACGAAAGGCCGGCCCCTGTGACTACCTCAAGGAGGTAGTCTCGGGCCGCCATTTGGTACCGCAATTTGGTAACCCATTTGGTACCGCATTTCGACTTTTGTGCGTTTACATCAACCGAAAGGCCGGCCTCGGGCCGCCCCAAGGGCGGCCTTTCGGTTGGTGTATTTTTACCAGTTGTAGCATGTACTGTAGTGGTATAATGAATTGACACTGTCAGTATGGTAAGCACACCATTCATGTACTGCAAAAAAAAACTAGAATTATCACTGAAGGTGATTAATACCCCCGCCCCTAGTGTTGCTTTATAGTATGTGATGTCATGAGGGCAATGACGTCAATACCAAGTTTGTGCACTTATCGAATTGGAAACAGAATAATTTTAGTTTACTGTACAATTACAGAGTTGACACTGAGTATAAAACTTTAATACAGCAAATGGAAACATGCTTTCCCCCAGCATCACTACACTTAAAGACCATCATACACACCAAATTTGACCTTCATAGCTTGAATGGTTTATTTTGATACAAAAATGAGTGGTTACCATGGCAACACATTTTCCTTAAACTAACACATTGGTGTCTTGCAATACTACACTTCTAGATCATGATACATACTAAATTTGACTTCAATTGCTTGAATGATGGAAAAGTGATTAGATCTGCAAGGTTTTGGTAAAATTGTGGTTACCATGGCAACGGTTTGTGTGACAAACACAAAAATTATGTGTTCCACATCTATACCTCAGGGCCATAATGCCCACCAAATTTGGTTTCAATTGCTTGAAAACTGTGGAAGAAGTTTATTTACTCTCCAGAATTTAAAAAAAAAAAAAAAATGTGGTTACCATGGCAACACATTGTCCAATACAAATACAAAGGACATTTTGCAAAACTACACTTAAAGAGCATCATACACACCAAATTTCACCTTCATAGATTAAATGGTTCAATTTGATACAAAAATGAGTGGATACCATGGCAACACATTTTTCTTATATTAACACATTGGTGTCTTGCATAACTACACCTCCCGATCATCATACATACTGAATTTGACCTTGTATATCGCTTGAATGATGTGGAAGTTATTCAATCCACAAGGTTTTGGTAAAATTATGGTTACCATGGTAACACTTTGTCCGACAAACACAAAAATTATGTGTTGCACATCTATGCCTCAAGGCCATAATGCCTACCAAATTTGATTTCAATTGCTTCAAAACTGTGGAAGTTGTTCACTCCACAAGATTTCGAAGAAAACATGAGGTAACCATGGCAACGCTTTGTCAAGTACAAATACAAAGAGTGTCTTGCATAACTATACCTATAGATCATCATAGATACCAATTTTGAAATTGATTGCTTGAATACTATGGAAGTTATTCAATCCACAAGGTTTTGGTAAAATGTGGGGAGATTGGACATTTCAGTAATTCTCAACGATGCCAGTATCGACGACAGAACGACAACCAGCGAAAACGACAAATCTACTCTGGTCGACAACAACACAGGAATGTACGCGAGCTTGAAGCCGACGACCATGCACCGACCTATGACGACGGAGAGATGTGTGAGCCGCCCACAACCATGAGCGATGACGAGCAGTACGCGGACCAATTCTACATCGATGAGGTGATTATCGTTGATGACCTCGACCTTCAACGAGATAACGAATGGACGCAGAAATGTATGATCAATGGACTTGATGTACACTTCAAATTAGATTCTGGAGCACAAGTGAACATTTTGCCCGAACACGTATCTAGGAACGCTAACCTTAGTCTTGATAAGTCATTGGTCACACTTCGCTCATATTCTGGACATACCATGAAGCCTATCGGAAAAACTACATGTGACGTGCTAGTGGGTAAGAAAAAATATTCTCTCACTTTTGAGGTGGTTGTTGGGAATGTGAAGCCCCTGTTGGGTATGAAAGCATGTAATGATGTGAATTTGCTGAAACGATGTGAGAGCGTGAATGACGTGGCAAGCGAGACAACGCATGGTCTTGCAAGCAAAACCGCAGCTAGGAATCACCATCCCACTCCTGACACCATGTGATGTCTCAGACAAAGAATTCAGTCTTACTCAGTCGGCGGGATGGTGACAGGGGTGTATTACATAATAGTACATAGTAGTAGACAACAGAGGGCGTTGTACACTCCTGGTTTCTAATGTAGTTTGACCATTGTAAACTTAACATATATCACAGTTACCATGGCAACGCATTGTCCGACAAACACAAAAAACATGTCTTGCACATCTATACCTCAATATCATCATTTACCCTAAGTTTCATTTAAAGGTAGGGGATACCTTTTACAGAACTCCCAAAATGCAGCAAAACATTAAATATGAACGTCAGTGGACTTGTTTAGGCCGCTGCTTAGAAATTTGGAAGTCAACAGTTATCTACAATTTGAATAATGCACAAAACTCAACTACTCAGTAGCTCTGTGTGTCAGCCACACTTAAGCCTTTTTGTTGCAGTCTTCTGTATTTTTATCTATAAACACAAATCTAAAAGTATAAGAGCTGATGTAATAACATAAAGAGTGTATGGCAAGAATGTATATAGAAATGTTTGTAAGTTTTGATGAACTTTATTCAAAAAATATACATGATGGACACACATGCAGTGCATGGGTCTGCAAAGGTAGCCTAGTAATGTACTGGAATTTATGGTGAGCCCCGAAAAGAATTCAATTCAAAATCTAACGGTCAATGAAAATGTACTAAATGTTACCTTCAACTTTCAATACTTTATGGGAGTTTCTAAAATGATACTCTCTTCAACATACCACTGTGTTTATACAACTCTTCATTTAAGGCATGCAAATGGGATTCCCTACCTTTAAATTGCTTCAAAACTGTAGGAGGAGTTCGCGACGCAAGATTTTGCAACAGACCGACCGACCGACCGCCCACCCGCCCGACCAACATCGCGGTGATTCCTATATACCCCCTTCACACTACGTGTGGCGGGGGCATAATAAATAACATTATATCAATGAAGTATCGAACAGATTCGTGGTGTTTTTGTGACAATTAATGACAAGCAAATAATATTTCAAAAGTTAGAAATAGCATCACAGGACACAAGTGACCATGACAGCTTTTGCTGAGTTGCCACATAAATTATGATGCACATGTGTGTAGTTTAAAAACTAGAAATGTTGCTACAATATTGTATAATGGCTACCATGGTTATGCCTCCATTCTATTGCATGATTCTTCCAACAACAAAGCAAACAACCCCAAAATATGAATGATGGAATTAAAATTCTCTCTATGACCAACACAGAAGGGCAGAGGAAAGAGAGGGAGGAAGAGAGTATGAACTAGAACTATCACTCATTGTGATTAATATACCCCCACCCACATTGAGGGAATTAGCTCAACCAGGATTATTTTTTTTTTTTTACTTTTTAATGGGAAAAAAATGTTACCATGGCAATGCACTGTTCAACAGTGAATAAATGTATTGCTCACTGTTAGTCAAATATCCCACATCTCAAGTCAAGTGCTCAAAAATTGAGTGAGCAAGATAAATAAACTGACGATTTCTATGGCTTTCATTAAAAACTGTGTTACCATGGCAACACAAGGTTGTGCATTAAGAAAAAATGAAGTTTGCACAGCTATATCATAGCCGTCACATGTGCCAAATTTCAAGCCAAATACTAAAAGGCTGAGGGGCTAACTTGAATTCACAATATAAGTATATCATTTTCATTCAAAATAAACTGTAACCATGGCAACACATTTTCAACACTGACAAAAGATTTTTTGCACATGTAGGTAATGTAGAGGCAACATGTGTCAAATTTGAAGCCAAAATGCTCTAAAACAGAGAGAGTTAGGAGAATCGAAATGTTTGTATGATTTTCATTCAAAATACACTGTTACCAAGGCAACACATTGTTCAACAATGATGAAATATGAAGTTTGCATATAATCTCTGTACTATATTGGTTGCATACGTGTGCCAAATTTCAAGCTAAATGCTCAAAGACTGAGGAAGTTACTTGAATCCACAATATTTGTGTATGATTTTCATTGAAAATAGCTGTTACCATGGAAGCGCATTGATAAAAAAAAAACAAATGTTTAAGTTTGCACATCTGCGTACCATGGTAGACAGGTGTGCCAAATTTCAAGCTAAATGCTCAAAGACTGAAGGAGCTGGCTGAATCCATAATATCTTTAAATGCTTTTTGGTGAATAAATGCTGTTACCATGGCAACACATTGTTCAAGACTAATGACAGGTTAAGTTAGCACATTTATATGCTATAGTGGTCACATGTGCCAAATTTCAAGCCAAATGCTCAAAGACTGAGGGAGTTAACTGAATCCACGATATTTTTGCATGATTTTCATTCAAAATATGCTGTTACCATGGGAACACATTGATCACCACTGACGAAAGATTACGTTTACACATCTACATACCACAGTGGTCATGTGTGCCAAATTTCAAGCTAAATGCTCAAAGACTAAGGGAGTTAGCAGAATCCGCAATATTTTTTTATGCAACTTGGTAAAAAAAAAAGCTGTTACCATGGCAACACATTGTTCATCACTGACGAAAGATTAAGTTTGCGCATCTATATACTATAGTGGTCATGTGTGCCAAATTTCAAGTCAAACGCTCTAAGACTGAGGGAGTTAACTGAATCAGCAATATTTCTGTATGATTTTCATTCAAACTATTTTATTTTTTATACGTTGCATCTGTCAGCTCTAAGATCTGTATTTATCTACGACTGACGAAAAGTCTGGTTCTGCTATGAGATACACTGTAATTAATACACTTCAACACTTTGTGAGTTTACTGAACAAAACTAGAAATATCACTGAAGGTGATTAATACCCCCGCCCCGTGACGACAGACTTACCCAAGGAATGATCTTTCCTTGATCTTCTGCCATTTAAATGCCGTTACCATGGCAACGCAGCTTCCGACACGTCCGAAAAATATGTCTTGCATATCTTCCCACCAAGACTATTGTGTGTGCCACATTTCATAAGCTTTTGTCAAAAACTGAGGAAGTAGTTCAATCCACAAGATCTTTCCTTGATCTTCCGCCATTAATATGCCGTTACCATGGCAACGCAGCTTCCGACACGTCCAAAAAATATGTCTTGCACATCTTCCCACCAAGACCAATGTGTGTGCCACATTTCATGAGCTTCAGTCGAATACAGAGGAAGTAGTTCAATCCGCAAGATCTTTCCTTGATCTTCTGCCATTTATATGCCGTTACCATGGCAACGCAGCTTCCGACACGTCCGAAAAATATGTCTTCCACATCTTCCCACCAAGATCAAGGTTGTGCCACATTTCATAAGCTTTGGTCAAAAAACTGAGGAAGTAGTTAAATCCGCAAGATCTTTCCTTGATCTTCTTCCATTAATATGCCGTTACCATGGCAATGTACTTTCGGGTACTGTCAAAAAATGCGTCTTGCACATCTACAACCAAAGGCACACATCTGTACCAAGTTTCATGGAAATTGGGCAAAAACTGAGGAAGTAGTTTGCAACACAAAATTTTCCATCATTTTGGCTCATAATATGTGAGCTGTTACCATGGCAACATACTTTTTGTCACTGTCAAAAAATGTGTCATGCTGACCTATATCCTAAGACAAACATTCAATATGAATTCCATGAGAATTGGAAGAACACTGATGAAGCAGTTTTGCCATGAAGAATTTTGCCCTATATTTTACCAATAACATGCCGTTACCATGGCAACGCACTTTTTGCCACTGCGGAAATATGTGTCTTGCACATTAACATATTCAGATGAACATCTGTACCTAATTTCACAAAAATTGATCAAAAACTGTAGGAGGAGTTCGCGACGCAAGATTTGTACCCATTTTTGCCCATAATATGCCGTTACCATGGCAACGTACTTTTGGGTACTGTCAAAACATACGTCTTGCACATCTACAACCCAAGGCACACATCTGTGCCAAGTTTTATGGGAATCGGTTGAAAACTGAGGAAGTAGTTCGCGACGCAAGATTTGCAACGGACCGACCGCCCGACCGCCCGCCCGACCGCCCGACCGTCCGCTGATTCCTATATACCCCCTTCAAACTTCGTTTGGCGGGGGTATAAAAAATGCAGCTCTTATGCTATTTATTTTTCCAACAAAACTTCATGAACAAAAAAATATATTTTTACAATAATTTCCCACAAAAAAAAAAACCTACTACAACTGCGTTCGTATTTACATCAAAGATATTATAGAAACGTTCAGGAGCAATCCAATAAGATATTATAATATGCTAATAAATCCTTTCCTCATGTAAACACTTCCTAGACTAATCTTATAAACACATCCTAGACCCGGGTTGAATAAAATACCTGTGGTTCAATACTTTACTGTGCGCACGTGTGGTTTCAATGTATACTGTCCGACGGGAATGGGGGGGGGGGTGTGAACTAGTCTGTGCGGTAATGCAGAAGTTGCCTGGATAATCGCGATGTCGAGGATGTCGTCCGGCTGGAGGGAAGTGTCGTCGTGTCGACCGAGATGCCACCGCTTGCACTGGAGGACTACCACGGTACGGGTATTCTGTCAGGGTAGCGGGAATTGCCCTCGCACGCTAACCGAGATGCTGTTGAGCTACTAGCGATGATTCCGCCGAGTGTATTTGCTTTGATGCCGTCGAGATAACGATGATTCCGTCGAGCGTATTTGCTATGATGCCGTCGAGATAACGCTGATTCCGTCGAGCGTATTTGCTATGATGCCGTCGAGATAACGGTGATTCCGTTGAGCCCAGCTCGTCGGTGTCGATCTATACACATGGGGATATTATAACCACCTCTCATAACATTATATATTCACAGGGTAATTTCAATCATGAACCACAGTTCAATACTTCCTTATACTTAACCAATAATGCTCCTGTATACTTCCACCATGACAACAGACCTATATATTGTAGTGGATATCCCTCATCCTGGCAACGCGCATCATACTGCGTTGCCAGGCAGCGCACCGCGCATCATCCCTGGCCATGGATGTGCGCGTAGAAGATGCACCGGCGTTGGCAGTTGGAGATCTGCAGTGAATGAGCTAACATCACGTAAGTCAATTCAACCCTCAAGTGTTATCAATTCAGTAGATTTAACCCGTTGTAACATTGGTGTCAGGAGTGGGATGAAACTGAATTATAACCTGACTATGTGCAAATTGTGAGAGGTGTTTGAATTGAGTGAATTATGGGATAAATAGTTGATGAGAGGAATATTGCGTAAGTTGTCAGCTGACGTAAATTGATGTGTTTTATTCAACGTTGTGTATGCGTGTTGTTCATTTTATTGTTTATGATCAGTGTCTGATGTACCGAGTATGATGCGACGAACACCGGTAAAAACACGCTCTAAGCGGAAAACCAAAACCGTAAAAAGTCAGTCATCGAGCGATCAGTCTGCCGTGACTGCCCTACTTACGGCGTTGAATGGGTTGACTGTAAGCTTGCAGCAGACTACATCTACGATTAATGCGAAATTAGACTCGGTTACAGCTAGTCAAAAAGAACTTGAAGAGCGCATGACAGTTGTTGAAACTAAGCGTGAAGAAATTAAAGTTGATCAAGCCAGGGAACCATCTCCGTCGCAACTACTAGAGCAGTCTAGTTTGAATCAGAAACGCGGCAAAGTGATTCTACCTCCATCGTACAATGGAACAGTGCCGTGGGAAGCTTACTTCTCTCAGTTTTCTTTGTTAGCACGATCAAATGGGTGGGATGAAGATCAGATGGCTGTTTATCTGGCAGCAAGTCTGACAGGTAAGGCGGCTTCGGTTCTAGCTACCATTCCAGCACAGCAGAGAGGTGAATTTCGGGTACTAGTGCAAGCCCTTGGAATGCGATTTGGCTGCGTCCACCAGTCGGAACTGAGTCGCGTACAGTTTAGAAATCGTTGACGCCGCCCTGACGAGAGCTTGCCTGAGTTAGCAGGAGACTTAGAGCGTCTCGTTATGCAGGCATATCCAGACGCAGGCACCGCAATTCACGAGTCGCTAGCTCTCGATCAGTTTATCGACGCCATCAGCGATGAAGATATGCGTTTGCGACTTCGTCAACATCGTTGCGCGACGCTTCACGAGGCTTTGCAGCTCGCTCTCGAACTGGAGTCGTTCTCCCTAGCTAGTAGAGAAAGACAGAGGGATGTCAAGACAAGGGAGGTGAAGGTTGACAATGGCATTGGGGAATTGATGGACACGCTGGTTGAGAGAATTGAGAAAGCTATCAGACGTGGAACTGGTGGCAGAGAGAAGACCACACAAAAGGGAAAAGGGCAATGCTACAACTGCGGCGAAGTGGGACACTTTATCAGGGATTGCCCTGAAATGACGTGTGCCGTCTGCAAACAACGAGGCCATCTTGCAAAGGATTGCACGTCAACTTCTGCTTCCAGGGAGAAGCAGGGAAACGACCAGTAGTCGCCCTCACGGAGCAGAGGACGACTAGGAACTTTGAGAATGCTCCAAATCATGTTATGATCAGGTCACTGGGAGGAGAGCCGGGAGGGCTTGTCGTGAGGGGTGAAGTTGAAGGAGAGGCGTGTAGGTTCCTCGTCGATACTGGGTCAGGGGTGACCCTAATCAGACCGGATGTCTGGGGAAGAATCGAGAGGAAGGCACGAATGCAACTTACCGCAGATGCACGACGAATTGTCACAGTGACTGGTGAGAAGGCGGATGTTAGAGGTACCGCGTGGGTGCGCATTCGCATGGGCAATGACGTGGTGGAGCATCGTGTTATCGTAGCTGATATTGTCGACGAGGGCATCATTGGCATTGACTTTCTTTCTACGCAAGATTGCATGATCGATATGGCAACTCGAAAACTTAAGATAGGAATGAACAAAATTCCACTTCTTCGAGAGGCGTCGGGCGCTAGCAGTGTGAAATGCTCGAGAATTGTAGCATCTTCGGCTGAGGTACCAGAAAGAAATGCAATAAATAATGAATCAGTTGACGTATCAACGAAGTGTAACATGAGAGTGGATGTCACTGAATCTCACCAAGGGGTAGATTATCAAGTGGGGATAATGTCAGGTGAGACATTGGTTAATTTGGGATCGAGATGCGTTGCTGCACCTATAGAGTCAGATGCTTCAAGCACGCTTTCTCGTAGCATGTGTACTGGAACATGCGTAAGTGTCGAATGTGTTGTCAATCCTTCAAATAGGGAGGGAATGAAGGGAGAGATAGAAGGTGTCGAGGTGAAGCAGATTGAGTTGGAACCGCATTTAGAGCCACCAGTTGGAAGGGGTGGGACAGATCTTTCTATGGAAGAGAAAGATGAAATGCGGAAGTTTCTGCGCAAACGACAAGATCTATTCTCCATAACTCCCAGTGGTACAGGACCGAAGGACATATTGACGCCGAAAAGGATGCATGATGAAACTTTAGAGAAAGGAGAACAGGTGTGGCTGCACAATCCTCTTAGGCGCAAAGGATTATCACCTAAACTCAAGTCGGAGTGGGAGGGACCATTCACAATATTGAAAAGACTGAATGATGTGGTCTACAGAATTCAGATGACCAAACGAAGCAAGCCCAAAGTTGTGCACCGTGATCGGTTGTGGCGGTACAGAGTGCACAAGGAATTCTGGCTGGCTGACGAAGAGACGAACTCGGCAACAGTGCTTAATAAGTGCACTCAGACAAGTAATGATGGAAATTAAGAGTCTTGTTGTTGTTGTTGTTGTTGTTGATGTTGTTGAGTTTCTTTATTCATTTACTTAGCTTCCAGTTTAGAATGTTTTGGTGTGTGGTGTGATTGCGTTTCAGACACCTTCTGACACCATTGTTTTTCATTAGTCAGTACGAGTATTTTATTCTTTTGGATGAAAGAATTTATAAGAGTTATTCGGATCTCTACCGGACGAGATGCGCGGATCTCGTTTGTCACTCTCAGCATTAGAGCGCTTGAAAATTGGTACCTGTGAAGAACAGGGATACAGCGCAATGTCCGAGACGTAACGAATGAGATCAGTGTAGTTAAAAAAAAGAAGTAAGAATTGTAGTTCATTATTGGTTGAATTGAAACGTGTTTGTGTACAAACAAGGTAATATTTTGACGGGACTTCAAATTTGTAAGGAGGGGATAATGTAGTGGATATCCCTCATCCTGGCAACGCGCATCATACTGCGTTGCCAGGCAGTGCACCGCGCATCATCCCTGGCCATGGATGTGCGCGTAGAAGATGCACCGGCGTTGGCAGTTGGAGATCTGCAGTGAATGAGCTAACATCACGTAAGTCAATTCAACCCTCAAGTGTTATCAATTCAGTAGATTTAACCCGTTGTAACAATATACATACATACTACAGAAATAAACCATCGCCATGTATATACTCATAACTCACTTAACATATAAACATGACAGCTCATCTCATATAAACTATCTCAATCAAAAACCAGCTAAACTGTATTCTCTTAACATATATCCCTTTCTCATTATAACTAACCTTTAAATCCTTCAGCAACCAAAATTATGTACATTTTAACTTATCACTTAACAAACTTCTAACTTCATTCATTTTAATTATGAACAACAAAACCTGGATTGTATTTTCCTGATACAACCATAGAAAACTAAAATACACTGTATCCACAGCTATCGCTGTAAATTTAACCATTCCACCTGAAAACATTCACCTGCTGACTTGGCCTGTCTTCCTACCAAACTACAACAAATCCTATTTCATCATTATACAACCTTATTATCCAATCTGACATACAACATAATCTTTACTTTAACATCATTAACCCACATATTATAGTGAACCAGCGAACATAACATAAATCTCTATATACAAAAAAAAAATATATATATATAACAATAATGACGAACTCAGAATATTGCAAAAACAAATTAATAGAGCTACAAAACTACTTACGTCTGATTTGGTGTTCAGACCCTGAAGTAATGGTGAGGAGGAGACTTCAGCTGTTGTCAGTGCCTGCAGCGTATCTTGCGCGTGCCCTGCCCTTATGCGTGGGGCTGCTGTGCCATGACTCTCTTGCCTGAAATGCAGCGCTGCGTTGTAGGCCGATCAGCTACCTCTCTACTCCTATCACCAGTGAGTTAGAAGAGCATGTCTTTCTCTGACAGATGTTCAGATCCAACTGATTTTTCCCTCCAAATTTACTTTCCTTGTCGCCTCTGATATAACTCCACCCTCTACTGTGCTTAAACTGGTTCCAACTAGCTTTCCCCTTTTTATTACCTGTCCCTTTTCTTTCCAACTAATTCCCCCTTTTGACTTTAAACCTATCTATCCCAACTATCTCCCCCTAACTAAATACCTATTCTTTCCTACCAACTCTCCCTTTCTACATTAGCCATTCTACCCTGACTTGAGCCTCCCTCTTTCTTCCACACGGTCCTTTCTCCCTAACCACTTCTCTCCACCTGGCTTGCCCGATTCTAAATTTCTATGCTGTTTATGCCTGCTGTCCCCATTTCCCACCTGATGGCTTGCCTGAACAAAGGAATCTCACACATTCCACACTCGCACTCTCAGTCACATCGTGACAGCATCCCAGCGTAATCTAAAGCTACTTTTCATCGCGACGCAGGGGAGAGGAGAACGTCCAGCGCACTCATCGTCTCAAACGTCCGCGCATCAAAATCTAAAGCTCCCTAATAACAGAAAGAGAAAGCAAAAAGAGGAGGGCAAAGTAGAAGAACGAGAGAGAGAGATAGAGAGAAAGAGAGAGAGAGAAAGAAAAGCCTGGGGCTACACAAGCAATAGTTTATGTTCAGACGGCGTATCCGGGCAATTACCCCCAGAGGGCAATTACCCCCCGGCCAAAATTCTGGTTAGTGGTAAGGTTAGAGTAAAGATTAGGGTTAGGGTTAGGTTTAGGGTTAGGAGCTTGGAATAGGGTTAGGGTTAGGTTCAAGATTAGGATTAGGATTAGAGCCAGGGAAAGGGTGCGGGGTAATTGCCCAGGGGGTAATTGCCCTAGACCCTCAGACGGGAGCCCTTAACCTCGAGGTTAGAGCTTGTAGTTAGGGACCGTGAAGACGCACTCGCAGTCAGCAAACCTCGAGGTTTGCTTGATGTTTCGAGCCACGAGAAATCTATGGTTAGCACTCTAACCACGAGCCGCGGGGGGTCCCCACTCGTAGTTGAGCATCGTGTGGACACAAAAAACAACAAACTCGAAGTTAAGAGTGACCTCGACGTGAACTCCAGCCCCCACAATTTCCCTCTGCTTCCGGGTCAATCTCCCACACGTAAATACACCACAAATGCACTACACGTGCGCGTGAGGTGAAAAACCTATGACGCACATCACAACAATATCATCTTTTCTTCCCATGCACTTGATCTCTGAAACTGAACACGTTGAACTCTCTACTGTATTCTATTTTCTTCTCCGATGCTAAAAAATTGTTTTCGACGAATATCTTCATAAAGGCATAAAGTCATCAGTGCAGTGCTATCTCTGCATACCATGACAGAGGAAGCTGGTGCCGTCGGTGGGAAAAAGAGTACCGGTAAGCGAGTCCGACAGGGTTGGACTAAAGAAGAAATAGACGCCTTGTTAGCAGTTTGGGCTGAAACTTCCGGTTTTGTGGTTTTAACATCGAGTGGGACCCACTCGTAATTACGGGGGGGGGGGCAAAAACTTAACCTCGAGGTTTCGTAACCTCAAGGTTAAGATTCGTTGTGTGGACACACATCGTAGTTAGGGGGAAAGAGCTAAACCTCGAGGTTTCCTAACCTCGAGGTTAGGGCCTGCCGTCTGAACATAACCACCATGGTCATAATACTCCCTTGTTAGTTAGCTCAAAGGCAGGGCATACAGATTGGAAATAAAGAGCATTTCTTCAACTTTATTTCATGCTTAGGCAGGAATGACATTTCTGTACACGACAAAATGAGCCTGTCCGAAATTCATCTCTTCTTCGGTATGTCCCCCTTAAAAGGGAGAAAATGAAAGACAGACAAAAATCACTGCCCTCTCTGGACATAAAGTGGAGAACCCGTGTGTGAGAGTCACAACTCCTGCACGTAAAGATTCCACTTCATTTATTCATCGCAAAGAGCAGGGAATTTAAAGGCATTGTTTACCGTTTGCAGATGAAACAAAAACCCAGCTTTAGTGCTTAAAAAATGTGAATAGGGATAGAAACAACTAGTGTAAAAAAGTTAATTACCGGTAGTATAATCAATGTTAAGTGTTGTTAAATATGCAAAATGTGAACAAAAGTTGTAATAAAATTGTTTCTAGACTAAACCATCTGCAGTTATGGTTTACAGTGAGAAAAAATAGTAATATCTCGTAGATCCTTTATATCCAGAGCTACCAAGTCTCACACATTCTGCGTGAGACTCAAGCATTTAGGGTCTGTCTCACGATCTCACGCATGGCACCCATTTTTCTCGCGCATCGGGAGCATACGTACTATATACGCTGTTATTTTTGCATACAGATATTTTCGCGAATGACGAGGTCATAGACATTTTCGCATGATGTTGTTTTCGCGAATCGATGCCGATGCTTACGTTAATACTCTATTAAAACAGCACATGGAGTCATTTTCACGTGTTGTTAAATTCGTGATCCAGCTGTGATTCGCGAAATTCGCGAAAATAACAGCTTATACAGTAGCTTAAAGGATTAAAATGAGTTGCAATTGAAGGCATATTTCCCTTGTCTTTCAAAATAAGTAAAAAATAGTCACTTAAGTATGCACCAGCTTGCACCATTAAGAGCTTAAAATTGAAAAAACTCCCTACCGTGGGAGGGCGGACACCCCCATCCCACACCCTCCCCTCGCTCAGTCGCTTCGCTCCCTCGCTCATGCACATGCACGCATGCCGAGACGCTGAGTCATGAAAATCTCACTCATAAAAATTTTATGAACTTGGCATCTATGTTATATCCGTCAAAGCTAAATGGCAAAATTTTCATATGGTAGGATGTGTTGTGATACAGTGGACTCCCGTTATAACGAAGTCCTCAGGACCGGCAGTTTTCTTTCGTTATATCGGAATTTCGTTATAACCGAACAAATAAACAATAGAAATACATAGAGTGGATGACATTGCAGCCCAAATTTTTACTTTGTTATAACCGTGTTCGTTATAACGGGAGTGCACTGTACAACTGACCTACACTTATGCATCAAATGTGATAACTCAAACATTTTTTTTAATTGCAGCTACCAATTGTAAAACAGTACTTTTAACCGGGCAAAGTGGTCCCGTCTAACATCCAACTGGATCCCATGGAAGCTATTGGTTCTGAATATGGGCTATCGAGCCACCTTCTCAGATGGAACTGAAACAAACAAACCATGGTTATCAAAGTCTTTGTGGGATCTTTAAAAAATGTGACTGGTTGAGGAGTTTTCGAGCAAAAGTTGGAGACCTCACTCTTCTTTTGGCATAATGCGAGTATGCCAAGTTGATTAAAAAAAAAACAAAACTAGAAATATTGCTATGGCGAGTGGTAATGCATGGTTTTCCCAATAAGTCTATAGTACAATGTCTTGACACTGTGTGATGACAGTTTCACATAATTGGCACAGTATTAAAATGACAGGTTTGTCACAAATGTGTTGAATGTTCACATTCCTTGAACTAGGTTTAATTGGATGAATGGCTACATATTGTCTAAGAGTGCAGGAACTTGGGGATTCGAGGATTTTTACTTCACTTTTGGTCCTTTCATTAATGCATCAAGTAATTTTCAAGGTATGAAGAAAAAGTCAAATTTCAGTATTAGAGTGAAAACATAGTTTTGGTAAGGGTTTGAGAACCGGTCTGGCACCATTTCATATTTGCTTGCAATATATCAAAAGAGTCTACAAAGAAACTTACCTGGCTGACGCTCTTTGCCGGGATGATGAGTCGTTTTGGAGTAATTTGAGATAAAAAATAAAATTCGATAAACCGACTTTTATTCCAGAAGGATCCAGACTAACTCGGTCTCAAGGAAAACTCGACCCTATTTCAGACAATTTACACGCAGTTCGTGATTGCCATATTCTACTGTACACCAAACAAGGCCTAACTGAACAGACAGGAAAGTGCGTGCTAATCCTGTACAAAACGAATGGACAACGCGCGGTCCTCAAGCGTATAGTATGCACATCACCTGAGTTGCTGAGATGCGCTGTCTTTGAAGTTGTTGTTGTTGTTTATCAAGCATCTTTGATTGTTTTTAGAGGTGCTTGATAGCAAGAGAAGAGCAACAGAAGAGCTTTCTTTTGATACCAGAATCATGAAATAACTCGGATGGTGGCCTTCATAATTCTAATTTAAACCGTCTGTGTCACACTGTTTTTAAAAAAGTATGACTTTCTTAACAAAACGTTAAGATTTTGTTCTGTTGCTAGGCAACCACCATCATCCCTTGTTTGTATCTTTATACAAAATCTTACTATGAAAAGAGGCCTGGCATGGTAAGGATTCCTTGTGTAACTGTGTTAAATATTCTAAAATTCATTTCCTTTGTCAGTTTTGAGGATTGCAACAGTGACCAAAATGTCAGGGATGGGTCCAGTTTGCGGCACCCCTATGGGATTTACACACATAGCGCTATTTTAGTGTACACTGTATGTCAAAATGGGTGGAAATTGATGAAATACATGCGATCTTGAAAAACTATGAAATCGTGATGGATCGAGATAATGAATCCAAATAAAGTGTTCTAACAAGCTGAAAAATAGTCGGACCATCAGAAAATATTTGGTTTTTGCAAAATTTTAATGTTTGAAGAAACCAGGGGACATTTTTGTGTGGGGTGCTGCAAACTGGACCCCCGTGCCGCAAACCGGGTCCTCTTGGTGGTTGCAAATTTTCTACATAAAATTGATTATTATGACTAGGGAAATTGTCCACCATACAACATTGTGATGCAGTGTCAAAGGCCTTTGGTACTTCTTCCAATAAAAGAAAAAATTATTTAATTTCTGTTGCCTGTTTTACCAGAATACTACTAAATACCCTTGAAAAGGCCTTAACCTGCCGCAAACTGGGTCCGCTATTCTACTTACATGTACTTTTGATCACTTGAGTTTTATGATAATGTAGGAACTTGTTAGGTCTAATTATCGTAAGGTGCTACAATCATTGTATGATGGGGGGTTGTGTTTCCAGACACTTTAAAGGTGCATGGTCCCGGTGTTTTAGTCAAATGCGTACGCGGGCGCACGCGCAAGTTTCCTATAGAGACCTACGCTATCGACTCCTCTTTAGTGCTTACGCTTTGGCCCACTTTACCGAGTTCGAAGAAGTCCGATTCACTGTAGTCAGTTGTCGGATCACAGTTCGGCTTATGATTCGGCTGAGGGGGATGACAGCTTTAAGCAAACTTCTTTTGTGATGTCATAATAACAAGCACATATGCACGCACCCTGGCATTACTACAGACTGCACGATGCGCAGAGAAGACAACAAAGGCAACGTTACTTAGCAACACCTACGCACTCTACTCTTGATGACAGCTAAACTTCGGTAATCTTTGTATCAATGTTAACGGTGATTGGCAGTATCATCAACAGCGCCCTCTACACTACCGGGACTATGCACCTTTACCTATTTTACATAGAATATAATGCACCCTTCTTGACCTCAAAGACTTGATAGGCTCCTCCGACTGGGTGTGTCATTTTCATTACAGACGCACTTACAATACGCGTCCGGTCCCACAACCTGTCTGGTCCCACAACCTGTCCGGTCCCACAACGCTTGGTCATAATACCGTTAGTGCACCAGTTTTCAACAGGACCCAGATTTCGACACCCAGCAGATAATTCTTATAAAATTTTATACTCAATACAAACGTCTAACTTCAGCAATCAACCAAGTTATCAATCACATTTCTAGTCTTATATAAACACCATTTGTCACTTGTCATCATAATCCGACGGTAGAATATTTAGGAGAAAAGCAACACAGTGTCAGCAGAAATGTTAATGTCAGCCATTTTTAGGGGTTCAAAACAATATGACGCATTTTGTATACATCGCCATAAAATTAAATTCACCCATGGCGGTTATCTTGCTTTAGTATCAGTTTGTTTGCCATCTTGATGTTTGATTTCATAATCGTCTTTAGTAATTTCATGGCTGAATTCGTGATAAATGAGCAAACTTGTAGAAAGAGTTGGCTTTGAGAATGTGGCACCAGATTTCGACATTCCCATATCAAGACACGTTTATAGAGGAAACAACAAGTTCTTGCGCCGGTATGATTGCTAGTTTGCGTCCACAATGCAGTGTACGCGTACTGTACGCGCCATGTGATTTCTGTGTGATGCGCGCTGTGATTGTGTCGAAAAATGATGCTGGGTGTCGAAATCTGATGCCAGCGACGGCGTGACGGAAATCGCTTAAAAATTGAACGCGAGTGCATTCAAATGGGAATTCGTTTAAGGCATATTATTATTGGCGCCTTTGTAGCTCAACTTCATATCGAAATTCCGAGGTGAAACGGTGCAGTATTGATGGTAAACAAGGAAATGTGCTAAAGTGTTGAAAACCGGTACCCTCACCGTACATTCTTTTCATCCTAACCAAAGACGCTTAACTAATAAGACAGGAAAGGGCGCGCTAATCCTGTACAAAACAAATGGACAGCGCGCAGTCCTCAAGCGTATTACCGGTACGCACATCAACTGAGACGCGCTGCCTTGACGCTTGATAAACAGCAGCAGCGGCTTCAGGGACAGCGCGTCTCAGCTGATGTGTGTCTTTGCCTGAGACGCGCTGTCTTTGAAGATGTTGTTGTTGTTTATCAAGCGTTTTGATTTTCATCTACGCAGAGACTCCATCCCCAAGCACCTTCTGATCTGGAGATTCTCCCGCCCCAAACCCCTAGCAAACGGGAGACTCCAAGTTGATGTGTGCGAAGCACGTGTATAGGGTTCTAACGTTAGATGTTCTCTGGTGCTATCTAAGGCTTATTTTTTCAACATACGATAGCAATAAGTAAGAAATCCTTTCCACCGGGAGACACAGAGCCAGGGCGGGAGAAATCAAATCTCCAGCGGGAGAACGGGAGATTTTGCAAAATGGGTTTTCGGCGGGAGATCTCCCGTCGAAAATGAGAGAGTTGGAGTCTCTGATCTACGTCTGTGATAGACTGCATTTTATAGCCCTTTGAAGATTATAAAAGAAGAGATCATGTTGTTGCCAAATTTTTACCTCCACGAAATAATCCTTATTATTCTTCAAAATAATCCCCTTAGGCCCCTAATCGAAAAAAAGCTACGACTATAATTTTTAAATCTTTTTAAGATAATAAAAATACCACTGCCTTTGGAAATGATGTTTCTAGGTGTATGGTTGAGGGGTCTAGATATCGCGCACGAAAATTTGTGATGCTCTTGTGATAAAAGTTATTCCACAATCGTACCTGAATTTCTCAATAAATATCACAAAAATGCAGAAAAATCAACTCCCAGAATCTCCTGATGATACGATGACGGAGTAGTGCGCTGTCGGCGTTTGTATGTCGGACTTAATTTTATGCGTTCAATTTCTCGGGGTATGTAAAGGTCGCGCAGCTGCCCTATGTAGTTTCATGCGTGAAAGTGTCTGCCCCTCTCCGCGGCTGTAACGTGCTTCGGCTTTCGTAGAATATTATAAACGATCGATCGAACAAATTACGAATTCTATCGGCTACGATCATACGAACGAGACAAGCGAGACGACACGTCTAGGCTACAACATCCTTTAAAAAGATTTTAAGCTAAGGTAGGTAAATTATAAGGTAAAAAATTGAAAATTTAGTGAAAAATTTGTTCCAAAAAATTGGAAATTTAGTGAAAAATTTGTTTGAAATCAAAATTTCTTACCTGCTTCCTTCTCATGTTTAGCGGTTGTCAGGTATGTTTATTCCATGGGCGTATCGGCAAATGTTGCGCTTAGTCCTACGCGTAAATTTGCTTGCTATACGCAGTTACGCTATGCGCGATCATTAAGTCCCTGCGCGAGACCTGTAGTAGCCTACCCTTACTATACTGAGTTTGTATGGTTGAGGGGTCTAGATATCGCGCACGAAAATTTGAAATGCTCTTATAATAGAAGTTATTTCATAATCGTACCTGAATTTCTCAATGAATATCACGAAAATGCAGAAAAATCACCTCCCAGAATCTCCTGATGATACGATGACGGAGTAGTGCGCTGTCGCCGTTTGTATGTCGGACTTTTTTTTATGCGTTCAATTTCTCGGGGTATGTAAAGATCGCGCAGCTGCCCTCTGTAGTTTCATGCGTGAAAGTGTCTGCCCCTCTGCGGCTGTAACGTGCTCCGGCTTTCGTAGAATATTTTTTCACTTGATATTAGATTTGTCCCTGTTAAGCAACAGCAGTTTTACCTAACTTGTGTATATTATTGTTATTATTATTATATGTGTTATTACTATTATTAGTATTATTATATGTGTTATTATTATTTATATTATTGTTATTATCATTATCATTATTACTATTATCACCACCACCATCATCGATCATCATAATCATCATCATCATTATCATTTTCATTTTTATTATTATCACTTCCACCACCATCATTTTATCATTCTTATTATCATTATTCTTATCATTGATATTTTCATAATCGTTAATGATTTTCATTTATAAAGTTTTCTTACAATATTTCTAATCACTTTAACCAATAAAATACACGTAATATAAAATGGGAAAAAGTAAAATATGAACATATATTTTGTGTGTGTGTGTGTGTGTGTGTGTGTTTGTGTGTGTGCTCACCCATTCGTCACCCTCTCATTTTCGTCACCCATTTGTCACACTCTCATCTAATTTTTCTTCAGTATCATTATGGCCCTCCCCTGTCACAAATATATCACAAGTTAGCGCAAGAAATCACAAGCAAATTCACATTGAAATCACATTTCAACTTCGATAGACTGAAATATTCATTCCTTTGTAATATTATAATCGTGTTATAAAATTTGACTTAAAACAACATTTATTAACAGTATTTCAGCGTAGCTGGCAGTAGGGACCTATACATTGTTCTTGTGTATGATGACGTCACGTGGTAAACGATCGATCGAACAATTTTAATTACGAATTCTATCGACTACGAACGAGACAAGCGAGACGACACGTCTAGGCTACAACGTTAGAACAGATTTTAAGGGAAGGTAGGTTTGTGCAAGGTGAACAAAATTGAAATTTAGTGGAAAATTTGTTGGAAATCAACATTTCTTACCTGCTTCCTTCTCATGTTGAGCGGTAAGTCAGGTATGTTTATTCCATGGGCGTATCGGCAAATTTTGCGCTTAGTCCTACGCGTAATATCGCTTGCTATACGCAGTTACGCTATGCGCGATCATTAGGTCCCTGCGCGAGACCTAGTACCCTTAGGCCTACTATACTTAGTCTTAGCTCTCTTTTGTATCGTCATGTAGGGTAGGCCTTTGTTAGCCATTTTGTGTCCATTTTTATCGCGCGCCTTCGTATCTTGTTAAGAACAAGCTAACGTTAACGTTATGTCGTTAGATCTAACTTTGTTAGAAATAGAAGGGTCTATCTTTGATCCTAACATTACATGGTTTTTACGCACCTCATTTTCTGTTTTTAAAAAAAAAGAAAAAAGAAGTGATGTTTAGCCCCCCCCCCCCCCCGGCACTTGTCTTGAATTGAATTGAATTGAATAATCTACGGTAGATAGAGAATTCTGGACAACTTACCTTCAACTCTCCGCATGGCAACCCTGGAGCGTTCCTTGGTCGCATTTTAGTTGCAGATAACCGAGGTTGCTAGACGAAGATTCTCTTCACAAAACTCGGCATCGGCACCAGAGACTTGAGTGACTGTGTCGGCGCGCACCTATCGTTAGAATCTACTCTACGTGGTTACTGGCAAAGAGTATAGAGGCACACGCAGTGCGCCATGCATGAGGGTCTACTCTCGCGATTTTGCGTAGTACGCTCATGGGAAGGTTCCGCCGCCATTTCAGGAAGCAAAGTGAGCGATGGCGGGCGTATTTTTACGTGACCCTCTATAATAATGTAGAGCCGGACGTTGTCTTCCTTTCATTTTCTCCTTTTTATGGAGACATACATGGCAAAAGAAATACTTCGGACATCATTACGACATTTAGAAGTATCATTCCCTTCAAAAACGAAATATAAATGAAGAAATTCCCTCTATTATCCAATCTGTGGTCCCTCAAAATTCGAGCTATTGAACTAATGACTTGATGATAGAGAGTTTATAAACATGATGTTTGATATGCCTGAGATTGCTCACAGCTTCAGAGCCTCCCCTCTCTCTCTCTCTCTCTCTCTCTCTCTCTCTCAACTCTTCTCCTGGTTAACGATGTAGACTAATATACAATGATTTTCCCTAGAACAACCAATAGAAATCATTGTAGGCGGTACGGTCAATAAAATTATAATTTCTATATATACAGTCATTTACAGAAAAGCTGCAGAACACATTTCTTCTTTTGAAGTTATCTTTATTTTGTATTTATTAATTTTTTGGTGGGGTGTGTGGGGGGGGGGGGGTACCGTGGATGGGGTAATGCAGACCTCTAGATACGCTTTGTGAGCTTTTCACTGTGTTGGCACTTTCAAAATTAATGAATTGTATGTCTCTTTTTTTTTTTCTTTTTTCTTTTTTGTAGTGATCATTATATTACAAACATGAACATGTCGTTATTCTTGGGTCGCTGTGTAGGCCCTCTATTTTCAACGACACGCATGATGTCAAATTTCACATGTTTTTGTACATTTTGTTGAAAAAATGAAAGTAAATTTTGAATATGAATTTGAACTTGAATAACATGGACCAAACGGATGAAGGGTTTTTTTATCCGCGAATTTGGGCAGAACAGCCCTTTTGGTTGAATCATATGCCGTCCTGCAAAGAAATGAAATGAAATGAAATGAAATGAAATGAAATGAAATGAAATGAAATGAAATGAAATGAAATGAAATGAAATGAAATGAAATGAAATGAAAGTGTATAAACATTCTTCTTCTTCTTATGTATTATCGTTATCTTATTTAATCGTGATTTTGTCGCCGTCATCTTACATTTTCAGTAGAGGATATAGATGAGAAAATGTGGAGAGAAGGGAGAGAGAGAGGGGGGGGGGGGTAATGATAAGAAGAAAGAAAGAACAAATTGAAATTCGAGACGTAAATTAGAGGGAGCTAGTGTGGATTCTAGAATTAAATGCTGCGGAGGAGAAGAAAAAAAAAATGGAGAGGAAAATTGATGACAGTTAAATCCTGAAAAGGTTCCTGTGGGAGAAAATTAAATAAGGTTAAAGTGTAGACCCGAGGAGAGAAGACAAGAGAAATAACCTGTAAAGAAATGTGTAAATTAAAACTAGTGGTCCTGAAAAGGACCGTTGGGTTGTATGGAAGGAAGAAATAAAAAGAAAAAGATGAAAGAAGAGAACAGGACAGAAAAGAAAAGATAAGTAGTGTAGAAACAGACAAAAGTGTAAGAGAGAGAAAGAGGAAAGAGTATGTACACCCATGATTTTTTATCATGGCTACTACTAAAACGCTGATCAATTCAGTGCTTATTTACGTCGATGTAGGGCAATTTGTCAATCAGTTGCAATGAAAACATCTCGACGGAAGAATTTCATGAATTTGAAATCCTCATACTGTTCAGCAGAAATTGCAACAGGAATTAAATACGATCTCTGACTGGATGTGTAAAAACAGACTGAGTTTAAACTGTGATAAAACAGTGTGCATGTTTATTGGAAATAGAAAGTCACTGAACAATATGTAATAAATTAAATTTGAATGTAAATGGGAAAAAATTGGAACAGGTAAATCATGTGAAATATTTAGGGGTATCAGTAGATGCGGAATTAAATTGGAATACACAAGTTGAAAGTGTCTGTAAAAAAAAGTGAGTAAAATGGTGAGCTTTATGGGCAGACTTAGGCATATAATCAATGAACAAAGTATGAATTTAATATATAAGTCTTTCATTTTACCACAGTTTGATTATGCCGACATTGTTTGGGATTCTGGAAAGCGTAATCGTGTAAATATAATTAAAAAACTTCAGAATAGAGCTGGAAGAATAATTTTGAACATAAATCCATATTCTCACACGTCTACCCGTCAAGTGCACCAAACTCTCCAATGGGATTATCTTGTCTCTCGACGTAAACAGCATCTACTGCAATTAGTTTACGAGGCATTACATGACATGACACCGTCTTATTTGACCGATAAATTTGAACCCAAAGAGAATTCGTATTCATTGCGGTCTAATTTCAATTTACACCTTAATATTCCATGAACAAATTATTGTAAGAGAATGGTTTCATACAGAGGTAGTAGGGAGTTCAATTCACTCCCTTTGTCAATAAAAAAGGCAACCAGTATAGATATTTTCAAGCGATCACTGCAAGAGCACATCTCTTCTTATGTTTGATATAACTCAGTACATGACAGATTACTAATACATAAATTAATGGGAAATGTATATTTTTCAATTTCTTTCTTTTTCCTTTTCTTTTCTATTCTTGTGTTTTTTTTTCTTTCTTCTCATTGTATATATTTTGATTTGTTGTTTAATTGAAGAAACTGTATTACTTTAATTTACACTGGACCCTCCTGTAAAACAGCGGGACCATAATGGTCCTCTTCGCTGAGTGAGGCTATCCAGCCGTATTATTTATGAATTTTTGTATCACATGATTTGTAATGTTGATCTTTATATTTACGGAAATAAATTACCATACCATACCATTCCAATTTACTACAGGTTGACTTTTATAGCAGCGGTTCTGGAATAATGTTCTCGATACAAGCACTGCAAGTGCGGTTATTATCTATAATTTATTACTTAATGCCAGAATACGTATGTCATGTGTGCTATGAATATCTGTTATTTTTTCTACTTAAATAACGTTTGTTGCTGTGCAGATTTGCTGGGCGAATTTGGACGAACGGCGGACGAATAAGAAACGAACGCAGAGCGAGCAAAACTTTCGAACAGCGGATGCTTAACGAACACAAAGCGGATTGTCCTTCCGTTTGTCATCCGCTCAAAATTTTGGACATGGGCTAGCCGGTCACGGACGACGAGCAACGGTTGTGAGCGTATCTCCAAATTTTTGGATCCGTTGGGCATTCGTTGGCTCGATCCACTCTTGTGACAGGCCCCGCGTCACACTACAGCGTATAAATCAACGAATGCCTAGCGGATGGGCAAAATTTGGCAAAGTCCAGATACGCTCGAATCCGCAAGCAAAACGTCGTTTTCGAACGTTCGCCTAACGAATGATGAGCATATGCTAACCGTGTTACGAGCGGATTAAGTAGCGAATGAAAGCGAATGCGTACAGTCCGTCCAGCGGATGCTGAGCGGACAAAGCGAATGAGGAGCGAATGCCCAACATATGCAGAGCGATACTGCGGCAGTCACGTGGCGGATCTCGACTGACGCACATTTTCCCAAATCATTTTGAGTAGTGACAGTGTCGAGTAACGTTGTGATTGTGAGAATGGCCCCCAAAAGAAGGAAGGAGAAGTCACCACCAAGTGCTGCTGATGTCATTACCCTCGACAGTCCTCAAGATTCCTGTGTTCCTTCTGATGATCACGTTGACGATGATGTGGGGAGTCCAACATCCTCCATTACGTCTGGTGCCTCCAACTGTTCCTAGCCTGGACCTTCAGCGAAAAAAAAAAAAAAAAGCCAGAGGCAAACGCCGGGACTTTAACATCCCGGAAGTTCGATGAGAAGCTGATTATACAACCCGAACTGCCCTCGTCTTCGGATCCAGGCCCTGGTCCACATCGTTCTTCGATGTTTTCCTCTCCTCCGTTTTCTTTTGTCTTGGATGTATTTGGCGATTGCCAGCTGGTTTAGGTCATACTCATGTTGATGAACAGCCATCTGAAATCTCTGAGCGTCCTCCAATTCTGATGACCAACTGATAAATGCTACCTGTGCTGTCCAGATTTGCTGTGCGAATTTGGACGAACGGCGAACGAATGAGAAGCGAAAGCAGAGCGACCACAACTTTCGATCAGCGGGCGCTAAGCGACCACAAAGCGTATTGTCATTCCGTTCGTCATCCGCTCAAGATTTTGGACATGTCCAAAATCAAAATTTGTCTCCGGCGGATCTCTGCGAATCTCTGCGAACAGCTAGCGGATACAGCGAACGCCAAGCGGGTCACGAACGATGAGCAACGGATGTGAGCGTATCTCCAAATTTTCGGATCCGCTGGGCATTCGTTGGCTAGATACGCTCTAGTGTGATGGGGGCTACAGAGAATTTCACAAAACTTCACTTTTTGAATAAAGTACACATTCTTCGACTTGTTACTGACGTATGTTAAGGGTAATATTATTTCCCCTGCCTTCTGAAAGAGAGAAGTCTAGTGTTCTTTTGTTCTGCGAGAAAATGGAAATATGTTGAATTTTCTTGATTCTTTCTTTAATCGTTGTACACATGTGACATCACAAGCTATAGTAGTCTTCTCATCCAGCCGTGACTGAGCAGAAACTTCAAAAATTCATAACTTTTGAACGGATTGTCCGATTTTCCTCAAACTCTCACTGATGTGTTCTACTAATATTGCTGCATTCACTCAACCCACACGTCTATGAAGGTGATATTGTCCTTGAAATGTATGTCATCCCTGGTCGCTATAGGAGATAAATATTACCAGGCAGTGACAGTACAAGTCCAGTGCATTTAAATAGGGATATCAAAATAAGTAGGTCTTCAAATTTTGTTTGAAGTTATCCAGTGTTGGTGATGATTTCAGATGAGGGGGGAGCTTATAATATTGCGGCCTGGGAGCAGTAGAGGAGAAAGCTGCATCGATCGTCAGATAGTTTGTTGGTGCGTGGTTGAGTGAAGGTAACGGATGATGAAAAGTGAGTGCGCTTACGCTAGAGTCACACACGGCCGGATTTCATACCTGGTCCATAAGGAATTAAGACCGTATCGACCCGGTTCGAGCCTTAGAGACCCGCATTGCCCCGCATCGGAACCCGTGTCAATTCCTGATGGATTCCTGGGGCTACGATGTATACGGCGGTGAAAAATTTTTGGTCATGTTCAAAATTTTCTCACGGATTTCAATTCCGTATTGATATCCGAATTGACCCGGTTCGAACCGCATTGACTCTCACTGACCCGCTGCAACCCGCAGCCTAAAACCGTATGGACCCTGGACCGCATTTGCCTTCATGCAACGGATGATGACAAGGTTTACGGTACGGGTCTAAGCGGGTTGACACGGGTCGATAGGGGTCGAAAAGGATTCAGTTAAGGATTCATTAAGCGGATTTTTATACGGTTCGATTCGGGTCAACACTGGTCTCTACGGCTCGAACCGGGTCGATACGGTTTTAATTCCTTATGGACCCGGTATGAAATCCGGCCGTGTGTGACTCTAGCGTAAGCGCACTCACTTTTCGATGTATACCAACCGGGAGTTCGTCCTAATTCACTGTCGAAAAAATTCCATAATTTGGGACCATTGTGATTAAAAGTATTCTGTAACATTAAGTAACCTAGTTTTCGGTATATGAAACATATCACTCTGTCGTGTGGGATATCTATGTATTTCTTTATTTTTCTTAAATAAAAACTCCAAAACTTCAGGCAAAACACAATTATTCAAATTACACCCATAAATACATCTTAAAATTATTTTTTGAACATCCAATAACTTATCAATATTCGTCCTAGCTGAGCTTCCCCACGCTAATATTCCATAGTTTAGATACGGCAAAACCATAGTTGAATATAGCACCAGTAATATCTAATCGAAAAAAAACTGCTTTGATTTATAAATAACACCTGCATTTCTCGAAATCAGTTTATTCAAATAAACGAGGTGAGTGTTTCAATTGAAATGATCGTCAATAAAAAGCCACAAAAATTTTGGTATCTTTGGTACGAATTTATGAAGGGGTCTGGGACATTCTATTTTATTTACAGGTGTGAGCCCTATAGGGTCACTTGACTCGCAGTCGGATGGTTGGGACATCGTTGACTCTTGATCCATCCCAACCAACACACATCACACACACACACGCACACACAAACACAAACAAACAAACGATAAAACGATAAAAAGAAACAACAAACAAACAAACAAACAAAGTTGACCAATAGGCCCTACGGGAACTTCTTGATTCATGAGACAACACTCAGCGGAGGATAGATTGAAATGAATGTACCTGAAGTGAAATCAAAACGTGACAAGGAAATAATCATTCGCGACCCACATTGCATCCACATTATATACACAGTGCAGCTCTTCGGGTTCGTAGTCATTAAAAGGGAATTTACCTAAAATATGCACGCGGATTCATTGAATGCAGAGATATTTGTGGTAAACACTTTAAGTACAGTTTGAGGAAAATCAGACAATCCATTCAGGAGTTTGGAATTTGATGTTTAGGTTAAATCCATGTAACATAAGACGACTAAAACGACAGTCGTGATGTCGACAGGGCAACATGACGACTTTCACAGAACGTAATTATTAAACCAAAAGAACAATAATGTCATTGCTTCTACTTCTCATGGACATCAGTTAGGGTTAATATTATTCACCCTGCCTTCTGAATATATCTCATTTTCGGTGTTTTGCGTCGTAACTACCTTCCTACCATATCATCACAATTGTAAGTGGTCTCCCAGCGATAACAAAACACCTATTTAACCATAACATTAGAATATATAATTTTGATTGTCAGATTTTCATCAAACTTCACCAATGTGTACTTCAAATATGATTTTCTGTGTAACACTGAATTCAGTAGTCCAGTAGACGGTGTCATAGACCATGTACATAATTATTTGTTCTACAATGGTACTGAAGCAAATTTAGCTTGGTTGCCACCTTGGCAACCTTGGGCATTTTTTTTTTTAATCAGCCTAATTAGCAAAATGACGTAATTAGCATATTTATGTAAGATATGTATAGGGCCTATACTTCTAATCTTACATGAAATCCTAGCTAATCTTACATGAAATGTACATGAAATATGATAACATGGGAAATACATTTCAAGGGTTTTCTGTAGCGAGGAATCCATTGATAACACGATTTTTAAATTTCAAATGTGTGTTTTCTCGTCGTAATTAGAGTAATGCGTTAATTTGCCTTTGCACAATAGTGAAGTAGATGGTAATGACTTATATACCATGTATATGACCTAAAAATGTCGTTTAGCAAAAAGTTCTGTTGTTGTTGTGGTTGATTCATAATCATTATTCTAGAGGCATAAATGAAAGCAAGAGAATATTCATCAAAAGGGTGAAGGTTGAAGTTTGAATTTTCTTCAATTTGTCTCCCTGCTACCGTCTTGTCCGCATTGGACTATTATACTTAACATAACAATGTCGGAATCTCGGAGCTTGGGTATATATTCCAAGTTCATAGTGTCACTGCCGGCAACCAGGGACAGCCTGGTGGTAGTGTCGCTGCCCGGAAAGCAGAAGATGACATGTTCGAATCCCGTGGTTCTTTTTTCCGACATGTTTGTTAAATTACTGATCAGCAGTTGCGATCATACACATTTCATTATTATATAGAGGGGGACAAACTTGAAGAAAATTCACACCTCAATCTTCACACCTTCGACTAATATTCTCTTGCTTTCAATAAAACTGTTTCTAGACTAAACCGTCTACAGTAATGATTTGTTGGGAAGAATAGCGATAACTCCTTATATTTTAGGCTTTAGTGCACTTTTTTAATGGTTAAGATGATTTGTGATACAACTGACGTACACATATGCATAAATGTGACAACTCGAACACTTTTAAATCTCTGCTCCAGTTATGGTAAACAGTGTTTAATCTTAATCCAGGAAGCTTTGATATTGCCAATTTTGATACAGGAAACCTGGAAACACGCAAAATACAGTTTTGTTTAATATAAGGGTTATATATAACGAGGAATTCATTTGAAACACAAGTTTATAATTTCAAATTATGTAAGTACCTTCAATATCATAATTAGCATGTGTACAAAAGTGAAGTACAGTAGATAGCATGTAATCCATCACATAACAGAGGCTGCTCATCGCAATATGTATGTATACTTTTTTTTCTGTATGTTGTATTATATCCAAAAATGTGTGTGTGTGTGGGTGATATGTATATTTGCACACGCCATGAATGTAGTGCCCTTTTCGCAATATTGTTCTATACATGAAGCCATGTTTTGATATCACTGGCAGTGGCACAACTTCATTTTGTGTTTTTGTTTGTATTGATCATGATGAAGGTCTTTATGGCCAGAAGGTTGAGAACAAAAAGGTAAGAGGAGGAAGCGAAGGAATACTATTCTGTCTTTTGCCTATAATGTCTCCACCACCTGGAAGTTTAGCACAAATGTATGTACATGTGTATATACAATGTATATACATATAAATATATATATATATATATATATATATATATATATATATATATATATATATATATATATATATATATTGTATACATACCAATATACCTGTATATACACATATTATATACTAACTCACTGTCTGTTAAAGTGGAAATTTTCGCGGTGTTGAAATTTTTGTGCATTTCGCACAATCAGAAGCCAGCACGAAAATAAAATATTTTGTGTGCCATATGTTCAAGTAGTTGATGTTTTGATTCTGTGGGATTCAGCCAAGTCTAGCGAAAATATCCACTTTTACACTATACATTGTATGTAAATAAATAAATGATTATATATGTATATATATATATATATATATATATATATATATATATATATATATATATATATATATATATATATATAAATATATATAATACCTGTATATATATATATATATTAAATATATATATGTATAAAACACCATTTCCAGCCAAAGGGGATATACAGAATAAATGGTACATGTAGTTTGGTGAAATTTTGATATTTAAAGCATCATCTATCTATATTTGTGCATACATAGACATACATTTCATGTTTAAACACGTACACACACATACACATACATGTATATCCTTGTTATCAAGTGTTTCATAATCATCCTTCATTCAAAAAGCACATCAAGCTGTTCCAGGTTGTCTGCAAACTTGACAGGGGAAGGGTCTCTCAATGTAGTCTCTTTCGGAGACTCCAGAAGTAAAATTTATTCATATACATGTATGTAAGGTTAATGTGCTTATACATGTATATGTTGTTTGTGTATGTATGTGAGTGTGTGCTCATGTGCCAAATTTTGTGTCAGCTATAGGGTACAGAAACAAGAGAATCTTGAGGTTAGTTTTTAAATAAGGCCCATTGCCCTCTCATTAACCCCTTCACTAGATAACTTTGTTTGTTTGCTTGTTTGTTTGTTTTTGTCACATTGTCATTTATACAGTACATGTACTTGTCAAATCATTATCACATTTTTATGTATGCTGTTTTGGAAAGTGAAAATAGAGGAATTGCATGAAATGAATTGAGTTCCTAAAAGAATAGAGAGAGTGTATGACCTAACTGGTCAGATGGGACTGGAAAAAATATACACCCATCGAATACTTTTTTTTTCTTTTTTTTTTTAAATTTTCAGCCACACAGAGAGAATCAAATCAGCACTCTTTCAAACAAAACGGAAACATGTCCTCTAGCTCAGTAAAACAAAGATGACATAGTACAGATGACGATGCACAGCACTAAGTCCCGTAGCACACATGGTCACTTTTTTTTCTTTATTTGCAATAAAAACCTCTCACCTTACAAATTTTATAAAAATATAAGGTTTCTTCATGGTCATATCATCATGAGCTTCTGCTTGCCTTTAATTCTCACTGGTTGATGACAAGACTCATTTGAAATGCATTCCTGAGGAACTGGCCTAAAACTGTCCCTATCTTCAATTTGTATGGATGATTGCATAGAATAGGATTTATAAGAGCACCATTGATTCAATTCACACCTTTGCATGCCCGATCATGTGGCATTTTATGATACACTAATATACATATTGATTATATTTAGGCAAGATAACAAATATCCTGTGACATACAAACTTTGAATGTAATACCTTTCAAACATACATATAAAAAGAGGAAGTTTGGAGGAAAAGACTCCAACTAGGCAAGTTTTAAGGCAGCTGACAACTGGTTGGTGAAAAGACAGACATTCATTACAGATACTACAGCTAAAGCTATTTCTGTCTCCCTAGCTAGCGTTCATTACAGGTCTTATTTCACTCATAATCTCATGACATCAATACTATCCAAGCACCTCTGACAATTCACACAATTTGAACTAAAGGAATTGATTCAGATACATTTGTGGAATACTGGCAATTGAGCACATAATCTATCCCATGAAGTACCTTAAGCTGAAGTGCACTTGAAAAACAGACCTCACATGAAAATCAAGAGTTGCATTGAGATGTGTTTTTTAAGTCAGTAAAAATAAATGGACGATTCCAGACTCCGCAGCAGCTCTCACAAAACATGGTCATATCTTGTATTGCTATTGCTATTTGTAAGATTGCAGAGGGAAAGGAGAGCTCTGCTTTGAAGTCTGCGACAATATACAATACTGAGATCAGAGCTACGGGATTACTTCAACCCAACAGAACCCATAAACACCATTTATTGGCACTTGTAAAAAAAAAAAAAAAAAGAAGGTTTGGAAGATAAGAGAGAACTGGTCATGGAAGCTGCTTTGGAGTCACATCCTTGGCGGTGTTTCAATCAATTAGCTACAACATAATCAGTTCAGAAACTAGACAGGTGTTTTATGAAAAGCACACAGGTCCCATCTCCAGGCCAAACTCTTGATTTGCAAGTCCTACTTCACCAGGAGCAAAATCAATGATGGGCAGTCTCGTTGTCTTCTTGGTTTCATATTCATAGACGGACGTCCCAACTGCTGAAGACGGCGTCTGCAAAGAATAGATGAGATAAGAGATGCACATCATATTATGTTTCAACGAGGGGACACGTATCAAGCTTCTCTACAAGTGTTTGACTTGAACATTAAATAAGAGACATGCATGTACAGTAAATAAATTGAACTTTTCCTTGTAATTCCACTTTTCTACACATTTTACCATCCTAAGTTTTAATAAACCCATGAAAAACAAGATACATAACACACACATGCATAAATGAGAATTTCATGTAACTTCCTTGGTACAGTGCATTCCCTACTTTGACAAATAAAGGTAACAACCACAAGATTGAGGTCTCAAAGTTATCACCAATTCATCTTATACTGTAAAAGTGAATATTTTCGCGTGATTAATTTTTTTGTGCTTGGCGGGGTTAGAAGAGTTTCGTGTGTTTTTAATTCCGTGGAATCAAGACACCAACTACTGGAACATATGGCAAGTTAAATATTTGTGTGCTTTTATTTTTGGCACTAGTTTCTGGTTGCGTGAAATGCGCGAAAATTTCAACACTGTGAAAATTTCCACTTTTACGGTACGTTTCACTGTTTGGCTGTAACAAATGTTCAATATAACAAAAGAGAAATGCTTGTCCCGAAGACTTTTTATAATGCGAGTCACCTGCACCTATGATTTAAATGCTCTACCATGGTGAGATGCAATCATATTTCATGGGAAAATATGTTAGTGGGCCATTATTAAGCTTCAGGTTAGAGGGGGTGTTTCATAACGATGAGAATCAAAGTTCACGCCAGAGATAATAAAATTGGAATAAAGAATGAAAGAAAACTGAACACAATATGATGTACTTACTGAACATCCATCTTGAACTATCCTGTAGCCAAATTTGCTGTTTGCATCATCAATCAACTCCACCTCTGAGCTAGTAAGGAAGGTTGGGTTGCCCACTACATTCTTGCAGAAGTATGTGACAGTCTGGCGGGCAGTGGTAGATAGAAGCCTCAGGAATGTCATTTGAGTGGGCTCATCAACGTAGCTGAATCTGGATCCATTACCCATGCTGGAGAAGTAAGCCCGCTTCATTGGTCCAGTATACCACGTTTCAGTGGATACCTGTCAACAAGATGATGAAAAACAGTTATCTGCTGTCTTAAAATCATCAAACATGCACTTACTATGATAAACAAATAACAGGTCTTGATATAAGCATCTCAATATCATGATGGTATTCATGTACATGTACATGAGACCTTTTGTTGACACTTCTTTTTTTTTCTCTCTCCTTCTTTCTTCTTTTTCTTCTTCCTTTGATGAAGTAGCAAAATACATATCTTGATGCTTCTGGCTTTCTTTTTAAAATTTGTGTGTTCACTGAGTTTGGTTTGATGCACCTTTACACCCTTGAGAATGAAAAGCAGACATACCACTTCTCCCTGAGGAGATACACATGTAGCCTTGGTTTCAGCCTCACAGTAGACCTGGATAGCATCCTCCTTGCAGCCCAGGTTCGGATCAACCCAGTAGTATCCTAAGGCAGGGAGATCCATTTGTGAACATTTTAAAATTACAGCATAAAACATGGATATAAAAGGGGGCGTGGGGAAATCAGCCCGGCCTGTTTAGGGTTAAGGCATTCCATTACCAGCATTTATTATCCCTAATCCCTTAACAAGTACATTTGTATATTAAATTTCAGTACTCAACGCATGAACGACTGACCTAAGCCTTTAAAATTTCGCTGCTTTCAAGATTCATTTCACCTCAGTCATGTGCAGCATTCAAAGAATGAGCATTATTTAGTGATATGGGCTTACTCAATCTAATTAATTATTTCAGGTGATTTCATGCAACACACTTTCTACACGATACAAAAGATAACCATGGGTGATTATCATTCAAACAGAACCACACAAATTTCTTTGTGGTTCTTGGATAGTGTCTGCACAACCAGTGCTGGTTTGATTTGACTGAGAGGACATTAAGCAGCATTGATTTTTTTATCAAACCTTAAGTTTTGATAAACTCACCGCTCTCAGCATCCACATGGTTCAAGAAGATATCTCTGCAGGATCGGGCAGGGTTCTCCTGGCTCTTGCCTTGTGGCTCCTTGATCATGTTGATCTGCTTGCTAAGAGCACCAATAGTGGCCAGCAGCTCCTCATCATTGATCTTTACAGCATCATTCTTGTTGTTATCTCTGTACTGTAGGCAACAGGAAAACCGGAGATATTATAAACTCTCACCTAGTTCATTGATCCAATGGGGGTACTGTAACATTGTGTGCTAGACAGTTAAGAGTATAAAGGGGTACCTCAATTCTGATACTGTATATTGTAAATCAATAGAACATGAAATATCACATTGCTTGCCTACATATGTGTACTTGTTAAAGTTTGCCAGCTATCTAGGCTGTCTCCATTAACCCATCGAGGACGGACTGATTTTGCTACACCACGCAATTCCCATAGAAACCTGCCCGAGTATACTCGGACTCGTCCTCAATGGGTTATAGATGCAAATAGAGAGAAATCATGCAGTATCTCAATACATAAAGCCAAAACTTGTGTAATCAAACATTAGCCCTGCATTACAATCTCACTCTCACTACATGTATTTATTCAGTATCTCTTTGTATTATCTTTTACATATACATTTATCATTATTGAGGTGAATAGATCAGTCAATCTTATTTCACGCCTTCTTGATAGGATCAGCCAAACCCTGAACAAGATTTCCCCCTGCCCAACCTCCCCCTGCCCAACCCTCCCCCCCCCCCCCATGCCATGGTAAAATGAAAGCTTAACATACTTTTCCATTCCTCTTTAACTCTTTATGTGCCATGGTAAAAACCCCCTGTGTGCCACAGTATTCTGAGACATCAACTTTTTAAAGATAATATAAAGTTTTGGTACCTCAAAAGTTTCCCTGAATTTCCTTGTCTTAGCTTTTAAAAAACATTGTTTTTTTTTCAAATCGATGTAACTTTTAAAGATTCTTGTTATATTTGGATCTGTAGTGAGCAAAGTTGTAGAGAAAATGCTAAGCTTTACTTTGTCGTAAATTGTAAGACAAATCTGTTATTTCTTTTCTTTCATGTGACCAGGAACTACATTTATGTAAAAAGACATGACTTATGCACGCAGAATAGTGAGAGAAACTTAGAATTTACACACAAATTCAGTAGGAAACACCACTTGCTAGTCAATCCCCACATAAAATGCAAGCTCTGTGTGAGATGAACGAAATTGTGAGAAATGCTTTCATTGTACTGCGACATTTGGCGATTTATCAATCGGTTTGGGCAGGTTCGTGCATTTGAGCAGAATATGCGAAGTTGGCACACTGTCGACTGAGTCAGGCGTGCGAACGTGGCACATAAAGAGTTAACATGTACCTTGCATTATGTGATAACTGAATATCAAGCTGTGTTCCCAAAAGATTTTTCAAGTAAATTGCACTTTTTTTTCTCTCTTTTTTTTTTTTTCAAATCACGATTATGTGTGCAGAGGTCCTACCTCAGAGACCAGGACAATAATGTAGATACCTCTCATTTGAATGGAAAATAGTTCTAGATTTTTAGTTAAATAAATAGATAGATATTGATTGCTCATGACATACGAAGTATAAACACTTTGATAAAATGTTACATTGTTTTTAGCCCTAAAACTGCCAAGGGGGGTGGGTGGGTTCATTACAAGAAACAATCAGCTTTCATAAATGGGCTTAAGTTTCTTGGAAGCCAGGTCTACTTACAGCATATCCATATGGGTTGCCCTTGCCGCCAGACTGGTAAGCAGGGTATCTGATGCCATAGGAGCCCTGGGCCACTCCTGGAGGTCCTGGAGGTCCTGGAGGTCCTGGGGGACCAGCAGGTCCTTGACCACCAGACTCTCCACGTGGTCCACGTGGTCCTTCAGGTCCATCAAAGCCACGGGGTCCAGGAGGTCCATCATTACCATTTGATCCACGAAGACCAGGAAGTCCCTATTTGGAGAAAATCATTTGAAAACCACATCAAGATTGGTGTATCACAGGAAGTTGGTCTTGCTGCATATGAATAGATGTCAGTGGGATGGTATAGTTTTGGTTAAGACCTAATTTAATATTCTAACAATTTTTTTTTGTGAGTTGACGAGAAACCTCTTATGAAATTTGAAAGAACATGTAATTCCAAGAGGAATTCACCATCTACTTGATAAGAACTGGTTACGAAATGGCTGAAATATTCAAAACAGAGCGATGCTAATAAAAGGTGGGACCCACCTTTTATTACAATAGTTTTGTTTTACTTTGTTTTTAGATGTCTCAGCCATCCCAACACCAATTTTCATCAAATAAACTTTGAATTCCTCTTAAAATGGTATGCTCTATACTATTTCATAAGTGGTTTCTTGGTATCTCACAACAAGAGACCCACGGGTCTAGCGCTCTTTGAGTATCGCAAGTTCACCTATCACGCAGTCAATAATCTAAATTATTCACAGCTCTACTAAAATTTGACCAGGCATTCTCAAGTAGAAGATGAAAATGTACAATAAAAAAAAAAGGGCCCAAATTTTTTTAAGATTCCTTAATTTGGGGAGATTGGGGCCCCCTGGGGCCCCCTGGGTGGGGCATGGTGCCCATTTTGATAAAATGAGATCCTGACCCCCTAGGGATGCTACCTGCCAAGTTTGATGAAAATCCATCATGAGGTTTTCAGGAAGAAGATGAAAATGTACAATTCAGGCCCCCATTTGGACCTTCCCCCCCCCCCCCCCCTCCCCCTAGAGGGGCACCTATGGATCTGCTATGAACAAACTAGAAACTACAGTCATTAATGTACTCACTCATAGTATTATCTTAGCTCTGGGTGGGGCATGGTGCCCGTTTTAACAAATTGAGATCCTAACCCCCTAGGGATGCTACCTGCCAAGTTTGGTGAAAATGGGTCATGGGGTTCTCAAGAAGAAGATGAAAATGTACAATTTAGGCCCCATTAGGACCACTCCCCACCCCCCTCCCCTGGGTCCCAAGGGGGGCACCCCTGATTCTGCCATGAACAAACATGAAACTACAGTCATCAATGTACTAACTCATAGTATGAACGTAGCTCTATCACTTCTGGTTCTAGAGAAGAAGATTTTTACAGATTCCTTAATTTTGGGGGGTTTGGGCCCCCCCTGGGGGCCCCATGGGTGGGGCATGGTGCCCATTTTAACAAATTGAGTTCCTAACCCCCTAGGGATGCTACCTGCCAAGTTTGATGGAAATCGGTCTTGGGGTTTTCAAGAAGAAGATGAAAATGTAAAAAGTTTACGCACGACGCACGACGCACGACGCACGCCGTACGCCGGACGCCGGACGAAGGGCGAGCGCAACAAAAAGCTAATAAGCTAAAAAGTTAAAAGCCAAATCCTCATCCTCACCAATACACTACCATCCCCTTCATCTCTGCGACAAGTGGTGTGCATATAGGTTCTATATTATTTTTTGTTTTGTCACCATATCTTCATGAAGATTTTAAACAAATTTTACTGCTCAGTGTAATGTCTACCTTCCATATATAAGTACAGGATTTTGTTAGAGTCTACGTGGGGACGTGGAACTAACCCTGGCTCCTTGAGGTCCAGTCTCTCCAGGTGCACCAGCCTCTCCTGCAGATCCAGGGGGACCTTGAAGTCCAGGCATTCCAGGAACTCCTTGGTGTCCCTTGTGTCCAGCAGGTCCAGTTTCACCACGCTCACCAGCAGGTCCAGCAGGTCCAGCAGGGCCCTAAAAATCATACAAGTAAATTCCAAATCACTGACTATAGAGCACACAGAGAGCTTTAGCATCTCAAGCTCAGTATGTAAGTACTGGCAGTTCATTCATTTCACAAGAGGCAATAAAAAAGATATCTACTTGAGACATGTAAGACAGGATGAGATGCAGCAATAATACAGTACAATTAACCATGTCTGCTCTATTTCATTCTTTCATTCAAATTTTTCAAAAATGTACACTTAGCCAACCCCCAAATTGTCATCTAAAACACTATATGCATCTACATAATGTGTGTGTGTGTGTGTGTGTACATATTCATTGTACATTTATAAGTTACATTGTATATGTAAACAGAATGACATAAATATTTTCAGTAATCCCACTATTTGCATATTAGATGAAAAACTTACAGCAGGGCCAGTAGCACCACGAGCACCGGTAGGACCTTGAGGTCCTGGGGCTCCAGCAGCTCCAGTCTCTCCACGGGGTCCAGCTGCTCCTGCGGGTCCAGGAGCTCCCTGAATGAGTCAAATGAAACTAGCTGGTTAGAAACTTTAACCCCCACAATTTTCCATTGATCGTATTAAACGACAAAAATTCAATGTTTCTGACACTGAAGTCTAAAACATGATGTTATTCCTGGTTGAATAACTTCAGAATAGTGATCAGTTAGATATATCAGGATTTGAGCCTCTGGCATAATTGCGTTTAAATAAAAAACTAAAAATTCCTAAATTTTATGCACAAACTAAGTTGCGATGTTATGACATGCTCACTTTGTCATTTGCATTTTCATATTGACCATTCAAGAACTGTTTCCAGAAAATTTGGTGAAACTTCAAAAGTAATAACTCTGTTATTTTTCATCTGATTTCAATCAAAATGTTAACATTGAACTCGTAATATTTTACTCATTCGTATCAGACTTAACTTATATTTGGACTGGACTTCCCCTTTAATACGAAGGTGCAATTAGTCAAGCTATTTCAACTTACAAGAGGTCCAGGGGCTCCAGGAGAGCCATTAGCTCCTGCTGCACCAGTGTCTCCCTTCTCTCCTCGAGGTCCTTGTGGTCCGGGAGCACCATCATTTCCATCACTTCCCTAAAAGACAAGGGAAAAAAATTGGTAGAAAGGGTAAACTAAGGGTCAGACCAGAATGTATACAGAAGACAAACAGGCGTACAGCCATAGGTTTACACCACTGTAGAATACAAATGCATGGTACAAATAACATGTCACAGGAGATAAATTTCAGTACTTCAAGTTTTGTTTTGTTTTTTCCAAGACCTTGTAGAACTTTCTACAATTATAAGGGAAGTTCTTTCTTCAAGTTGACAGGAAATTCTGAAAAGAAAATGTACTGCATTAATCACTTGCAAACTTCTTTCTTATAAGGAAATACTTTTTAAATAGGTTAGGCGAGTCCATTTTAAAGGAGTAAAACACCATTTTACAGCTTAAAATCTGCTCTTTCCGGATCTGCCCTTACTAGAAAATTTATGTCTGGCGACCTTTTGTGGCTTTGTAGTACAGGGCCACAAATGATAACATGTTCACAGCAGCTTCTTAACTGCAAGCAATTTACTGCAAACAGTATTAGAGTGAATGGTAGAGGGAAAAGGAGGGTGGGCTACTTACAGGCAGGCCGTTCTCTCCAGCAGGTCCAGGGTTTCCAGGTGCTCCAACTGATCCTTGTGATCCCCTCTCTCCAGACTTTCCAGGTGGTCCTCGGCTTCCACTTTCACCCTGTCAAATTAGGGGAACATTAAATAAACCTCTTACCTGGAGGCAAGTCTTGACAACAATCTCACATATATTATTCACAATCATATACAACTTGCTAAGTCATGCTAAATCTTATGATACTCTTATCTTTTAAAACCAAGTTCAGTATGTTGGTTGAAAGACAATATGAACCTTTGTATTAATCAATGTATAGTGAATGAAATGACTTGCACATAGTGGTGGAACAATTACATACTTTTTGGTAGATCATCACAATTTGCATCATTCAGTGTTTTCCCTTTATTCAATTTTATTCAATGTTTGATACTTACAGGGGCACCAGGGGGTCCAGGGGGTCCACGGGGTCCAATAGCTCCAGCAAGACCAAGGATACCTGAGGGGCCTGGTGGTCCAGGAGGTCCAGCGGGTCCAGCAGGTCCCTATTAAGTACAAAGAAAACATTTTTGAATGGGCGAATGGTTTCACATTTAGTCTCAATATATCAATGTCCATGTATAGGTATACTGTAAGCACGTCTAATTAGAACTTATTTGGGTCAAGGACTTTCTCGTGCCTTTGACAGCAATTCATGATTTTTCATCATTGCAGTCCTTATTCATTAGAATCAACTTACCTCGGGTCCTTTATTGTAGAGTACATTGTACATATGTTGAACTACTTCTAGTAACCTGATGGTGTTTATTAAATAAGACAAGCAATAGATATTCAGACAACACAGCTCAGGATGAGGCAAGAAAAATAAAACACCGCACTGATAGGACATGTGACTTATTTCAAGTGAGAAAGAAGTATGACACATACGGTGGATCCATCATTTCCTTTGTCTCCACGATCTCCTGGGGGTCCAGTGGCTCCAGAAAGACCAGCCTGTCCTGGAGGTCCAGTGTTTCCTGGCTCTCCACGGGCACCAGGTTGGCCAGGGCTGCCTGCACTACCAGCGGGTCCAGTGGGTCCAGGTGGTCCCTATGGTCACAGAGGGTAGAAGAATGCATGAAATAAAAATTCTAAGATTAAGAGACACAACATTCCTGTGTGTGCAAACATGCATGCAACAACACTGCTAGCTGAATCTATTAGTTTGCTTCGAGTCCCCCCTCCCAAATGGCAGACAGTCAAATGCAATATTTGGATCAGAGCCTGATAAAGCTAAGGTGTCCCAATGTCAATTTCCCAATGTCAATTTCCCAATTCCAAAGATGTGGCTAGTTGTGTTGATACTTTTTGAAAGAAACTAAAGCACAAGTACAGTTTGTATAAATGTGGACTGGGTATAAGCTGCAATGAAGTAGTAGAACACATCAGTGAGAGTTTAGGGAAAATAAGATGATCGATTCAAAGTTATGAATTGTTAACAGTTTTGGTGGCGTGATCACTAGATAGGAGACCAAACATCCACACTTCATGACGTCATTATTGACAATCAGCAATATAAAAAGTAAAAAGAAAACTCAGCAATAGATACTAAGTATGCAATGAAACAAAAAATATGCTTCAAAATAGGAAGTGTTAATTTTGTAACATGTTTGACCATGCTTAGCTCTGGTCCTGAAAATACTACACATAGCAAAGCAATACTATAATCTACATATCATAGAAGGGAGGGGAATAAAAATTACATAATACTGCTATCATAAGCAGATCTGAACTTTGACTGCAAACCCGTCCCACTCTCAACCCCCCCCCCCCAAAAAAAAAAAAAAAAAAAAATGAAGTAAATAAGTAAAAATAGCAAAATTATTGTAAACCTGCAAGTATGAATTACATAATTGTTCACATCTGTGATATACTACAAGGAGAGGGAAACTGTGCAAAGAATAGTATTGTGTGAGTATTTGAGCAGGTAAGTGTTCCGATGTGTGGTTCATTACAACTTACATCACACATCACAAAATATAATTAAAGCCTTTATTCGTATGATCTGCAGTATTCTCTTTAGTGGGAAACATCCCAGACTCACATTTCTGTTCTGTTACTAGTGTCAATATTCAAAGGTCTCTAGTCTTGAGAGTGAATGCATAACACAGAAAGATAGAGTTCTTTTAGGAAGATGTAATTCGTTGACAAACCTGTGCTCCTGGTGCTCCAACATTTCCAATAGGTCCAGGGGGTCCAGAAGCTCCCTGAACAGACAAGTAAAAAAAAGAAAAAGAAAAAAAAGAGTGCATTAATATAATATTCACTGACCTCTATTTCTTAAAAGCATAGAAGGGGACATGCTTAATTTTCCTTGATAATAAACAAAATAAATTTAATTTCAGATAACAAACTATAGACTTAGAAGGGCAGATGGACATGAAATAAATCAAGAGAAAAAGAGCTCAAATAATTTAAGGGGGGAAAGTATTGTTTCAGTATTGTCCATTCATCTACATACTAAACTGAGTGAAGTTTGTATTTTAAGTGCTACAATAATAATGTACTGAAATTTCATGATGCCATCAAAGACAATCACACACAACATTCTTTTTGCCTTGAAAAGAAATCAGTGACAAGGTGTGCTGTTTCTGTTAGATAGTAATGACTGGCTACTGACCTGTGGTCCAGTTTCTCCACGTTCTCCTTGTGGGCCAGCAGCTCCAACAGGTCCCTAACATCAGACGGAAGGAATTGAATGGTTAAGAATTGTGAAGGGTACATTCACATCAGATAATTCTAGTCATGCTGAGGTTAAAGGCAATGTAGCATCAAAGGCAACACTCTAAAGACAATCTGATCCCTTACCCTATGATGAAAAAACAACAAAAAGCTCATAATTAAACACTGAGTGAGAAAGGCAATGGGACAGTTAAAATCATATTGAGGGACTCACAGTAATAACTGCTTGAGATTATACAAAGCCAGTAGGTTGACCCTATACAAGAGTGTTAAAGCAAGCATGCTCTATTTGGAAGTTTGTTTATCCTTAAGTAAATAACACACAGTGCCTCAACGTTTGAAATATCTCTCAAGCATTGCATGACAAGATTAAACCTAGCACACAGAAGAGGTTAATGTGAAATATACCTGTTGGCCTGGGTCTCCAGTGGGTCCAGCTGGTCCTGGAGGTCCAGTCTCTCCCCTAGCTCCTGATGGTCCAACATCTCCAGCTGGTCCTGGGTTTCCAGGGCGGCCCTGCAAGATGACAGGAGATTATCAGAGTGCCACAGCTGCCAACATTCCCATATCAAAATCAGGGAGATTCCAGTGAGTAATAGGGGAGTATTTGTGTAAGATAAAAAACAAACACACAATAATTGTATTCAGAATTCAAAGGAACATCTTACTCTCAAAGGCCAAGAATATAAAACTCAGAAATAATCAGTATTTCACGGATACTTTTGTATCTTGCACAGTCACTGACATAAACATTTACTGTACTGATAACAAACACAAACCATTCATTAACAAAAAGAGAGATTGATGATATATTGTTTTCCCACTTATCAAACAGAAATAATTTCATGAGTTCCCATCAATCCAGTCTTCCTTTACCTCTCAAGGAGCGTCACATTTCTCACAATACCCTTCTTGGATTTTTGTTCATACGATACACAGAGAGCACGTTCTTTAATACCCACAGCAGAAAATAAATAAGTCTCACAATTTCAAAGGAAGTAGGTAGATTTCTAAGTGACTTACAGGAGGTCCAGCAAATCCTTGGGATCCAGAAGCTCCCTGTGGTCCTTGGTCACCCTGTGATCAAAGATAGTCAGACACAAAAACAATTAAAATATCTAGACAAGAAACATTTATCACAGTTGCAACTCATTCAATCTTGACAAGGCCAAAAATTTATGGTTATGTTCCCTTACATTCATATGGTGCATTTTTTTAACTCTACAAAACGAAAAAAAATCAACAAAGTAATCATGAAGAATTTTTTTTTTTTTTTTTTTACTTTAGTCAAAGTGTTTTAACAACTGATGTCTTTCTCACAACTAGTGACTGCTGAACTTGTAAGAATGTAGGTTTCACATGAGCATTGAAGTTTAAACAGACTTAAAAGGTTTGGTGAACATGAATTATCATCATTTATGTCTATCCAGGGTATACTCACAGGATCTCCACGCTGTCCTGGGGCTCCGGGTGGTCCAGGTTCACCATTGTCTCCCTGTGAATCAGATCATATCAAAATAGGACAGCCATCAAGATGCTTGCAACAAATATACTTAGTCATGAATATTACAAAATGAAATGAGGAGCAAATATATATATATATATATATATATATATATATATATATATATATATATATATATATATATATATATATATATATACATATATACATACATACATACATATATATACATCACATGCAAGTTCTTCAAACTATATTTCAGTTGATGCTTAGTCCAATAAGTTCATCACTACGATAACCCTTGGCTTTCTGATTTTGTTATGTATAGCTTGCAATTATCAATACAACCTAGTTTTTCTTCTTGAATTCAATGCAGGCAAATAAATAACTTTCAACGACATGAATTTTGCACTAAATGTGAAATAGACTCTGAGATATCTGAGGAGGCAAAACAATCAGAATCTTCTTGTGGCAGCTAGAGAAGTGCTGGGTAAGGATCTTGTCTAGTGTTGGTCATACCTGCACTGCAGAGTCAAACTCAGCATTGGATCAGGTGTTATAAATGGGTGATATATCCTTGTTGATCACACCTCGTTGTGTAGAGATATAAAAGCAGGGAGTATGTTTTGTCAAAAAAAAAAAAAAAAAAAAAAAAATTAATTAAATACTCACCCTTTCTCCAGCAAGTCCAGCAGGTCCACTAGGTCCCATTGGTCCAACAGGGCCCTGGAAATGAGAGGGGGGGGGGGGGGGATGACAAAAAATGATAAAAAGAAATAATTTGGCAATAGAGCATTCCTTATTCCTGAGAGCTCTCATGCAAACACTGTGGTGTGATTTCAACAAGTTTTCTTTCTGTTTCTCTACAAAATCTAATGAGGACTACCCATGAGAGCACAAATCTAAAATGTTCCAACTTCATTTTTCCTGTGGCATCAATTAATCAATTTGGTGTTTCTAATGCTGTCCTATAGCAGAAGCATTATGATCACAGTCAATTTAAATAATGATCTTCAGTACATTATGATGCAGTGGAGCAGTAGAGAGGATAAGAGAGAGACTTAAGCTGACAGTAAGAGGAGTTATCTCACCCTCTGTCCCTCGGCTCCAGGAGGTCCATCAGGTCCAGGGCTTCCAGAAGGTCCCTGTCAGAAATGCAATGTCAGGAAAGTAAAGACAGTGACAGCAAATAATTTCAAATATGGCAAACTGTTCTTCAGAGATGTATACAGTTGAACCTCTCGTATCCGGACAAGTCGGGACCGGGGCTCGTCCGGATAAGGGATTTGGCCGGATACGAGAGACTCAATGCTTTATACATGTAGAGTCTACATATACATACACATGTACTGATGTAGCCCATTGTAGTACCACATGTAGCAATGTGTATACTGCAACCTTTTCATTGTTACACACAGTAACAGACCCCAAAATAGAGGTTCGTGTTTGCAAGAATGAAATCATTTTCTTTTATAAATTCTTGGGATGATTTACCTAAATAATTATTAAGAAATGTATCCATTGGGAATCCCCCTTTCCTCCCGTAATTATTAAAAAAAGATTAAAAAAATCACGGTGAGATTGCGTCCGGATAATAGAGAGATCCGGATAAAGGGAGGCTGGATAATAGAGGTTCAACTGTATCATGATTTTTCTTGAAAAGTAATATCCTGCTATGCTATGACCCTTGAACACCAGTTAGCTTTGTTTTATAGGGAAACCCAGTGAAATAAAATGATGAACGATAAGCTGTACTTCATACACACAATTTAAAGCACATAACATACTTTATGCAGGGATGCCAACCTCTGTAAACAGTTTTGCAGTATGATAAGCACAAGGCATATTAATGGTAAAACAGTATTTTCACCTTGCCTGTAATAAACGCGTGTTAATACATTTTGGGTAAAACTACTATTTTCCATGATACCTGCAGTATTTTAGGGGGAAAAATTAGGAAAAAAAAAATTATGATAAGTAACAGTTGGCATCTCTGTGTAAACCTTAGGAATATAGAAATACAGATCATTGACAAACGAGAAACCTTTGTCCAGTGGAATAGTTAGAGGAATTTTAACTTCATTCGTTTAAGACTACATGTATCATATCCTTATAAATCTTTATTATAACCTTCTCTTTAATGCTTCTAACTTCTTTCAAGAAAATGCACACTAGTATTCAGGAATCTTTTTTTAAAGAGTTCTGTATACTTTTAAAAATGTGCATTGAATTTTCTCACGTAAAGGTTCATTACTTACAGGAGGTCCACGAGCACCTGGAGGTCCAGAGGGTCCAAGTTCACCAGGAGGTCCCTATAATGAAGCAGGAAAGTCATAACACAGTCAAACTAACTAACCTTCTGTTTCAGTGGCATACAAATAAACAAAAAATAGTTCAAACCTGCAGTTTTCTCAGAAATGGATTTGAGATGCATTTGGAATTGGTGTATGGTTTGCAATAACAGAAAGGTCAAGACAGTTTTTAAATAATAATAATACTAATAATACTTTGATACTGTTATATTAGAGGGTGTTGCCACAACTATTACTGTAGTGTTGCCAGGTATCCATTCTACAGCTGGGTCGAGAGGGATATAGCATTTTGATATACCATGTACTTAGAGTTAATCTTCAACTCACAAATGATGACATATCTAACATAAATTGGATTCAGCATGAAAAAGAACACATGTTACACACACCTGAAGTCCAACATTGCCAGGGGGGCCAGGTTCTCCTTTCTGGCCTGGGGGTCCCTGTGATGAGAGACAGAAATATATGAACATTGAACATATGAACATTGATATGGGTAACTGTTGTTTAGGACAATTTTCATGTACCAGTCAATCCTATTATTTCAATGTAAACACATACCGACTAATATTGTATATTTCAAATGTATGTTAGTATCAGGCAATTTAACAAGTGCTGCATAATTTGCTAGGGGAAAAAAATGACAGTGATTGAATTTTGTATTTCACCTAGTATTGACTCTGATTTCAGGAGTTTTTCATCACATTTAAACAACTTGAGTTTTTAGTTTGTCCCCATTCTAGAATGTGCCAAGTCCTAATTAGACACGTGAGCGTGTACTGCTGCTGCTATGAAACTTACAGTTGCTCCATCATTTCCTGCACGTCCACTGATTCCACGCCTTCCCTGAGGTCCAGTCAAACCTTGAGGTCCACGCTCACCGGGTGGTCCACGTTCACCCTAGAAGGAATGAAACTATAAGTTAACAAAGTGGCCAAGTCCAACATACTCCACTCCAAATAATTCTGTCTTCACAAGTGAGTATAATGCCCTCTCTCTTCTTAACAGTCCTTATTCTTCAGGTTGGTCCACATGACGTTCACTAATTGCACTGCCATGACTGGCTATCAACTAAGAAAAAAAGAAAAAAAGAAATCTAACCCTAACTAGGCAGGGGGGGCCACCCCTTGACGTTTTGCACGTGCGATGTATCGCTATCGCGAAAAGCTATCGCTGCGACGTTTCATGTCGTTCTTCTTTTGAGTCTCCCGCATCTTTTGACATCAAATTTGCAATGCCTGGGCGTGCGGTTCCGAAGTTGCGCATAAATATGTACGTGCAAGTCAGACCAAAAATTGCTCAAAAACGTGAATTCGTGTACAATTTCAATGCAAACTGTGCTTATAGGCAAATTTCATAAAAGCATGATTATTTTGGGATTTTATTGATTAAAATCAATTAATAACATATTTTCTTGTTCAGAACAATGTCACGGACAAATTTCATCGAAAAAACAATGCAAAACATGAAGTAAAAAAAAAGAAGAATTACATAAGAAATTCAAGAAACAATAAAATACTTAAGAAATTTTTTCTGATGGCACAATTTTTTTCTCTTGCATTAGCTAAGGACACTAAAAAGAATATTAACACAAAAAAGGTGCCTGTTTTGAGCTTTATTTAGTAATTTATACCAAATTGTCTGATTTCATGCATTATCATGCATAAATTAGCATAATTTAGCATAAGTGATAATTTTTTTGAAAATTAACTTCATGGTACTTTAGATTACATCATAAGCAATGTGTGTGCCAATTTTCGTTGACGGGCGAGATCTGGAGGGGGGCCTGAGAGGCCCCCCCCCCCCCCCCCCAGCTCTATCATCTACCTAAATAGCCCGGCCTAGTTAGGGTTAAAATACCCTCGCAAGATTACTGAATCTACCTCATGGCTAAGCTAGAAAGCAAGGAAAGAGGCTTCTTGCTGTGCAAAAAGCAGAGTTGACAATATTCATCAACACTCACACGAGGTCCAGATGGTCCTTGGGGTCCAGTCTCTCCAGCAGGTCCAGTGTCTCCCTGTGCACCAGCCTCACCAGAAGGTCCAGGTGGTCCAGGTGGTCCCATTGATCCTGCAGGACCTTGTGGTCCTTGATTACCCCTGTCTCCAGCGGCTCCTTGTGGGCCAGGAGGTCCAGCAACTCCAGGCTCTCCACGTTTGCCAGGCTCTCCCTGTCAGAATCACCATGAAGGGTGGTGTAAATATACAAGAGGTGTTGCACTTATTTAAAATCCTGTTATGGTTTCTAATTGACCAAAATTTTGTCCAAATCATGCATAAATCCACAGTTGAATATGTTACAATGCCTCCAGCATCCTTCGGGAAGAGGCATAAAAATATTACAAATTTCTTTATGGCAAATCCTATTGCCGATAGAAGCTCTAAATTCTTTCACTTGGAAAATCAAACATTTGGGGTTAATTGTACATGGGTTTATACTGTTATTTGCACACACCACTACAGTATAGAGAGCATAAGCCACTCTGGCACACTCCAACACAGCACATACATGTAGTCTGAGATTCAGTCAAAGAAGTGTTGAGTACTTACAGTTAATCCTGGCGCACCAGGAGCTCCACGTTGGCCATCCTCACCGCGCTCTCCCTGTTGACAGAAACCAAAGTAGAATGTCATTCATACCTTCGCGATTTTATCATTGCATCACACTATCTAAAGATCATTTACAGTTTCTAACAATGAAAGACAACAATCTATGATGTTCTCAATATCCTTATAACACGTCATTTAAATAGATGGTACAGTATCAGTGGTATTGAGAATTGGACTTTAAACTTTTTGCGAGGTATCAAGAAAACACTTATGAAATAGTACAGAGCATACCATTTTAAGAGGAATTCAAAGTTTATTTGATGAAATTCGGGTTCGGAATGACAGAAACATCTAAAAACAAAGTAAAACAAAGCGATCATAATAAAATGTGGGTCCCATACTTTGTTAAAATCACTCTGTTTTGGATATCTCGGCCATTTCAAAACAAATTTTCATCAAATAAACGTTGAATTCCTCATAGAATTACATGCTCTTTCATGTTTCATAAGAGGTTTCTCATTATCTCACCAAAAAATGTTAGAAACCTGAAATTAGGTCTCCACCAAAACTATACTATCCCCTTGGTACCGTTTACCATTGGGAGCAACGATTTCAAAAATGTTTGAGATATCATACATGTATTTGATGCATATGTGTGGGTCAGTTGTATCACAAAACATCCTATCATGTAAAAATTTTACAATAAAGTCTAAATTATAAGGAGATAAGACTATTTTTCTCAATAAACCATAATTGAGATGGTTAAGTATAGAAATATTTGTATTATAACTATTGCTCACCTTTGTATGTTTAACAATACTTAACATTCATTATACTGATTAAAATTTTTACACTGGTTGTTTCTATCCCTAACTCACTTTCTAGAAATTTTGTGAAGAACTGAAGCTGGGTTTTTGTTTCATCTGCAAATGGTAAATAATGCCTTTAACAACATGTCCACACCTGTTCAAGTTTACACAAATCTGAAAACCCCTTTTCTGTCTCACAAAAAGCCTCTCAGCTGCAAGTTGACTGCAATGAGACATACACACAATAGTTTCCCTTATTCATTTTGCACTTTCTCGTTCAAACTGGAAGTTAATATTTCATATTCCTTGTCATAAATCAGGACTTAATTTAACCGATGATAAACTGTGGGTCCAGTGAAAAAAGAAATATTGTGAAACAGCAGGCTTTTTAGTCAGCAAACCAGATATTGAACTTACACGTGCACCAGCAGGTCCGGGCAGTCCAACCAAACCTGGCAGACCACGTCGACCCTATGAGAAAGAAAGAACAAGTAGGTACAATGATAAATTAAAGTAAATAACGTCAGGATTGTCAAAGCACTCTTTCTATTTTGAAAACTTACTTGAACATGAAAGAAAAATGAAAGGTGCAGGTGTTTCTTCAAGGGACCCTCAGATTGTTCTGTTCAAAGTAAACATTATGCATATTTCCTTCCTCAGTTATCCCAATTTTTTTACCAAAGTGCAACAATGATCCATTTTTTTTTCATGAAAAAAGATCATTTACCTTATCACAACTTTTCATGTGTTGAAATACAAGGTCTTCTACTAAATAATTTTCTTATTAGCGATAGTAAATCGTTGTCACTTGGGTCTGGAGCTCAAATTGTTTTACAGAAGCTGCTGTGATAGTTCCTACAAGAGAAATGTTGAACACATTCGAAAGTGTTTTCAATACATTGTTACGGAAGTGAAGACACCACAAGCTTGAAATCTGACGCATTGATGGAGGATGAGACAAAGGATTCTAGCTAGGGCAGTGAGGGAGATCTAAAAAGGTTCTTCACTTACTTCAGCACCAGCAGGTCCAGTTGCACCTGGCTCTCCAGGAGCACCCTGTGAGACAGAAGATGACAAAAAAAACATGTATCAGCATGGATGTAGAATTATCATACCTCAACAATGTCACTATTCTTTCCTTCAGAGATGACTTTATGGAACACTTGTTAGTCCATGAACAGTGTAGTTTTTTCCTCAGTTACTCAGCAAAAAGTTATGTGCAGGAAGCATTCTCTTTGAAGACTTAAAATTCTAATAAGAAGTTTATAGAGTAGTGTTGAAATTTTAAATGGTGTACAAGAGTGAAAACTAAACTCACAGCAGGTCCTGGCTTTCCATCACGTCCTTGCTTTCCTGGTGGTCCGGTCAGTCCCTGTAGATATACAAACATAACAAATCATGCATTTATACTTTAAATTCATCTTACACCCCATTGAAAATCAAACAGCAAAAACATCTTTATTTCTCACAAGAAGTAAGGGCCAAAATTAAAGGTCCTGTTTACTTTTGGGAGAAGTGATTTAAAAAATGTTCCAGATATCACATTTGATGCATATATGTAGGTCTGTTGCATCATAAATCATAAAACATCTTACCATATTAAATTTTTGTAACAAAGCCTAAAGGAGATTTCAGTTTTTTTTCTCAATACACCGTAAATGTAGATGGTTTAGTCTGGAAATACTTTTATTACAACTATTGTTCACATTTGGTGTATTTAACAATACCTAACATCGATTATACGGACTCAAATTTTTACGGTGGTTATTTCTATCAATAACTCACATTTTGGAACTATTTTAAAGCTCTAATGCTGGGTTTTTGTTTAATCTGCAAATGGTAAATTATGCCTTTAAGATCACAAAGAAGGAGCACTAGAATGTTCCCCATTACAAAGTAACGGCCACCTACTTAATTGCATCTCAATACATTTGTTTTACTTGAGTCTAGTTGGCATACACTTGGTACATTTCATTTCAATACATTTGTTTTACTTGAGAGTCTAGTTGGCATACACTTGGTACCTTTCCTTTATTTATAAGAAAAACAAGCAATGAAATCCATCTCCAATTAAAAACTTGAAATTGATGAAACTTATTTCTGCCAACTGAAATCTCATTGTTCACCACACAAGTTATTAGCCTAGGACAGTATTGCCTACTCTTTGTCTCATTGTCACACCGACAAGTATGGAGAATCTGAGTAATGTTCAGTGCTTACCCTCTGTCCTGGCATTCCTGGTTCTCCTGGTCTGCCTGGCTCACCAGCAGCTCCCTTAGCTCCACCTGCTCCACGTTCTCCACTCAGTCCACGGTCTCCCTTAGGTCCAGGAGCTCCTGGTGCTCCAGAGATACCAGGAGGTCCCATTGGTCCCTGTACACAACAGATAGGGACAGAAACTGATTTAGTAGGCACAAGACATGGGAGGATGGAGACACTGCTCATCTTACATTCAAAGGATACAGGAAAAATCCCCCCCCCCTGAAATCATTACTGGTGGATTAGACATTAGCTATATATATATATATATAGTTTGATCATGTAATGCTGCATGTTTTCATAATTTGATCAATTACAATTTGGTTCTGATCATCCATTCATGTGTCACAGCACCCAAACCATATATAACTACCTTGAAGACCTAATTTTCCTTTTCTCTATACTGCAAGATGTAACATCCTACTCTGATGTACAAATGTCCTATTCCTAAAAAATGAAAAAAAGATATGCTTCAATTCACATTCAACTGACATCTTAGACCGAGTAAGTATCATATACTTCAGCCCAGTAAGCATTTATACAAGTACAGTTAACCTCCAGTGAGTGTCTTTTCAACTTACACGTTCTCCTACAGCACCTGGAGGTCCAGCTGGTCCAACACTTCCACGTGGTCCCTGGAAGCAACAAATGAAGAGAAGGTTTCATTCACTGCATTCATTTCTACACCATACAATTGTGAGAGTGAGATTACAATGGCGCAACATGTTATCTAGTGGGAAGGATTAGTTCTTGATACCAATATACTTTTTATACATATGAAAACTGCTTCCTGTTACAAACCTCCTGACTTTATTCTGCTATCACATTATAAAATCCACCTCCATCTGAAGTAAAAAATAAATAAGGCTCAGATTATTTTTGCATTCTGAAGTATGATGCAATCAAAAGCTGGAAATGGTTTCTAATGCAATCCAAATTCTAAATATTTCTGCAGGGTCCTCTGGTGTTTTGATCAAAAGATGGACTGATCCTCTATACACTTTTTAGCAACTCTACAAACCAATCTTCATTATCAATAGACCAATTTGTAGAGATTGCAAAAAAAAAAGTTTTTGTTTGTTTGTTTGTTTTTTTTAAATCTATTTCAGCATCCTCTGTAGAAAGAGTCTAAATCAGATGGTCAGACTTACACGGTCTCCACTCTCTCCCTGAGGTCCTGGAGGTCCAGCAGGTCCAGTCTCACCCTGGAAAAAGATTATGTGTAATAAATACAGTATGAGTAATATCCATGAGTTGGTGGTATAATAAGGTTTGCTCCATACTTATGTCATTGTCTCAGCAATCTAAACTATTTGAAGTACACAAGGTAAATTTAGTCTGTACAGGCACTCAGTTGAAAGTTGTAAAAAAAGATTCTCTTATTTGGAGTCTAAAAATGTATCATTACATCATGAACAAGTGAGTTCTACGCACACACAATATATCTGAACAAGTTATAGTCTGTAGGTGAACTTTATGAAGTTAAGAGAAGTCCTCAACATACACGGGGTCCAATTGGTCCAGTCTCTCCTTGGGCTCCTGGGGCTCCAGCATTACCTTGGTCTCCCTTAGATCCAGCTGGGCCAGGGCTACCAGCAGGTCCCTAGTTGGGTGTGATAAAAACAAGGAAAAAAAAAGATGTTTACTATCGAAAAGTGTTCCACAAATCTTGTTATGGTATTGTTTACCACTTGTAGCAATGATTAAAAAAAAAAAAAATGTTCAAGTTATCACATTTGATGCATATTATGTAGGTCAGTTGTATCACAAAACATCTAACCATAAAAAATTGCAAAAATGCCTAAAATATGAGATATCACTATTTTTCTCAACAAACCATTAATGTAAATGGTTTATTCTAGAAACAATTTTATTATAAATATCATTCACATTTTGTATATTTAACAATTCATAACATAAAGAGGTTGTTTTTATCCGTAACTCGCATTTAGAACTATTTTGAAGCACTAAAGCTGGGTTTTTCTTTCATCTTAAGATGGTGAATACTGCCCTTTAACTTTTTTTTTTTGCCTATATAAAAAGATTTCATTATTGCCTCACCATCAACTCTTTGTTTGATTTCCATTTTGCCATAAAAAGTCGACCAGAAATATGAGTTGTGACTCTATCTACAAATCAAAAAAAAAAACCAACAACAACAACATAATGTTTCAGATAATGGCAATCGTATCTATAACTTGACTAAAAATTCTGTGAGGGATGATGCTTACTGGAGGTCCACGGGCACCAGGGAATCCGGGTGCTCCTTGAGCTCCTGGGGGTCCAGCTGATCCTTTGGCTCCATTAGATCCATCTCGGCCTGGGACTCCCTGCAGACATCAGACCAAATAAGAACAGTATAAGCAAGCCAAGTCATATAAGTGTTAATATTTCAATGCAAGGATTGATCCTGGGTTGATTTAGCATACAGTTGGTTTAGCAAACTTTGGGAATATCAAACATTAGTATTACATTTTATGCACTTCTCTCTTTTTCAAAGCATCATCTGGCCAAAGTATCTTATGAAACTAGCATGCATGTATACACAAATTACATAGTTGGTTGACTGTTTTGTTGTTGTTCTTTTGTTTTGTTTTGTTTTGTTTGGGGGGGGGGAGGGAAGAGAAGAGGGCATTGAATAAAGTGAGGTAGCTTACAGGGGGTCCAGTCTGTCCCTGTGCTCCCTCAGCTCCACGCTCTCCACGGGCTCCTTGAAGACCTGGGGCTCCACGTGCACCAGGTGATCCAGCATCTCCCTGATAATGAGAAGAGCATTTAAAGACAGTTATTTAATGTATTCATTCACAGTACGATAATAATCAGACGCCTCTCAAGATTCAAATCTAACTTAAAATTATTTTTTAAAAAAAAGAACACAAAAACAAAGGAACAAAAAAAATCACCTTAGCACCAGCAATTCCAGGCATACCAGGAACACCAGGAGGGCCAGTAGGGCCTGGGGGTCCTTGTGATCCAGTTGCACCATCAGCACCACGATCTCCCTGGCAAAGAAATGGGTGACAATGCATTCATCACTTAGTGCCTCACCATGAGACTTCTCTTTAAAAAGGGAAAAAGGGAGCACTTCAATACAAGTATCTTTGCTTTTTTGAACAATGATGAAGTTTTTGCTTTGGGTTTGAAACAGGATTACTGAAGATTTTATTACAACAAATGTTTAAGTTTACATGCATATGCACAGCAGTTCATGTTTCACCATCTTCTTGAAGATCTTCATGGTCCATGTTATATCACTGTCTCTAGATATGATTCTCTTCAAGTGAATAAGTTTCAATTCCTTAAAGATAATAAAAAGTTTTAGTACCTCAAAAGTTTCCCTGAATTTCCTTGTCTTGGTTTGTGTTTCAGGTTAAAGTACGTTGTCTGTGAGAATTACTCGCCCCAAAGTGCTCTCATGTCTTCGTAATCATGCAATAATGGTTTTGTACCAGAGCCGTCGTGGTACCGCGGCGAAAATTATAGTACAATGTATGTGTATTGTACGAAACCACTGACTGCGACCAGCACCGTGCAGCCCCATACGCATAGCTAACAGCGACCAGCAGCCCATACGCATAGCGTAATGGGGCTTCGCATCGTAGCATTCAGGATCATGAAAGAATTAGTATCGCAAGTAACAGTCAATTTAAAATCCAAAAATTTCTTCAATTTGAAGACTTACCAACTAAGTTGAAGTATTGAAAACAGGCTTCGGACAACGTTTGGTTCTGCCAATAGTCCCTTTCTGTTCGTATTGATGACTGAATGTGACTTGGTCGAGAGGACCTTGGGAGAGCTACATACACTGAATACTTCTGCCAGCGCATGCGCACACAAACATCTTATCCGTTCATGGATTTGAAATCTGAGTGCATGCATGTGATGTGTTCTCATGCACTGGCTGTAGTATTCAGTGTACGTAGTTCTCCCAAGGTCCTCACGACCGAGTCACATTCAGTCATCAATTCGAACAGAAAGGGACTATTGGCAGAACCAAACGTTGCCCTAAGCCTGTTTTCAATACTTCAACTTAATTGGTAAGTCTTCAAATTGAAGAAATTTTGGGATTTTCACTTGACATGTACCCGCGATACTAAATCTGTCATGATCCTGAATGCTACAATGCGAAGCCCGATTACGCTATGCGTATGGGGCTGCTGGTCGCAATGCGTATGGGGCTGCTGCTCGCAGTTAATTGCATGATTACTAAGACAAGAGAGCACTTTGGGGCGAGTAAGACTCAGTGTTGGTTATATGAAAGGTAATTTAACCTGAAACACAAACTAGGACAAAGAAATTCAGGGAAACTTTTGAGGTACCAAAACTTTTTACTATCTTAAATATCTGCAGGCAAGGCATTGATCGTGGGAAGACAAGTTACCTAGAGAGGACAGAAATATGGGTAAACCGAGTTACCTGTGGTCCAGCTGGTCCAGTTCGGCCACGCTCTCCTTGGGGTCCAGGAGCTCCCTACATCGCATAACACAATAAACAAAAAACTGAGTTCATCAAAGTTCACTCACTCACTCCTGTTAACAGTTATCTTTTCATCAAGTTTCATGTTGATCAGACCATAGAAACCTCTCTTTTCAAATTCATGAAATTCTTCCGTCGAGATGTTTTCATTGCAACTGATTGACAAATTGCCCTACATCGACGTAAATAAGCACTGAATTGATCAGTGTTTTAGTAGTAGCCATGATAAAAAATTTATCATGGCTACTACTAAAACACTGATCAATTCAGTGCTTATTTACGTCGATGTAGGGCAATTTGTCAATCAGTTGCAATGAAAACATCTCGACGGAAGAATTTCATGAATTTGAATAACAAAGCAGTACCCGCTGCATGCTATAAGGATTAGAACCAACACTTGCTGTCGGGCGAAAGCTCGGTGGTCTAGTGGAGATGACGCCTGTCCGGTGATCAGGAGGTCGTAGGTTCGAATCCTGCTCGAGTATGTACGCCCATGATTTTTTATCATGGCTACTACTAAAACACTGATCAATTCAGTGCTTATTTACGTCGATGTAGGGCAATTTGTCAATCAGTTGCAATGAAACCTCTCTTGTTCATAAGCCAAACTTCAATTCTGGCAATAACAGGTAATATCAATTTAAACTCATTTTGTCAACATTATTGACAAACTTACTTACAAGAGTTGTTTTATCTGTCCTTATAGGCCACAACCTATTTCTTGCTTTACTTTGCCACAGAGTTAGCATTTAAAAATTGTATCATGTATTACTATTAACATTTAATGAAATTCACATATCAGAACTGCATAGAAGGATTGTGCATTTCAAAGGCTTATTTTTTCCTTGAAATGTTCCTTGTCATATCAAAAGGCAAATGAGAGTTTCAAGAAATACTTACAGAGGGTCCAGGAGGGCCAGCAGCACCTGGGCTTCCATCACTTCCTCGCTCACCAGTCTCTCCCCTCTCTCCCTTCATTCCTGAGAGTCCAGGCAGACCCTACCATTATCAAAACACACAGAATCTTTCATGAGCATTGCCAACTTGCAAATCTTCTTCTTATTCCAAAAGGGAAAATGAAACACAGTTAAGACATGAGACACAGGACACTTTGGGAGCAATGATTTTGATGCATATGTGGAGGTCTGTTGTATCACAAAACATTCTATCATATAAAATTTTTGCAATAAAGCCTAAAATAAAAGGAGATATCACTACTTTTCTCATTAAACCTTAACTGTAGACAATTTAGTCTATTGTTCAAATTTTGTATACTTAACATCAATCATACTGGTTCAAATTTTTACATTGGTTGTTTCTATCCCTAACTCACATTTTAAGACTATTTTAAAGCACTAATGCTGGGTTTTTGCTTCATCTGCAAATGGTAAATTGTGATTCAAGTTTGCTACAAGACACACAATGAGACATATAAAGATGCTGTCCTCACTTCTGGTTTCGTGCCTAGGCACTCATCAGCATTTAGTAATTCAGCCAAACTTGACCTAGTTGTAGCTCATATATGCATGGTATGTTTATAACTGTTTACTTTCACAGTCGCAACAGAAATGGGATCCATATTCTGAAAAATTAGGGATCAAGCCAGGAATTTCTTTGCTGGAGTTAAGTGAAAATAGTATTACGGTGTCTGCTATAAGATAAACCAAATACACAACCATACAACTGAGCATTCATCATATAATTTTTCTTTAAATGAATCAGGCAGATCTCATGGTACAGTCTTAACACCAGTATAGCACGAACAAGAACTTCTTACCTGATGTCCCTTCATTCCTGGGGCTCCTGGTAAACCTGGGTTTCCTCGGGCACCCTAAATTAAAACATACAGACAGTAGTTGTGTCAATCCATTCCATACAGTCCTGTGGTGATATACCATGGTGTTGGAGAGGAGAAAATTGAAACTATTTCAATTTGGTCTATATTTCATAGTATCATTTGGTCTATACTCCAGAGTATCACTTGCTTACTATTCTCGATTTACTGAAGTGATAATAAACTAATTGGCATATTTCAGATCTTCTCCTAAATGGAATATGAGAAGTATGTACACTGTAAGTAATGGAAAAGTGTAATCAATTTCTCCCTAGTCAGATTTATGGGGAACATTATAATTTGGGATTTGGCACAAACTGGAGTTGAAGAACCAGCATTTGTGTAATACTCACTGGGGTTCCTGCTGGTCCACGCTGTCCGGCGGAACCGGGGGCTCCATCATCTCCCTGAAATAGCAATAACATATTTACATACCAAGTTAGGGTGGAATGGGAGTAACATCATTATAAGTGACCGTGCATCACAAAACGAACAAAATGTCGCACACATTGATTTTGTGTGAGGACTGAAAACTCTAATAACTTTTGAAAGGAAAATGCTACTGCTTTGAAAGTTGGTATTAATTATGGACAGGAAGTGTCATAAGGCATGCTCAATTTCACTTTAATTAGATAATCTCTTCATTGTTGTTACTCCGGTGGTTTACATCCTGTTTTTTGTCTCATTTGTAGCACAGCCAGCACGGCATGGTAAAGATTAATCGCTTGAATAGACACTGCACTTCAGAGCCTCTTTTCTCAGTTCACACTTTTACTGAGTATGTGCTTTCTTTCCAATATTTAGATAGGTTAGGAGAGTCCATTTTATCAGATTTATATATCATTTTACAGCTTAGAGTCTGATCTTTCAGAATATGCTCTTCACTAAAATTTCATGTCTGATGACTTTCTGATTGTTTTGTGATGCAGGGTCAGATAACATCTAAAATCTTTAATTCTCTTCATAATATCTATAACCTACATGAAGACCTTAAATGTAGGAATGACATTAATTTATGTAGGAACAAATTGCTGATTAAAGTATTAAGACATTTTTACATGAATTCTTCAGAAATCTTTGGCAGTCAGCATGAAGGGCAAACCATTCCAGATATTTGATCTCCACAGCTCTGGCATGACAATAAAATAAACCTCAAGGACTTATGTCTCCAGTTTAATTGAAGTATGTCTGACAGAGTAATGACAAGCTACTCACATCTGATCCAGGGCGTCCAGGTAAACCTGGGGGTCCAGGAGGTCCAGAATTTCCCTGTAAATGCAGATAAGGAGACGAGTCAATGGGTGTCTTTCAACTGAAGATTTACGTACCATTGTAAGGACATGTAAGTACTTATTGCAGTTCCATAAAGTTATATCTAAGAGAAACCTCTGTTTAACCCTATTTCAACTGGGGGGGGGGGGGGTCAAATTGACCCCCCCCCCTCGACGTTTCACGCCACGATTCCGCAACGCGCAAAAAGATTTTGCTGCGTCGTTTCATGACTTTTTTTCACTGAAGTCTCCCACATATTTTGAGACCAAATTTGCAACGTCCGGGTACACCGTTCTGAAGTTATGCAATGTTTTGCATATGCATGTCAACCTGAAATCTGCTCGAATTCATGATTTCGTGTGCAAATCCAATGCAAACTGTGTTTTTTTGTATAATTGATATAAATTAGATTATTTCAACTTTAAACCATTGAAATAAATCAATTCTAATGTATATAAGCTTGAAAAAGTGCCTCCAACAAATTTTGGCAAAAAAAAAGAAAACAAAAGATCGAAAAACAATAAAATACATGAGAAATTAACAAAACAATAAAAAACAAAAGAAAATAATTTTGATTGCGCTATTGTTTGATGTATCTTGAGGAACTGTGACACAAAAATTTAATAATCCTTCAGTCTTTTTTATGGAGTTATAGGTGAAAATATGAATCATGCGTCAATTTGCATAATTAATTTGTTAAAAAATATGAAATCAACATTTTTCTATTGTATATATGACCATGTAATCTTGTAGTTGACATCCGGCTCTACTGTTCAGGCGAAATTTTGCGGCGATCGCATGATCGGCGGCCGAGATCTGAAGGGGGGGTCAAATTGACCCCAACCCCCCCCCGTAAAAACTTGGTCTCAAATAGCCCAGTTAGAATAGGGTTAAGTTATGATGTCCTCTTAAAAAGTGGGCACGAATGCATTTGATATCATCATTCAGTTTAAATTATCCTGCAGTGAAGGGATATCTCAGCTACCACATCTCTTTCATCCATGAAAATCTCATCTCTTGTCTTCACACAAGACAAACAAAGTGTCATACATGTCTGCATTCACAGTCACACTGGTCTTCAATACATAGGCATTTACCAGTTACTTATCAACTGATTTACAGGAGGTCCAGATAAGCAAGAGAAGATGAAAATACTGAATAGCTTAAAAGTTGGGGCAGAAGAGTACAGGTATGCAGAGATAAGTGGAAATCCAGAAATCTCTTTAGTTGAGTTAGGCCAACTTACAGGAGATCCAGGTTCTCCAGCGGGTCCTGCAGGTCCAGTCAATCCCTGAGGTCCCTGTGGGTACAAGGCAAGGAAACTCCCAGACATGTCATACTTATTACAAAATGCAGCTGCAAAATTGACCTTACTACAAAAGCACACTCATGAATTCAAAATATTCAAGACTTCGCATAGTTCCCCTTCCAACTGAAATACAAGCATTGCTTGCGCTGGTGATATATGGGATTTAATCTGCCAGCGAACATAATCTTTTTAGTAACCATTAATTGACCTACTGTGTACAGGAACCTTGGGCATTTCAAATATCTTCATTTTAAAGAGTAGGTTTACTGCAATCAGTTTGTTCATTTGTGCTCTACAGACATCAAGGGGTACTGTACTTCACTGAATATTAAGATGATGATTTTTCTTTGTCATATTTAAGTGATTAAGTAATCAGTAATTACAAATGCAGTCTTACTGATGGCAATGAAAAGATCACAACATATGAAACATTTCTGTGCCAAAATTTTACACATTCCTACATGTAATGTAAACATATCAATTATCAGAGAGGTTAACACATACAAGGGACATTTCTCAAGAAGGTCTCAGACTCAAGAGGACAACAAATATTTGGCAACTTACTCTTGATCCTGGTGGTCCAGGTGGGCCACGGGGTCCGGGGTTGCCCTGTCAGAGGAGGCATACATTGTAAAATTGGAAATTACCCTGACTGTTGGGGATTATTTTCACTGTTCTTTCATAATCAGACTGCAATCAGAGAACACAACATCATTTGAGTAGTACAGGCATGCAAAAATACTTGTGTGCATGGATGAATACTATAGAATTTAGTCTTTCTATCAAAAATCTTCTTCCCTTTCAAATGAATAGAGCAGATATCAATTGAAAGGAAACATTATTGCATGTCAGTTTTACAAAACAATTTAATTTTATTCTTCAGTAGACATTTGACAAGAGTCTTAGTTATGTGTTATGACATCTCAAATAATATAAAACGATGGTACACTGTATATAAGCCAGTTCGGGGTTAGCTCATGGGCACATCGGTACAAATGACCTTTCTTCTTTCTCAGTTGATTAGGCACTCCACGAGTTTTCAAGCGAGAAAAGGTATTTCAGCTTACCCGACGTAACAATTTATGGAATTCATCAGTCATGTTCAAAGAAAGAATGAACTTGCGTAAACCAGGTGACCAGAATGATCCATCAATTAGCACTTTGGAAAGCATCCATTTCATTATTTCGCATTGAATGTATTAACAATCTTTTTCTATTGATATTGTCAAATACCGCATTTGCTGTCAGGTGGATGCGCTAGCAAGCACCACTCATAATGATCACTTGAATAATCATTACATCAAAGATGCTTATCTCAGTGAATAAAAAACCAACATGCTCTGCCGGTACTGATGACCTTTTTCTGCTCATGCTCAAAGTGGAACCCCGAACTGGCTTATTGTATTAAGAATGCTAAGAAATGAAAGAAGGAAAGATGTGAGCTTACAGCTGCCTGAGCCTGTGGATAAGCATAGCCTGGAAGCTGAGGTCCCTTGTACTGACTGGTCTGAGCAGAAGCAACGAGGGTACCAGCCTTGCCTGGTGGACCAGGGGGTCCAGGGGTACCTGGCAAACCGGGCATTCCATCCATACCAGGGAATCCCTACAACAGATTTAAAGAGAGGACAAATATAATCAGTTTTACATAAGACTCATGAGCAACATGCCAGTCAGTAGCTCTATCACATCTTCTACAACCAAAAGAAGATGACAAAATGCATATCACTACAATAATCTCCATGTAACAATTCAACCAACCTATGTTAACTGAGAAAATTGACCTCCCCTTGAACAAAAAATTACTGGGCTGCCATATCACATCAAAATTAGGGAGGAAAAAATAGCAATCGGGGAAAAAATGCAAGATGCATTAAATGTAATGGGCAAAATAGAATTTTCAAATTAGGGAGACTTTGTTTTTCTCATGTCCCTTTTGGAACAGATATTTATGTATTCAGAGAGACTTGTATGTCCGCAATATGAATATAAGATTACCCTTGGTCCTGGGGGTCCTTTGGGTCCAGAGTTTCCAGGTGGTCCTTGGGCACCCTGTACAGAGGGATAATAGTGGTGAGGAAATATAAGCTTACAGAACAGTTCCACCAATTACTTTATCTTCGCCTAAAATTTCTTTTTCTCTGCATCACTGCACTACTATGCCTTCAAATCTTGAAGTGTTGACTGACTGCTTAGCATTCATAACATTATATTTTTTTTTTCATCCATGTTAGCAAATATATACAGTTGTATCCTTTCTTTAATGTGGATATCCATTAGATTGAAATATCAAAACACACACACACACACACACAGAAATACTGGTAACTGAATCGGTATCAGTGATGACAACAACTTGTACCCACCTCGGGCTGTAAATGAATATTGATAATTATCACAAGTATAATTAATGTTTACACAATTATCACTGATACATCTTTGAACTTAAATTGTGATTATAACCATGATCATCCCTTCTCATTGTTAAAATCACTGAGCAGAAAAAAAAAAAATATTCAGAAGAAAAAAACAACACACACACACAAACATACACACAAACAAAGACTGTCAGCACACAAGTTCAGGATTATGTCAGTAAGACATACTTACAGATGGTCCTGGTGGGCCAACTGGTCCAGGAATACCAGGTGGGAAGTTCTGTTAAAGTGAAATTAATAACAAAGAGAGTTTGTAATTGGCTGGCAGTGAATCATGAAGAATTCAATCCAGTTTAATCTGTGACAAACTGAGGTAAGATCACGTTCTCAATCTTCTTTGAATCTTGTTTGCCTTCAATTAACTGTTTTAAATCATCCAAATGAAAATAGCAGTTGAATGATTTTTTTTCTTTCATGAAATTATTCATAGCATTTTGTGATAATTGATCACTCTTTTGGTAAAACCATCCTGTACACTGCATCAGATGTCAAGTGTCTATGGCCCATGGCCGCAATAGGGTGAAGTGCTTTCAGTCTTCCTCCAATCGTTCTAATACACTATGGGGCAATATCCATGAACATGAAGGCAAAGAAAATTTCCCACCCTTTGGTTCTACCTCTTGTTTGACACATCAGGCAAACTTCTATTAAAACTACGGTATACCACTCTCTTTAAGACATTGATTTTACTTACAGCACTGTTTATATCGGCCTCTCCAGGTTCTCCCTTTTGTCCCTTATCTCCTCTCGGCCCTTCTCCAGCCTGTAGATTATGGTGAAGGATCAGAAGCACACAAGATGTTAATCAAGAAAACATTCATATACGTCATTCAACAACTTGACTTTCAAAACAAACAGCAGCCAGAACACTTGCAAGTTGAAAGAGAAGATATTTCTGTTGATACATACACTGTATAAGACTTACATTTCAACTATCAACAAATTTTCAGAAATATTTTTTCTACACCGAATTTGGCACAGAAAAAAAAAAAATGTCTTTGGTACTCTAAGAGGTAGCACATTATAAATTATTGAGCATGTATCTTTCAAAATCAAAGTAAGGGCAGAGTTCAAACTTCAAAGTAAAAAAATAAAAGAAAGAAAGAAAAGTACTTGTCTACAGTTTCTAGGAATATAATAATCATGCTCTCTTGGATCTGGATCCTGGATCTCTTTGCCCACATGATTTGCAAATGCCAGTCTTCAGCTCAATCAAGTTAAACTTAATACACACACTCAATGGGAAAAATGCATTGTCAAATAATGACATACTAATGATCTGAAGAGACTGAGGCTGTCAGAATAGAGGTGCAACCATCTTGGTTTGAATTATTCATGATACTCTTTACTCTTTGAAAAAAAACAAAAACAAAAACAAAACATGCTACAAAATAAACAAGAAGTCTTTAAACCTCGACTATATTATGCTCCACTTCATATATATTCCTACTGGTCATTTACTGAGCACAAGAAAACAACCCATTTCAGAGTGTAGGAAAAAAAATTGACTTAAAACTTACTGTCAGCTGTGCACTGGCTAATGGTCCACAGAGGATTTGTGAGAGAGAAAAAGAAAAATCAAGAAAGTGTGACATTTTATATGGTTACTGACAGTCCGGAGTAGTTCATTCTCTCTCTCTGCCTTGCTTTTCAGAGACTGTTCTCATGAACAATCCCCGCTATCATGCATTACATTGTATAAGCATGCAGTTAACACTCTCTATTTGCTGAACCTGTAAAATTATGGCACAGAAGAAATTTCTCTGGGTAACTATGTAAAGGTGTGGGTGATATTGGAATTGACATGCAACAACTCCTTGTATGACAACATGCTGGGAACAGATGGATTGGGAAGAAGTTCACCCAGAGAATCCAGAGGGCTGGAAATTATTCCTCTTCTGGATCTTGTTGCCAAACCATGTTACACCCCACTTACTCTTTCTTGCACAATAGAGGCGTTCACAAGAGGTGAGAGAGTCGGGTCTAGAGCCCGTGAAAGTAAAACTGTCATCAGCCAACGATGACCGGTTGAGCTGCACACAGAGGTAGTTGGTAGCGGAACAATCTAGTGTTTCACGGTCTACATTTGTTCGTAGATCATAAAGGCCACTACGTGAGCCTGGGAAGATGGCCTGGCTGGACTGCCTTGGAGACAAGACTTGACTGGACAGGAGTTGTTTCTTTGTATCATCAGTCAGCCGTGGAGTGCTGGTCAAGTAGGCAGCAATTTGCCACATATTTTCCTGTGTGGCATCAGCACTCTCTGGGTTAGACTGGAGGGTGACACTGAAGACCACTTCATCACTGCCATCAGTCAGGCTCTGGCCGGACACAGACACACTAGTCTGATCAATCTCCACTCCTGAAATGAGCAGTAAAAGCCAAAATGGTAAGAAATCTTATTTTCAAGACTGTAACACAATTTTAGTATTGCTATTCATTTCACTGATAATTTAAAAACCATTGAGATGAGTGGTCAGAAAGTTCAGTAGTCAGCATCAAACAGAAATCTCCAACAATGACCAAGTAGTCATACCAGCTGCAGAGTGCTGGTACAGACTTCTGCCTTGGCCTTGTCAATATTATCTACCAAGAATAGGTGTTTGTTCCTTTAGTTGTGAAAAATGTCTTACCTTGATTAGTTACTGGAATGAATAATACAATTACTAGACCTTATTACACAAGGACAATCTCTCCCGAAACTAAAAGAACACCTTTACATAGCATGTACTCATAGTAAACAAAAAAAAAAAAAAAATCATTATTTAAGAGAGAAGCAGTGTTACGTATGTATTTCAACTGATATGTACCTGCACATCTGACTGTGAAGCATTCAGTGAGCACTCGGTCACGTGGCACACCAGATAGGTCAAAGCTGGGAACAGAGTTTGGATCTCTTTGTAGACGAGCGCAAATGTACTGGACTTGATCACAGGTCAATCCTGTCATGTCAAAAGACGTTTCCACAGTGCCAAACTGCATCAAATTGCCCCGGTTGAGAGGCACACTTCTCTGATAGGTGTTAAGGTTGTAGGCAGTCGTCTCGTGATATCTTGGTCCCTCCCCAAGAGGGTTGTTACTACCCCAGACAGCTAGTTCCCACAGATTGGTGCCACGCACAGATGTTGTATCATCAGCAGGGGCAGCTAGCATGCTGAACTGCAAAATGTTGTTGCGTCTATTGAGCACCACTGTCTGGTAGTTGGTATCAGGGATAGTCTCCAAGTCAACCAGTTTGACACCTGGAAGATAAAAAGCGTGCATTTACTTCTCTCAGCAAATACATTCTTCATTAAATGGTCCCAATTCATGTGCAAGTTACTAATAGAAGCCTTCAAAAATTACAATCTAATCAGATCCTGAGCATTTCATTCCACATACTTCACATCACAGGCACAAGACTGTTTGACATCTACCACAACCATCATGTTTTGATTTTGTTCATCTTCCATGTGTTTCATGTTTTTAGCACGCCTAGATTAATACATACATGTATATATATATATGTATATAATTTTTGTTCTTCTTCTTATGAACACACACACACACACACACACACACATCACAAATACATGGAAGATTTTTCAATACCTCGATCACATTCTGTGGATTTGCATCTGACCATGGTGTTTCCCCCAGAACTTGTAGTGAACTCAAATCCTGGCACGGGCCTCAAACTCTGAGCAAACTCCAAGCAGAGGTACCTGTAGCCACTCTCACAATTAATATCTGAGAGATCAAATCTTGTTCTGATGTTATTTATCCTCATCGTCTGTCCCCTCACGAGGTCTTTCCTTGCTTGGAAAGTGTTCAAGATCTGGAAAGCATTGTTGAGTCTTTGTCCGCGACCATCTTCATTTTGACTCCCAAAGATTCCTACTCTCCATAAGCGTCTGCCACTAATGCTTGAGGCAGTTTCAAGAGAGTCTACAGACAAGTCGATTTCCAGGGTGTCTGGCTGATCAGGGTTAGGGCGACTTGATGTGTACTCCCATTCCATGTCAGTCACAATGACTCCTGTGTGAATGGAGACACATCATCCTCTGTTTTTAGCATCTGGCCATGAGCAATGGATGACATAACTAATAAACCTATGGCAACTAGTCCACTTTAACTTGGGTTTTTTTTTTTCTAATTTCAATTTCAATTCAATTTTTATTTCATTTTTCGACAAGAACATGTAGACATGGCATTTTTTTTTTGTAACAGAAAATGAGGTGTGTTTAACTATGTAAGATGAAAAGAATGTACAATGATTGTAGCACCTTCAGTAATTATACATACTTCATAAAACTCAAGTGATTAGAAGTAAGTAAATAATATGCAAAATTCATAAATTGGAGGGACCCACTAAAAAGACAAAGCTTGCGGGATGGGCCCCCCTTAGAAGAAAATTTGTCTTCATTATAGTTTTTGCATTATTCTTCATTCTATTTTTTTTTAAATCTGACTGTAGCTTACCTCTGCAGGCATCCGCTGGTACAGGAAAGCAGCTTGTCAAAACATCATCACTGGGCTGAGTTGTCAGAGTGAAGTCATCAGATGCTTGTGGATTCTTGGAGAGAACTGTACAAATGAATGGTACTTGTGCACATGCTACACCTGTCATATCAAAATTGGCATCCAGATTAGTAAACTCCAAGGTATCTCCTGGTCTACGAAGATCCTGGTCCGCCTCATAAAAAGGCAGGATTTGTTCCTGGTAACCCACTCTTGTTCCTGATCCATCAGGAGTTTGGCTGCCATAGAAGCCAAGGCGCCAAAGCTGGTCTCCAGTGACAGTGCCGCCCTCTCTAGACGTTGACACAACAGTTGTCAGGAAGATCTGATTGACTGGTTCTCCCTCCTTCAGGCTGAAGGGCCGTGGAGTCGTCTCTTGATTGGTTATAATGACCCCTGGATGAATAAAAGAATAATCAGACAAGTCACTGATATTGTTCCTTTGAAACTTTCTGAAGATAACTGAAAACTCAGAAGCACTCATTATAATGTCACAACCCTTCACAAAAGCTATTTTCTTTCTTTCTTTTTACTTCACAAGACTAAATAAAGCACTTGAATCTTATACCTGTAGATTCTGTAGCACTGTACTTCTAAAATTTTAGGTATTGCAATGTCACGAGATCCAGCAAGAAGAAATTGAAGGGATACGAATAATCATGGGCAATGATACATACGTCAAGTTGATGCACAGGATGTACATCACAATGATGAAATCAAAGCTAATTCCATACCTCTGCACTCTCTCTGTTTGCATGACACCAGGGTGTCTCCACCTTGAAGAGTCCTGAAAGAGAATTCTGGATGTGGGTTGCTTGCTTTCATAAATTCTAGACACAGGAATTGATATGCACTGCTACAGCCCAGTTGGTCAATGTTAAAGGGCGTCTCAATGTTCCTGAAAGTAATAGGTCTCGGGGGCATCACTGTCCTGGCCTGGTTAAATGCATTTAAAATTTGAGGTTGGTAGCCAAGTCTGCTCCCCCTTCCATCAGCATTGGTGCTGCCAAATACTCCCAAGGTCCACAGCCTTTCACCATCAAGGTTGCGACTGTTTTCTGTGACATCAACAGTGGCAGCAATGGACAACATTTGGGGTGTGGATTCATCATAGCTCCAGTCAATCCCAGCAGCAATGACACCTATGTAGAAGACAAAAATATTCTCATCGTTAAGTAAATGAGACAATTAAATCAGATTTCTAATATTCTCTGCACTGGTACATGTAATATGAATGTTTCATGTTTTCTATTGAGTGAAGTCATATTTCCACAACATTAATGCCAATTTGGCAGTTTTTAACCCTAACTAGGCCGGGGGGGGGGCCTCCGAGGCCCCCCCCTCGACGTTCCGCGCGATGTATCGCTAACGCGAAAAGCTATCGCCGCGACGTTTCATGACTTTTTTCTTTCAAGTCTCCCGCATCTTTTGACACCAAATTTGCGATGCCCGGGCGCGCGGTTCCGAAGTTGCGCATAAATATGTATGTGCATGTCAGATCAAAAATTGCTCAAAAACGTGAATTCGTGTACAATTTCAATGCAAACTGTGCTTTCAGGCAAATTTCATAAAAGCATGATTATTTTGGGGTTTTATTGATTGAAATCAATTCATAACATATTTTCTTGTTCGGAACAATGTCGCGGACAAGTTTCATCGAAAAAACAATGAAAAACATAAAGTTGAAAAAACAAAGAAATACATAAGAAATTCAAAAAACAATAAAATACTTAAGAAATTTTTTCTAATGGCGCAATTTTTTTCTCTTATATTTGCTCAGGACACTAAAAAGAATATTTGCACAAAAAATGTGCTCATTTTGAGCTTTATTTAGTGATTTATACCAAATTGTTTGATTTCATGCATCATTATGCATAAATTAGCATAATTTAGCATAAATTATAATTTTTAAAAAATCTAACTTCGTGGTACTTTAGATTACATCACAGGCAATGTGTGTGCCAATTTTCATCGCGATTGCGCGGTCGACGGCCGAGATCTGGAGGGGGGGCCTGGGAGGCCCCCCCCCCCCCCCCCCCGGCTCTATGATCTACCTAAATAGCCCGGCCTAGTTAGGGTTAAGATATCATAGTCAATAATAAAGAAAGTTGACAATCAATAAAAGCTGTATCATTTTGCTGACCTTCCCAGAGTCGGGTAAAAAAATATCTCCACGTTTTGAAAAGTTATCTACAGGGCAGTTAATGTAAGTAAATACCTTGACATTGAGAACTCATATCTGAGCAGCCAATGAGGGAGGAATCATCGGGTGTTCCCTGCAGGTTGAAGCTCAAGGTTGCAGTTGGGTTGCGCCGCATCTGGAAACACAAGTAACTGGCGTCGTCACATGAAACGCCTTCCATATCCACATTCAGAAGGACTTCTTGAAAGTTGAGGTCTACTCCAGGCCTGAGAGGTAGAGCACTGTGGAATGGATTCAAAATATCTGTCTGGACAGATTGTCTGGGCCCATCACCATTTGAACTGCCACTGAGGAATGCATCGACCTGCCACAGTCTGTCACCAAATATAGGGGTTGACTCTGGGCTGGTTAGCGCTCGCAGGTCAACACTTAATCCATTCCTAGAAAGACCCTCGATGAGAACAGCATTAGATCCAAGTGTAGGTTGCAAGGCAGTGACTATGGCATCTGTGATTACAGAAAATGTCAAAAGTCATTAATACACTGCCGTTTTGTGGTAGTAATTATTTCAATTGAGAACATGAATAAACTAATTATTTTCATGTCAGTTTCACATAAATTTAAATGGGATTTGACTCAAACACTTTCTCAGCACTAATAATTTTTGAAGGAATTTACACAATGGAATTTAAGAAATAGTTACATTTTGCCACCTCACAATACAATCACAATCCAATGAAAGCAATATCTTACTTGAGTCACAGGACATCCTTTTACAAGATGTAATAGTGTCATCCTCAGTGTTGCCAATCTGAAAGGTGAAATCTGCTGAGGGATTGGTCCCTTTCTTGAAATCAATACAAAGGTACTGAAAGTCTGTACAGCCCACAGATCCCACATCAAATGTTGTTTGGACACCATCAAAGAAGAGAGGGTTGTCTCCATCCAAGGACATGCCTGCTTGTGTGGAGTCCAAGATTTGATCCTGGTAGTTAAATTTTTCCCCAGAGCCATCAGAATTTCTGCTTCCATAAATTCCCATCTCCCAAAGATTTCTTCCATTTATGTCTCGACTGTCTGATGATGGCAGCAGATTTGCAGTGATGGATATTGGTGTAGGCTGACCTGGAACAGTACCCACTGCTTCGTATGTCCAATCCATGTTTTTCAGAAGACGAACACCTAGGAGAGGGCAAGCAAAGCACTTCTTAATGCTAAAGTTTATTTCCCTCCTGAAGCAAGGCACACAAATTAATCACAATGCATCAATAGTCTCTTACTGAGATCATTCATATAAATCATCACGGGCTTGTAGAAGAGCAACAAAAGAGATAATGAAAGAGGGTCCATAAAAATCCAACTTGCTTTGGGAGGGATAAAGGTGACAGGCTTCATTTTTTTCCCCTCACAATGGTGGTATCAGTCACAACCAAACTTTTTGATTTGGAGGTTGTGATATAATCATCTCAGTTTCTAAAAGATCTCTACAAGGATCTTCACATTTCCCTTTTCAATCTCATGTTAAGAATGATCAATCATTTGCATCAAAATTATCTCATCAGTCTGGTAGTAATCAAGGACCATTACATAAAGGGAAAAGCAGGGCTAACATCATTCCACACCAAAATTAGGGTTTTCCCGAAAAGCTGGCCAGAGTTCTGTTTGAGGTAAAGTGAACACAAGCATGGGATTGCCCTTCATGTTTATTGGTGCAAAATTTCATACTCCCATCAGAACCTCTTTTGTCTGTTTTCTGCCACTCACAAAACATAAACTCACCATTACACTGAAGTCTTGAGCAGGACTTCACTGCGCTACGGTCTGGAATGACCTGGAGATTGAAGTCGACACTTGGATTCTGTCCTTTGGTCAACACTGTACAGACATAACCAGCCTCCTGACAGGAAGTCTGTGTGAGATCAATGTCCACAGTAACTGGTCCGAACTCTATTGGTGAGCCTGGGTTTAAGGCCTTCCCAGCCTGCCGTGCATTGAGGACCTGTGTTTGCATGTTGTACTGCAATGGAGAGCTTGGGTCTGGCGTGAGATACGAGGATAGTTGCCACAGATTTCTTCCTCTCTGAAGGGCTCGGGATTCAGCACTTGTCAAGACTGATGTGTCGATGTTGATAGAGTTCTGTGAACCCTCTGTCACTGATGCGCCACCAACAATGTTGGTTGTCATACCTCGAAGGACAACATCTGCAGATACAGGAGAATGGAAAATAGGCACTGGTTAATGTCAATCAGAACAGATAATCATGTCGGTAGGTTTGTTTTCCAGAGACCTGCCTCACTCTTAAAGGGAAGATAAACCCCAAGAACAATGTGGATTGAGTGAAAGCAGCAACATTAGTAGAACACATCAGTGAAAGTTTGAAGAAAATCGGACAATCGATGCAAAAGTTATGAATTTTTAAAGTTTTGGTGTTGGAACCGCTGGATGAGGAGACTACTAGAGGTTATGACGTATGAGTGGACTACAATATCAAGAAAATATAAAGAAAATACTACAAAAATCCATTTTTCATGAAAATTACAAATTCCATCAACTTGATATTGACATATGTTAAGGGTAGCAATTATTCCCCCTGCTTTCTGAAAGCGGTTGGTCCACTGCTCTTTCATAATTCTAGAAAAGTGAATTTTTGTTGAATATCCTTTATATTTTCTTTGTATTGTTGTCCACTCATACGTCATATCCTCTAGTAGTCTCCTCATCCAGCGGTTCCAACACCAAAACTTTAAAAATTCATAACTTTTGCATCGATTGTCCAATTTTTCTCAAACTTTCACTGATGTGTTCTACTAGTGTTGCTGCTTTCACTCAATCCACATTGCTCTTTGGGTTTACCTTCCCTTTAACTATTCCAGCAATAATTACCATTAGAGTTCTATTATGTACTACAAGTTTATCGTTTTGCCATCATAATGAAATACAACATTAAGAATATATAAGCTTCTTACCAGAGTTGCAGAGTAGCAGCTTGCAGTTCACCAGCTTGTTGCCGCCTCCTACTACTTCAAACACATAGGTGGGGTCAGAGTTCTGTGCTCTCGAGAACTCCAAACACAAGTAATGGTAGTCTCCACAGCCGATAGAACTGACATCAAACTGGGCAGGCACATTGTTGAAGGTCAGGGGAAATTGAGGATTCAAAGGTTTTCGACTGTTCTGTGCATCAAGAATCTGGGTTTGAGTGCCTATGGTTCCTGCTGAGCCATCATCAAGCTCACTGCCATAGAGTGACATTTGCCACAGACGATCTCCAGTGAGAGGTGAACTGTTCTCATCAAAGCGCACACTTGCCTGAATTGTAATTGGAGTCAGTTGGTTTGGTCTAACCTCATCAGCTCGAAAGTCCCAACTCAAGCCTCTGGCAAGTACACCTTCACAGAAGAAGATGAAGTTGGAAATGTCATGGATTACTAAAATCTATACAGAAATGTGAATACAATAATATTACAGATCCACTCCAGCTCTGTTTGATCAATTCATTAGCATATTATAATGCAAGTTGTACAGACCCACACACATTTATTGATTTGGTGCTTAATATTAATCTAATCACACACATAGTTGGGAAAAATTATGCCTTACTTCTTAACCTCAAATAATGTGGTGGTTTTTTTTACTGGCAGCATTCACATGTTAAGCAAGTCTTTGAGAATGTTAAGCAAGTAACTTCAAACAAGAGTCACAGAAAAGATAAAAAATTAAAGTACCTGAGCAAGAGACTGGTTCACAGCTGATCATATTCTGTTCCTCTGCAATGATTGTGAATTCAAGGCTTGATCCAGAATTTTTTCCCAACTGCAAACAAATGTAGCTGATATCCCGGCAGTTAACATCATCCATGCTGTAGTCAACGTACACATCACCAAAGTTGATAGTTCCACCAGGAGTGAGGTCCATGCTGCTCTGAGAACTTGTCAGAACTTGAGAGACTGGGTTGACTTTCTCGCCAATACCATCAGGACTTTGGCTACCAAATGCCGTGACTGACCACAAGCTTATTCCACTAACACCATTGGACTTCGGAGCACTAGTTGCACTCATCGATACAATGATCTCATTGCTAGTGGTGCCCTCAATCAGTGAGCCACTCTGGAAGTTGGTGTCAACTTGCAGTAGTTCAATAGCTGGTAAATAAGACAAATACAATAACATAAGAACAATGCTAAATGGGCTACACTCCACAATTGTCTCTATCTGTGATAATTCATGTGGAAAGGTTTTAGGTTGAACTCTTTCAATAGATTTTTATCATTTTATCATCAGGACAGATTGAGAAAGAACAAATAAAACTTAAATATCAAATGAGATAGCCATGATCTTGATAGTTATGATTTTGTTCGCAGGCTAAACCATGGACATGTTAGATACATCAGTGACAATATTTTCCAATGATGACCTGCTCTAGGAAGCTAGCAGTATTGGAAACAAGCAGGTAATGTCAAAAATTAGATACTCACTACTTGGGCAAGGAACTCTCTTGCAGCTAACTATTGAGTCTCCTCCATTGGTAGTTAGCAGTTTGAATGGTGGTTTAGGGTTGGCTCCGCGTCCAAACTGCAGACAAAGAAAGCCCTGGTGTAGACAGCCAATCCTGCTTAGATCCTTCTGGCTTTGAACATTGTTGAACTGTAGACTGGTGTCCCCTACACGCAAGTTTCTGCTAGCTTGCCTGTTGCCAAGGATGTTACCCTGAAGAATGCCAATAATGTCACCACGCCCAGACTCCACTGTATTGCCAAAGAGGGTCAGAGCCCACAAGTTCTTGCCAATCACGTCGGAGGACACCGATGTGAAATTTACTTCAGCATCAAGAAGAATTGGAATGGGAGCACCAAGTACAATGCCTTCCGGGGCCTGGTAGCTCCAGTTAAGGTCTGATGCTATGACACCTGCAGAATGTGTTGGTCAAAGAGGGAGAGAGCACTACTCATCATATATTTGGCATCATATGACACAAAGAAGCTGTTTCAGACAAAGTCAGTCAAGAGTCACTTGATGATGATGATGGAAAACGAACAAACTTATTATTTCTTTAACTACCTTTGTCTCAAACTCTATAATTAAAAAAAGAAATTGAACTTGTCCCCATGCATTATCAGCAAACATTCAAATATCTTTACTGTCCTTTAATACTTGGATACATTAAGCAAAGACAAGTCTTGTAAAAAAAAAAGTTTTTATGATTTGGTTTTCCTCTAATTTTTATTTCATTATTTTACTTTTTTAAGAGAGAATGGTTACATTCAGTATGCATGTCCAGAAATATGACAAAAGGAAAGTCTTCCTGAAACCTTTGACAAATTTGACAAGATTACCTTCACATGGGACTGGCACACAGGATATCCATGTGTTCTCATCTGCTGCCTGAAGAACAAACGCCACAGATGTGTCAGGATTCTTAGCAAATTCCACACAAATGTGTTTGATTCTGGCACATTCTAGAGATGTCATGTCGAAGTTCAGATCAATGTTGCCGAAGTTCAGGATCTCATTTGGTTGATATGGCTGGTTCTGCTGGTACCTGTCCAGAATTTGACTCATCTCACCAAAGCGAGGACCAAGCCCATCTGGTTCACTGCTTCCAAACAAGGACACTTCCCACAGGTTTTCTCCTTGTAGCCCAGGTCCTGTCAGTGTTGCAGCTAAGGAAAGGGTCAGTGGATTTTCAGGTCTTGCATCCAAGACCCTCCCGTCAACCAGTGAGAGATCCAGTTCGGTCAAGACAACATCTGTAAATAGAAAACATTACGACCAAACAGTGAAGAAAATATGAATTGCTCTTTTTTTTTTTTCATTCAAACAATTCAAAGATGTCATCTTGTCAATTTGTCATTTGTATACACATCATTGTAGCCATCACATACATAACAGTAAGTGAATATACATCTTATGGATTTGTTGGTTCCACATCAACATATGTCACTTGGTACTGGTTTTCATTTGAACAATGTCCTTACCTCACCAACAGATAAGAAATTAAGTTCATAAAAGGCTGCGATTCAATTCATGCCCTGTATGCCCTGTATTTTATATTTTCAGATGACCTTGATATTTTCAGACCTTTTAAACTATTGCCCCACAACAAGGAAACAACAGCAGAACACCTCTACTTATACTGCAACAAATAGCCAATGTTTATTCATTTTGTTTGACATCACACCTGTAAATGGGCCAATATCTAAGTGCTTTTTTTTTCTTTTCACATCAAGCACTCCTTACCATTCTCACATTGAAGCAGCTTGCAGCTTATGATAGAATCTGCACCACTTTCAGTGGCAAACTCAAAAGGTGGGTTTGGATAAGCTGTTTGTCCAAATTCCAAACACAAGTAGAGGAAAGCGCCACACCCAATGGAGCTCATATCAAAGGTTGTTCTGATGCCAGAGATATCCAGCATGTGTAGACCATCATCTGACCGTGGCCCCAGGCTAGTAGCAGCTTCATTTGGTCGAAGTATCTGTGTTTGTTCTCCAATCCTTTGCCCCATCCCACTGATGCTTCTACTCCCAAACAGTCCCACTTGCCATAGATTTCGGCCAGAGACTCTTGCCTCATTGTCCACAAAGGAGACCTGTGCATCGATGGTGACGGAACTGTCTTGGCCCAGAACAATGCTTGGTGCATCATAGGACCAAGTGAGAGATCTTGCCGTTGCCACTGTGAATAGGATTGTTACATAGAGATTTATAAGTCATGGCCCTGTCAAGGAGAAGGAATGTCCTGAAAAATAGTTCATTAAAATCTTGGCTGGAGACATTTTCTCAATAATCTGAGCAAGGCAATATCATCATGCTTCGCTGGGATACTAAATTTTTTGAAGTGGAACATTGTAATGACACTTTTTAAAGGAGATGGCTAGTAACTGATCAGTGGGAATCACTGGTAATGCTGGGGGATGATTGTTCCAATCCTTGTGGGATTCATTTAACAGTATATTATACATCTATTGTTGTGTGAAAATTATTTGCTTCAGAATGGTCTCATATTCAAGTAATGTGCAGTTTCATATTTCCAGGTTAGCATGCCTGTAGAGTGATGGGGCAATCTTTAACGGCCCATTAACCATCGCCTCGTCACAGCCATTTCATCAAGCTAAATTCAATTACTTCGAAAAATGGATTGAAAAAGGGATTCACAAGGCTATTGAATAGCTCCTACATGTACTGGATAAGAATATTGTTTCACAGTTTGGGTCAGAGGCATAAATATACAAGAACAATAGAATGTAGATGAGATCCCTTTTGATTCAAATGCTGTGAAAGAGTGCATACTTACAATAACTTCAAATTGTCATTTCCACTAGAACCACTTTCTACATCTTTATGCTTCTTTCTACTGCTTTGTGATCACAATGTTTTCTTTAGACTTACCTGCACATTGGTATGGCACACACTTGGTCAGCACTGCAGCATTGGGTACTGGTACCATACTGAATACTGTGGTTGCTTCCTGTGACTTGCCAAATGTAACACAGACATGCGAAACTTGCCTGCAGTCATAGTTTGTCATGTCTATGTCCATTGCAACTCTGCCCAATTCCATAGTTTTCGTAGGTTCCAGCATCTTATTCTGTTGTTCTTGAGTCAGAAGCTGTGAAGTTTGTGAGTATTTGCGACCAGTTCCTGCAGAGTTACTACTACCAAATGCAGTCATTGTCCATAAATTCCTTCCAGCCACTCCAACACCAGAGCCATTGACAGTGATGAACATTTCTATTGGATTGGAGGCTCTTCCGGCCACAAGATTTCCTCTGACTGGAGTAGCACCAACTGCCTCGATGTTTGCAACTGATTTTGAGAAAATATGAGATGATCAATACCAGCATTACAAAGGATACGAACTGTATCTACCAACATAAGGTGACCAGTTCAGTTCTTCCATACTTAACCAGTAATTTTTTAAGACTATCTAACTATCAACCCCATAAGCCATTTAACCATCAATATAAGTGTGATCAATCTTTTTGAATTGCCATTAAACTCTTCATTTCCCCAGAGTCCGAGCTACAATTCTTTATAACTTACACCACATCTACAAACAACCAACATTTTTGGGAACGTTTACTACACATATTTCAGCTGACTCTGAAAAGAAAGACACCTGCACACAAAGGCAATGTCAAATCATATCAATATTTCATCAAGAAATCACTCACCTGCACGACAGTCCGACCTTTTGCAGGTAACCTTCACATTTCCTGTTGGATACACAGAGAAGCTGAAGTCTGGACTTGGGTTGTCTGCCTTGGTAAATTCACCACACATGTAGGTAAAGTCTGTACACCCAATGGCTGCCACATCGAACATCGCTCGTGCTTCACTGAAGACAATATCCTGAGCATTTATCAATGGTAAGGAGCCCTCGAGCGCATTTAGAGTCTGCCGCACATAGTTAAACTTTTCTCCACTACCATCACTATTTCGACTGCCATACATGCCAAGCCGCCACAAGTTCCTTCCACGAACATTGCGGGACGTATCTACAAAGTTCACTGTTGCTGTGACATTCAGTGGGTTAGGGATTCCCGCAATGACATTATTTGCTCGAAATTGCCATGTCAGTCCCCGCAGCTGGACACCTGCAATATCCCGGGATAGTAAACATAGAGAACTTGCTGTCAAAAGCATGGATCTTCAGTTTCATGAAGAGCAAAAGAACACTTGGAGCACAGTTGATTACATACACACAAGAAAGTCTCCAATTTTACTACAATTGCTCTGCAAAGTGCTGGAGAAAACTTCAGTTAAGAGAATCATAAATTCTCAATTACAAGGGATACCTCACTTCAACTGCACAGAATTGGACTACCATACTGGACAGAACTGGACTAACATACATAGTACGGTACTATCTTATTCACATTGCAGCTTCCTATGGTGTACGCTATAAATTTGTGAACAAAAACAAAAAAACAAAAAGATTTGTGATCTGAAATTTCTCCTTACAACAGATTTAATAACCAATAACCATGACAATAGAATGGCGAGGATATTGAAGCTAGTTTTTGATACCCCCACCGCCTAATGGGGGATTAATAACAAAGCATGCCTTACTGCCTAAATCTATCAAAGTGTATGGACTAAATTGCATTTATTTCAATGGTTAAAAAAAGGGTTCAGTTAGTATAACACATATCCCAACAGGTGGGATATCAGAACACAAATAAAATAGAAAAAAAAAAAGAAAAAAAAAAACTCCGCCTATTACCTCTCTGCAAAATATTCATTAATTCGTTCAGACCCTCATGCCAGTGTATTGGCCTGTTTATCGCTGACGTTCTACTCTGTGTCTACAATTTCCAAAATCCTCCTTTTTTCTTTCCCTTTTTTACATTAGCCATTCAAACAACAAGTACTAGTGCATCGCCAGTGCCGTTTCCACAAACCTTACCCTATGCTCACTTCACTGAGTAACTGGTGACACACTGCTAATAAATATTTCCTACACAAGGAAGAGGCACCATGACAGCCACTGACCTAAAATACACTGCCCCCTCAGCCAACAAGAAACTTCATCAGCCTGGATGCATTTACATAAATCCTGCTTTCACCATTATTAGTCTCACACTCTCTATTTTTCAATTTTCATGTTCTTTGCTGGGGAGGGGGTTCCTTTGCGGGACAAAATGAATGAAGTGAGGAACAAGGCACAACTTCCAGGGAGAATCTTTGGTGAAAAATGGCTGATCACTGATGTTACCATTAGATCCCTTTGCACACAGGCACAGAGATAAAAACAAGTAGACATTGCTTTAACTATCTGAATTTATGGAAAATGGAATTAGACGTTTTGATAAAAAATAATGGTATGTTTTGTCTTATGAAAGTGATGAACAGCTGGTTAAGAAAAAAAAATGGACCAAGTGTTAGAATGAATTCTTTAAAAACCTGCAACAGAATTTGACATGATGATGGTTGAAATGAATGCTAGCACACAGCCACACTTTTCACCCATCACATGAACTCATACTTATATCTTACAGAAAATACATACTGGGCTTGGCTCCTACTGCCAAGCTAAAAGACCATCTCACTCCCACAAATGTACATTTGCTACTTACCGATGCAGTCTTCCAGTTGTATACAGTCCAAGAAAGTAGATGACTGCCTAGGTTTGCCTTTGAATTGGTAATCTGGTTCTGGATTATCTCCCTTGCGGATGCGTGCACAAATGTAATTGATATCAGAGCACTGGGTCCCTGTCATGTCCAAACTGTACTGGACATTGCGAAAGAAGAAAGGTGCCGAGCGAGCAAACACAGTGTCTTCCTGTATTGGCGACAAAGCCTGTTCCACAAAGGATATTTCGGGCCCAGTGCCATCAGCCCGCAGGGATCCCCAAGCATTGAGCTTCCATAAGCCATTGCCCACAATATCAGATGACTTTTTTTGCAGATAGTCAATGTCCACATTCAGGGGCACCACGTTCAGCTGACCCTCGGTAATGGGACGTGGAAGACTCAAAGTTACATCCACACCTCTGATAGTCACCGCTGCGAGGCAAATATTCAAGTTGGTGCAGTTCAAACATCATCAAGTAGTTTCTTTCACTGACCTTCCTTGGAACATACTGAAGAAATATACAGCCTTTTCTCAAGGTATTATAGAACAATTACAGAGCTAGTATTATAGAACAATCACAGAGCTGTTCATTTGGACAGTGTACAAAAACCCTTGGTTTACGAAATAAGATAGTAATTTTTCATTGCACGATAAGATTTAATTAGGATAAGGGTTGAGATAATGCATTCAAGGGCACATAACCTCCTTCCTTGTCTTACAGTAAAAAGCAAATAAAAGATGGGTTGATCTCTCAACTCTTGTTTCAAGGGATTATTTTTAATGGCTGAGGATGGTAAACAGAGAGACAATAGTGGCATGCTCTGTTAGGATGACTTCAAGGAACCAGTTACTCTGCAAAGGGTGGTGGCTAATATTTTGGATAGAAGTGGATTAGATATCACATCAACAAATAGGGCAGCCAACTGGATAACAAGTAGGCAAGACACCATACTTCACTGGTCAATATTATCACATCTGCCACAATCTAGGAATGTAGCAAGAACACAGACATAAAAAATCATCCCTGTTTCAACATGATGAAGGAGTACAAAGGAAAACAGAGGAGTAGGTAGACTGTTGTTTTGAAACTTTGGGGCAAAGTCATACAGCAGAGATATGAAATCAGCTAATGGATGGAAGGGATTAGAAGGTGACAGAGGTATTCTCATGTTGAGGTATATATTACTTCCGGTACAGCTGGAGTGAAAACAAGCAGCTTGTCTGTCCAGTTCATGAGCAGAGCTCTAGTGTAAAATGCTGTGAATGCTGTGCATGCACAGTAGTGTACAAATCTACGAGATGATACAGCAACAGACAACACAAGAGTCTGCTTTCAGAACCTTGATCTAAGTTCTTTTACCTGATCTATACAAAATGTTTCTTGTAGCTTTCTGAAATGTTTAGATGAATCGTAGCTGATCGCTACATGGAATTTGAAAGTCAGCTATGGCAGTGAAGAAGATAATTTCATCTAAAATATACTTTGACTGTTGGTTTGTTTCACTCCAACTGCTGTTAAATGCCCGGATGTCCAACTATGAGAGTAGGGCATGTAGCTTGAAGGAAGTCAGCAGAGATCTGTCAGCTCCTTGACAGATTCTCTATTTAGCCTTTGATTACTATATCTAATCATGAAAGCAAAGGAAGGATGACACTGTGGCAAGAATGATCTCTCTGTCCTAACAGAAAAGGCTATAAAACAGAAGATATGAATCATGAACTAACTAGACTTCAGGAACAATACATCTTCAGGAGACAACAAAAGTTGGTTTGAGCAAGGGGAATGACAGGCTCTGAGGATTTGGGCGAATGTTCAAGACACTGACGTGAGGGAGAACATGATGAGTTTTCAGGATGCTCCCACAGAATAAAACATGAAAATAAAGCACACATGCTGCAAAAGGACAGATTTGAAGGAGTTGGGGTTGGACTTTGAAAAATGGTGATGGACAAGGTGGTAGAGGGCAACTGGTAGATTCATGCTTCCATGGGAAAGAGACAAGACACGGGATGAAGGAAACTGGCCAGGATTCAACAGGATGCAGGAGGAGGGCGAGATGGTGAAGGAGACCATCTTGCTAGAAGACAGTAACTCACCAAGAGGGCAGCGGGGACAACATTCTCCAGGGACAGTAATAGGTTCTTTGCATTTTGGGACCTGACAGGAGTCAATCTGGCAGGTTGTGGTAGCATTGGTACAGGTACAAGTTGTGCATTCATCCTGCCTCCATACCTCATCATGGAGTTTAAGTACACCACGATACACACAGGGTAGGTTGTCGGCTTGGGCGTTGTTGAATACATCAGCATTAAGCATGCCTGTGGGTCATCATACCATGCAAGGTGCTCACAGACAGGAAGAAACAGCCTGGGAGGGAACAGCATTCCTCCACCAAACATTTTTTTCCCCCTCTCAATGAATTAGGTATATTTTATCCGTAGTTAGATAAAAACCGGGTGGTAAATTAAGAAGTATCATGGTTAGAAATGTGAAAAGTAACATTAGTATGGATCTTGTAAATTAAAGGAAGGAAGCCACTTTTTGCTTTGGGTTAACAGAGAACAAGATCTAGTACCCATCAAATGTTCTTCATACACCCAAACTCTTTAATTCAACTCAATACTTCATGATGATGAAATAATTTGCAACAATTTCTCTTATACTTTCAATAATCTGCCACTTATTCTACTCAATGCATGTAGTTAACATTATCAAAGAGGTGCTAATCCAAGGGAAATCATTGAATACTTGATACTTTACAACAATGTATCCAAAATTATGGAAATAACATGTGTTTAAGAATAAACCAATCATTAATCGTACAATGGAGTAGCTACTTGATATTGTTATCACAATATTTGAATCAGAACATCAATATAATGGCAGTTTGTACACTACAGAGTGTTACAAACCCAAATGTCCACTTGCTTCTCAGTATTTTTGTTCTTTTGAATACAGTGAGACAAAAGAACCATGAGGTATTTTGTTGTCAACGTACTTGCAACAAACAATATGGGGCTCATTAAGTGGGAGAAATATTGGTCTGTAACACCCTGCACTGTGTGCTAGTCAAGACCTGGCATTCAGTTCCTGTCAATTATTGACTTTAGGATATAATTAGCTAAAAGAAATAATTGAATTGCTCCCTTGCAGCAGAGTCTGCCATATGACCAATTCTGGCACCAATCAGAACAGAAAAGTGTAATGTCCTTCTGTACATCTTTTCACAGTGATATGCCACATTTCATTATGAAACAATGACAAGTTTGACAAGTTTATGTGCTACAATACAAAAATAGCAAATATGAATAACAAAGACAGGTTTGTCATTTAGATTCTATATCATGACAGGACACACATAAATCATACCGTATTGATTTTTACTGTGTGAGACACTGGTTGCCAAGTCTTAACTTACAATCAAGATTGCTACTTCATATCAAAAGAATCATACGAGTATCTAAAATCAAAAATGTTGTACTCACCTCAATTACACAATTTGCATGGCGATCAAAACCCAGCTGATAGAAAGATTTGAACTTGAAACATTATATTTTGACGAACAAAATACAAATTACTCTCATACAACATGACTTGACAACACACATGAGTGACAATGAAGGCCTCGCAAGCCTGCATGTGTTAAATGTATCAAGTCTGATGTGTGGTAGATGGCATGGACTGAGTGACTAAGGAATTCGAATGGACTTGGGGATGCAGACATCATCTCTGATATGAAAGTAAGATCCATGGGAATGATGTGACATGACTCTATTAAACCATAAAATAAAATCAACACCATGACCTCAGAAAGATGAGAAAGCAGTGGAGTCTAAACCAGCACTTCACAACATTTGTTATCATTTCCCCCAATACAGACTAACATTCAGCTCAAACAATAGACCAACAGAAGGATGCTAAACTAAAAACTGTTTCAGCTATTAAAATGACTGTCATGTCACAAGTACAGAGCATCCCAAACTTAGCACTTGCATAAAACCATACTAAGTAAGAAGCACTAATTGGTATCACCAAACAAAGGATTTATTTTACTGAATACTACTAGCTACCTTTCCCATTGAGTTTCAAGCTGGTGATCCTAAAAGGATCGACTCACCTAGTTGTTTAGATATGTACTGGTTGTGACTCCACCTTGAATAACCCAGGTAAAATGTTACTAATGGCATGTATTCAAAACTAATTCAACAATGGCTGAACACAATGAATAATACTATGCCTCTGATCAAACAAGTCAGTTGCAGTGCAGACACACACATGAATCTTGACTGCAAGTGGGGTGACACATGACATGAAAGTGAAAACAAGGGATGGATTAATCCACAAGAGAAAATACTTCTGTGCCATAACTACAGGTTCAATAAGTAATACCGGTACTCACAAACCTACTCTTATTCCCCTCTCTCGCCTCTCTCACTAAGAATGATATTGATTTTGTTAAATCTCTTCACAAAACTGTACTTTTGAGGCCAACAAGATTTCAGTATGTCAAATGAAAAAAAAAAATGTTAATGGCATTTGAAAACATACAAGCATTCATGAACCAAAAAAGGTCAGGTCAAAGTTCAAGACAAACAAATCATTCACTGGTGGGATTAAGGACATAACTCTCTCAACATGCTTTGTGTAGTAGCATTCATTTGTAGCATTCACTATATTCAGTCTTTATCAGAAAAGATCATGCGACAGATTTCACAGGCATCATGCAGTGAATTAATTGGAATGATTATAACTTTTACAGTAATCTAGTTGTTTAGTATCTATTAATCAAAAACACAAGAGGCATGATTTCTGTAATACCCATTTTACCAAAGAGGCAGTTAAAGTCAGGAGTAAATCATGCAGCTCTCTTGGGCATTTTGTGAAAGACAGTCATGTGTTCCTTGCTTAACTGTTCATCAGTCAATATGTGAGGTTAACATCCCATTGCACAACAGAAACCTACAGTTAATAGGCTTCGTTTTTTTAAGTAGTTGTGGCATTCATGCAATAACTCAAATTTTCTGATCTTAGAAAATACATCATGATCATTTCATTTTGCTCTATAAAGTCCTCAGTTTTACAGCATTATTCAGGTAGAATTTAAATTCTCAATTCTAATTTATTTCACAATCCAACATTAATGCCGAGAAAAATGAACACCTGTAGACTTCACTAGATATGAAAGTCCAATACAGAGCAAGAGGGAATTTTGATAGATAGGTGAAAAGGAATTGTTAATTCTTTACTGAATAGGCTTTCTACTCAACAATTTCTTCAAACCTTATTTTATCTGTATCCAAGCAATATTTATGCTTAAAAATATCACTTTGAACAAAATGTCATAATTTCTGATGGTAAAACCCTACATGACCATGTGATACCCCCCCCCCCCCATCTTTTAGTGCATATTCAATGTTGATAGGCAAGTCACAAAGATCTTGAGGGCATCACAGCACACTTGAACTTACTGCTATAAGGGATATGATGCATTCACTATCATGACTACCATTGTTAAAGACTAGCAAAAACATGCTAATGAGGAGGAAAAATGTATACTCTTCCAACATGCATTGTATCACATTGTTAGTTGCTAGCCTCACACAAGATAATTCCAAGCTTGTTATGAGTGAAGGGATCAGGAAGTGGGAAAGAAAATCTATTGTGTTGGCTCAAAATGTACTCAATGTACTCCTCTCATATTAGCCTAATCCTTACAACATTCAGTTTTCCTTGTCCCCATAATAGACCAACAGCAGAATGCATAAAATGACACAATGTAATATAA